>NC_090377.1:78437447-78752863 GCF_036365525.1 Heterodontus francisci
AATTCGTCTCCCATGTTACCTCTGCCAATCTGATTTGTGCAGATTAAAATCACCCATGACAATTGTAGCGCCCTTCTTACATGCCTCCATTATTTCCCGATTTATACTTTGTCCTACAGTGAGGCAACTCTTCAGGGGCCGATAGATGACTCCCACCCATGACTTCTTCCCCTTGCTATTCCTTATTTCCACCCAAACTAATTCCACATCACGATCTATTGCACCGATATCACTACGCACCACTGCACTGATACCTTAGTTTGTCCAGTTTGCCTACCCACTGATTTTTTTCATGTTTGTACTTGCAGTTGTTCAGTTTTCAGTCCGTTAACACCCTATCTGTACCAATGCTTTGTCTTTCAACACACCATTGACATATTGTTTGCCTTTGCTCCATGATCTTCTAGTCGGTTATTCTCTGTGACCTTGTCCAATCTACACCTCCTTCTTTGTTATCTCTTGCCCCACCCCCGCTTTACTTGCTTAAAACCTTTCACATTTCTAATATTTGCCAGTTCTGAAGAAGGGTCACTGACCTGAAACATTAACTCTGCTTCTCTCTCCACAGATGCTGCCAGATCTGCTGAATATTTCCAGCATTTCTTGTTTTTATTTCAGATTTCCAGCATCCACAGTATTTTGCTTTTATTTTAACTACTCAATATCCTGTTGAACTCCCACTCTCCATAAACTCCTATTTCTGCAAAGATCTGCCACACGTATCCGGTCATACACTCCTGACCTATCCTGACTCTTTATCTTTCAATGTATTAACTTCATAATCCATGTAATCTTTGAATCCTTCTATGATCTTGCCATGACCTATTGACGCAATTTACTCCAGCACCATATCCCACCTCTCATCTCCTGTCTCTGGCCTGATGTACATGCCTCTTTTCTGCAGCTCATCATAGGTTACAGACCCTACAGTAGCCTTAGTCTTACTCTCTGGAATTCCTTCTGTAAACCTCTTGACCTCGTTGTAAAGCATATTGGAACATTTCATTACACTAAAGGGCGAATATAAATGCAAGCTGCTTTTAGACAGTGAAATTAGACTTACAGGACAGTTCCTTCCTCTTTAGGGGGTAGGTGCCATGGGTCAAATGACCATCTTCTGTGTTGTGCAGGGGTGAGAGTGGTCAGAGCCCAAAAGGTATGAAAATTAGTGGCCAAAGATAAAAAGTCTGAATTTTGTTTTGACAAGGAATCATATAATTATAGCACTGTTAATGATCTGTAATGACTGCAAATGCATCTAGGTCATTTCAAATGTATAGAAATGTTCGTTATCGCTTTGTTTACCTTCAATTGCCGTCAAGACGGTGGACCAATGCATTTATATAAAATCACCAAACTGACCTCAGCATTCCAACATTACAGCATTTAATAAAGTTAGTACATCATAAAGTTCACTTCATCCTTCATAATTACAACACCAAAACATAGCCTTCAAAACTTATTCATAAATCTCTGCTCGTTCCTTTGTTGTCACCAGAGCCGGTGGGGGACGGTTGGCATCATCTTGCTTTTTCTCTGGCTTTCTTCAAGCCTCCTTCAGTCCACATCTCAACGTTATCCACCCATTTGATTTTTCCTCTTCTATTTTTCCCCTCAATTTCTCCTTGAATTGTTGCCAAGGCAAAGCTGTCGGGTCTTTGTTTTCGATGTCCATACTTGGCTATCTTTTTTTTATTCGTTCACGGGATGTGGGCATCGCTGTCTAGGCCAGCATTTATTGCCCATCCCTAATTGTCCTTGAGAAGGTGGTGGTGAGCTGCCTTCTTGAACCGCTGCAGTCCATGTGGGGTAGGCACACCCACAGTGCTCTTAGGGAGTTCCAGGATTTTGACCCAGCGACAGTGAAGGAACGGCGATATAGTTTCAAATCAGAATGGTGAGTGGCTTGGAGGGGAACTTGCAGGTGGTGGTGTTCCCATGCATCTGCTGCCCTTGACCTTCTAGGTGGTAGAGGTCGCAGGTTTGGAAGGTGCTGTCCAAGGAGCCTTAGTTAGTTGCTGCAGTACGTCTTGTAGATGGTCCACACTGCTGCCACTGTGCATCGGTGGTGGAGGGAGTAAATGTTTGTGGATGGGCTGCCAATCAAGCGGGCTGCTTTGTCCTGGATGGTGTCGAGCTTCTTGAGTGTTGTTGGAGCTGCACCCATCCAGGTAAATGGAGAATATTCCATCATATTCCTGACTTGTGCCTTGTAGATGGTGCACAGGCCTTTGGGTGTCAGGAGGTGATCGTAATGCCATTGAATGTTAAGGGGAGATGGTAAGATTCTCTCTTGCTTGAGATGGTCATTGCCTGGCACTTGTGTGGCGCGAATGTTACTTGCCACTTTTCAGCCCAAGCCTGGATATTGTCCAGGTCTTTCTGCATTTCTACACAGACTGCTTCAGAATCTGAGGAGTCGCGAATCATGCTGAACATTATGCAATCATCAGCGAACATCCCCACTTCTGACCTTATGATTGAAGGAAGACCATTGATGAAGCAGCTGAAGATGGTTGGGTCTAAGACACTATCCTGAGGAACTCCTGCAGTGATGTCTTGGAGCTCAGATGATTGAGCTCCAACAACCACTACCATCTTCCTTTGCGCTAGGTATGACTCCAACCAGTGGAGAGTTTTCTCCTGATTCCCATTGACTTCCATTTTGGTGGGGCTCCTTGATGCCATACTCAGTCAAATGGTGCCTTGATGTCAAAGGCAGTTCCTCTCACCTCACCTCTTGAATTCAGCTCTTTTGTCCATGTTTGAACCAAGGCTGTAATGAGGTCAGCAGCTGAGTGGCCCTGATGGAACCTAAACTGAGTGTCACTGAGCAGGTTATTGCTAAGTAAGTGCCACTTGATGGCACTGTTGACGACACCTTCCATCACTTTACTGATGATTGAGAGTAGACTGATGGGGCAGTAATTGGCCGGGTTGGACTTGTCCTACTTTTTGTGTATAGGACATACCTGAGCAATTTTCCACATTGCCGGGTAGATGCCATTGTTTTAGCTGCACTGGAACTTCTTTAACCGTACTTAGCAACCCTTTTGATTCCTGAAGTTCAACTCATGATGTAACCCCCTCATTTGTCTTTGTGTCTATCCAGCTGATTCTGAGCATCCTCTGCCCTACCCATATTTCATAAGCTGTTATCCTCCTCACATTCTCTTTCTTCAGAGTCTAACTTTCCCATCCATTGAGTGCAACACTCCACACTAGTAACTAAACTTGATTTTTTTTCAACTTCATGCTGATGCTTTTGGACTTCCAGAAGGTACTTAAGTCACTGGACACACCTCTTGCCGTAGCTAATCTAACCTGGATTTCAATTTTGGATGCAACTTTGGTGTTTATCATCGAGTCAAGGTACTTGAATTTGTCCACTGCCCCTATCTCGGTGCTTCTAATAATGACTTTGCCACTGCCATTTAGAGCCATAATGTTGGTCTTTACCTTATTTATGTTCAGTCCAAAGGACTCATTGTGTCTTTTGACTAGGCCTGCCACAGTCTCTAGCTCTTCCTTTGTTCTGGCTATGAGTCTCGTGTCGTCTGCATACATGAGATTCTATATGCTACGACCTCCTATGAAGCAGCCACATCTCTCTGGTAACTCTCTTCCTGCACCATCCTCATTTTCTTCTCTCCCACAGCATTAAACAGCATGGGTGACAGAAGACTCCCTTCTCAAACTGGAATTAGTTTGTATGCTCATTACCAACTCTGACAACTCGTGAAGCATTTTGTGCTGTTCTTGTATTAGCCACACAAGATGCTTGGGTCTACACCAAAGTCTACAAGTGCCTTCCATAGAGCACCATGCTGGACAGTGTCAAAAGCTTTGGCATAGTCTATGAACATGAGCCAAAGCTGAGCTTCCTGCTTGTTTTACATTTCTCCATGAGATTTCTGAGCATAGCGTCAGTTGTACCCTTTCCTGGAATGAAGCCAAACTACTCTTCTGTCACTTCTCTCTTCACACAAGAGGGTGACTCTGCCTGATGATGTCACGTAGTACCTTAGATGCATGACTGATGAGACTTAGCGTAGGATGTTTTGGACAGTCATGTGTGCCTGCGAAATACTCCAAACTTGATTTATCCTCTATTCTCAGTGCATATTTCAGTTTGGATGGCACTCCATCCAGGTAGATATTAGCCATGGTGCTGAAAGAACTTTCAACCATAGGTCCATGGAAGCAGCTCATCAAAGCAAATACAAATCTGCAGAGAGTGTTGTACTTGCTCCCCTTGTGTATTTCATTCCACCATAAGTCTAAACCTCCATCCTTTTTGTATGGGGATAACTGCTTGTATGGAATTGTCTGACCTCCAGATTGAAGCTCTGAAGTTCTCCCTCAGTATCCCCATCCAACTCGCCACACAAATACACTGTATCCCATCCAACTCCCCCCACACACATGCACTATACCCAATCCAACTGCCCTTCCACACACACACTGTACCCCATCTAACTCCTCCCCCCCCCCACATACACTGTACCCGATCTAACTCTTCCCCCACACACACACGGTAACCCATCCAACTCCCTCCCCCCACAGACACATTGTACCCCATCCAACTCCTCACCCTTTCACACACACTATGTCCCATCCAACTCCCCTCACATATACACTGTACCCCAACCAACTCCTCCCCTACACACACACACACACAGTAACCCATCCAACTCCCTCCCCCCACACATACACTGTACCCCATCCAACTCCCCCCCCAATTATTACACTGTGGCCCATCCACCTCCCCCACACACACTCATTGTGCTCCCTCCAACACGCCCCACATGCACTCTGTACCCCATCCAACTCCCGCCAACACACACACTATATCCCCTCCAACTCCCCCCACACATACACATGGTAGTCCATCCAACTCCTCCCGCCCCCCACACACATTGCACCCCATCTAACTCCTCCCCTACACACACACGGTAACCCATCCAACTCCTTCCCCCCACACATACACCGTACTCCATCCAACTCCCCACCCTTTCACACACATTGTGTCCCATCCAACTCCCCCCACATACATTTACTGTGCTCCCTCCAACCCCCCCCACATGCACACCGTACCCCAACCAACTCCCCCCACACACAAACTATATCCCCTCCAACTCCCTCTAGACATACACACGGTACTCCATCCAACTCCCCTCCAAAACACACACTGTACCCCATCCAACTCCCCTCCAAAACACACACTGTACCCCATCCAACTCCCCACACACACACTGTACCCAATCCAACTCCCCCCGACACACAGTGCCCCATCCAACTCCTGCCCACACACTCACTGTACTCCCTCCAACTCTCCCCACATGCACACTGTAACCTACAGCTCCCAACACACACGCTATATCCTCTCCAACTCCCCCCACACATACACATGGTGCCCCATCCAACTACCTCACCACACATACACACCTACACTGTACCTCATCCAACTCCCCTCACTCACACATTGTACTCCATCCAACGCCCTCCTCCTCCCCACATATACACCACACACACACTGTACCCATCCAACTCCCTCCCCATTCCCAACACACACACTATACCCCATCCAACTACCCCATCACACACACTGTACCCCCATCCAACTTCCACCCCCCCCCCCCCACACACACACAAACAAACACACACAGTACCCCATCCAACTAAAGCAGTTTCGTGTTTTTTTTACAGCTGTTCTTTTAAAGTCAAAAAGGGAGAAGCCAACGGCGGATTTCCAAAACCCCAATGTTGGAAATCCACCATTTGACAGAAATTTCTCATCTCTGGTTGTGAAATTCTATGCGCAGCTCCAGGTACTTTAATGCATTACCTGGAGAGTGTCGGGAGCGGCGGCAGCATGGAACCTAGTACACACCAGAGGGGGGAAAAAAAACTGTGGCATCACTGGAAAGCGGTGAGTTGATTGGTTGGTGAGTATTTGCTGCTTAGGGCCTGAACAACCAGAAGCTTACAAACTTTAAAAATAATAAGTATTAGTAACAAGTGGGTAGTTGCTGAATCCTATCTTTTATTTTAAAATAAGGTTTATTACTATTGGTGAGGTTATTACTACTATTGTTAGCATTTTAGTATTGGTAGAGTATATTAGTAGTGGTATGGTAGATTTGTGTTGGTAACGTTTAGTATTAGCAGTAGTAAGGTTATTATTACTACTGGTAGGGTTATTAGTATTAGCAGTAGCAGGGTTTATTAGTGGCAGGGCTTATTAGTACTACAAAGGTTTATAATTTAATAGATAGAGGAATGGCAGGGCTGCTCCAACCTCAGGAGTGCACATCCTGTGTTATGTGGGAACTCCAAAACACTTCTTGGGTCCTGGATAACCATATGTGTGGGAAGTGTCATCAGTTGCAGCAGCTTGATCTCTAGGTTTCAGAACTTGAGCAGCAGCTGGTGTCACTGCGGCACATCCGTGAGCATGAGAGCTTTGTGGATAGCATGTTTATAGATGTGGTCACCCCACAGCTTAAGAGTATGCAGGCAGAGAGGGAATGGGTGACCACCACACAGTCAAAAAGAAACAGGCAGGTAGTGCAGGAGACCCCTGAGTGCATCTCACCCTTCAACAAGTATTCAGTTCTGAATGCTGAAGAAAATGATGGTTCATCTGGGGAGTGCAGCTGGAGACAAGGCCATGGCACCACAGGTGACTCGGCTGCATAGAGGGGCACAAGGAAGACTAGAACAGCAATAGTGATAGGAGATTCATAGTCAGGGGAACAGACAGGCGTCTCTGTGGCCGCAGATGTGAATCCAGGATAGTGTGTTGCCTCCCTCGTGCCTGGGTCAAGGATGTCACTGGCTGCAGAGCACCCTGAGGGGGAAGGGTGAACAGCTAGCAGTTGAGGTCCACATTGGTACCAACGACATAGGCAGGTTGTGGTTATGCAGAAAGAGTTCAATGAGCTAGGTAAAAAATTAGCAAGCAGGACCTTAAAAGTAGTAATCTCCGGATTACTCCCAGTACCATGTGCAAGTGAGTATAGAAATAGGAAGATAGTGCAGATGCGTGGCAGGAGGAAGGGCTTTAAATTCCTGGGACACTGGGGCCAGTTCTGGAGAAGGTGGGACCTGTACAATCCGGATGGGTTGCACCTGAACAGAGCTGGGACAAATTTCCTTGCGGGACGATTTGCTAGTGCTATTGGGAGCATTTAAACTAACTTGGCAGGGGTGTGGGAACCAGGAGGAAATATAAGAAAGGAATGCAAGGTGCACGCAATACTGGGAGAGATAGCTAGCACTAGCGTAGAGAATAGTAAGTTATGAGGTGGGGTCAGAGTAAGGGAGAAAGTAATAAAATCTAAATCAGGGTTAATGTATGTGAATGCACAGAGTGTTGCTAATAAGATTGGTGAGTTACAGGCGCAGATTGACATGTGGAAATATGATGATGTGGCTATAACAGAGACTTGACTCAAAGAAGGACAAGACTGGGTATTGAGTATTCCTGGATACAAGGTGTTCAGGAAAGATAGGAAAGGGAAAAAGGAGGGAGGAGTGGTGGTATTGACTAAGGAGAGCATTGTTGTGCTGGAGAAAAAAGATGTCCCAGAGGGGTCGAGGACAGAATCAATTTGGCTAAAGCTAAGGAACAAAAAAGGTGCTGTTACATTGTTCGGTGTTGCCTATAGGCCACCAACTAGTGGGAAGGATGTAGAGGGACAAATTTGCAAGGAAATTACAGAAAGGTGCAAAGATTATAGGGTAGTCATAATGAGGGACGATAATTATCCAAACATAGACTGTGATAGTAGTAGAGTAAAGGGGAGGGAGGGGCAAGAGTTCCTAGAGTGTGTTCAGGAAAATTTTCTACAACAGTATGTTTCTAGTCCAATGAGAAAGGAGGCTAGACCTGGTTCTTGGGAATGAGGTAGGCCAAGTGGATCAAGTATCAGCAGGAGATCATTTAGGGGACAGTGATCATTGTATTACAAGGTTTAGGCTGGCAATGGAAAAGGACAAAGAACAATCCAGAGTAAGAATAATTAACTGGGGAAAAGCCAACTTCAATGGGGTAAGAACGGAGCTGAGGCATATAGATTGGTGTCAAAGGTTGGCAGGCAAAATAGTAGCTGAACAATGGGTTACCTTCAAAGAAGAGATAGCTCGGGCACAGTCAAGGTATGTTCCCTTGAAGGGGAAAGGTAGGGTAAAGAAATCCAGAACTCCCTGGATGACAAAAGTGGTTGAGATTAAGATAAAGATGAAAAACTGAGCTGATGACAGATGCCAGGTAGAAAATACTATTGAGAACCAGGCTGAATATAGAAGGTTCGGAGGGGAAGTGAAAAAGCAAATAGAGAAGCAAAGAGAGAGCATGAAAGGAGACTGGCAGCCAGCATTAAAGAGTGGTAAAAGGAAGACTTGGGCCGATTGGGGACTATAAAGAGAATTTACACATGGAGGCAGAGGACTTGGCTGAGGTATTAAATGAATACTTTGCATCTGACTTTACCAAGGAAGAAGGTGCAACCCAGGCAATGGTGAAAGAGGAGGTAATTTAGAATAAAGGCCTGCTACCCGACCTGAACCAGACGGGACTCGACGACATGTGTCAGGTTCAGGTCAGGTCGGGCCCCTCTTCTGGGTCCGGCTTTTGGACTCGGGTCGGATAGGGCCGAGTCCAGATCGGGCCGGGTTCGGGTCGGGCAGGACATATGCGGTAAGTGTGTCAGGTCAAGTTGGGGTCGGGTCGGGTCGGGCTCGGGGCAAAATTGGACGGCTCAGGCCGGGTCGGGCTTGGGTCCGCTGTGAATCGGTCGGGTTCGGGTCGGGTTATTTTTCCGACCTGAGCAGGCCTTTAATTCAGACACTAGAAGGGTTAAAAATTGATAAGGAGGACGTATTAGATAGGCTGTCTGTACTTAAAGTGGATAAAGCACCAGGACTGGCTGAGATGCATCCAAGGATACCGAGGGAAGTGAAGGTAGAAATCGAGGAGACACTGGCCATAATTTTTCAGTCTTCCTGAGACTTGGGGGGTGGTGCCAGAGGACTGGAGAATTGCAAACGTTACACCCTTGTTCAAAAATGGGTGTAAAGATAATTCCAGCAACTACAAGCCAGTCAGTTTAACTTTGGTGGTGGGGAAACTTCTAGTAAGAATAATTTGGGACAAAATTTATGGTCACATGGACAAATGCAGGTTAATTAATAAAAGTCAGCATGGATTTTGTCATGCAAGCCCCCACCTGCCAAGAATGAGGCACTCGTATTTCGCCACATGAACACTGATTTTTGAACTGTTCCTGGAGTAAAGAAAGAACTTGTTTTTAAAAAAACCCATCAGACCCTTGACTGGAAAGACGTTTGCATGGTAACAGACAGTACTTGGAAAAGACAAAGAGGCCACTCTCTGCTCCAATTTAATCCACATTGGACTTTTGATTGCCAGATGTTGAAGGTGGAGAGCCTAGCATCCCAGGTTAACTGCTAAGATGGCTGAATACACAAATAGACATGGTCAGACCAGTTTAGTCACGTGACTAACAGGCTGTAGGTGTTTTCTTGAATTTGAACTTGCCACAGAGTTTTTGAACTGAGACAGAAAGCTCTTTGCTCCTGGACTGAGAACATCTCTCTCCTGTCTGCTCCCATCTCTTTCTCACAGAACTGAAGACCCATTGAAGACACATGAACCCCAAGAGAGAAAGGTCCCCTACAGTGAACAAGGTTTAAGAAGAATACTGGGCCCCAGTGAAAAGCAAGAATTACTTACAAGCAAGAACTACCTACAAAAGGACTACAGTGAGCTCGAAGCACAGTAACAAGAAACTCTCTGATATTGCCTCAAACCTCTCTACACTATTTTCCTTCTGCTCTTTTCTGTCTCTGTTTGCGTGTGCATATCGCATACATATGCTAGCGTGGGGTGCGGCGTGTATCCGTAGGCATTAACCGAATTAGAGTTTAAGTTTTAATAAATTTGACTTTTCTTCTTTACACCTAAGAAGGCCTGTTTGTGCTCATTTCTTTGCCTTATAATTGGAAAGTGGTGAACAAGGATTCACCAAGGGGGACCTCAAAACACAGTGTTTAAAATTAAACCGTGTTACAATAAGACCAGATGAAGACTGAGAAAGACCCTGCGACTCCTTTCTCACCTGGTCATAACAATTTCTTAAGGGAAAATCATGTTTAACTAACCTGCTGGAGTTTTTTGAGGAGGTAACAGAGAGGATTGATGAGGGCAATGCTGTTGATGTAGTGTACATGGACTTTCAAAAGGCGTTTGATACAGTGCCACACAACAGACTTGTGAGCAAAGTTATAGCTCAAGGAATGAAAGGGATGGTAGCAACATGGGTATGGAATTGGTTGAGTGACAGGAAACAAAGAGTAGTGGTTAATGGATGTTTTTCAGGCTGGAGGAAGGTTTGTAGTGGAGTTCCCCAGGGGTCAGAGTTGGGACCCTTGCTTTTCCTGATATATATTAATAAGCTAGACCTTGGTGTACAGGGCACAATTTCAAAGTTTGTGAATGATCCAAAACTTGGAAGTATTGTGAACCATGAGGAGGATAGTGTAGAACTGCAAAAGGACGTAGACAAGTTGGTAGAATGGGCAGACAGATGGCAGATGAAGTTCAATGCAGAGAAATGTGAAATGATTCATTTGGTAGCATACAATATTGTGTGGATGCCTGCACCTGTATACCGGGTGCACCTGGAGTGCAACCTAGTTTCGGGACCAGTGACCGTAGGGAATGTCCCTAGTTTGCCTGTGGACAGGGTTGACCTGCTCCTAGGTAATAATCTGGCTGAGGTGAAGAGAGTGGGGGGGGGGGGGGGAGGAGAGGGGGGGAGGAGAGGGAGGGGGAGAGGGAGGGAGGGGGAGAGGGAGGGAGGGAGGGGGAGAGGGAGGGAGGGAGGGGGAGAGGGAGGGAGGGAAGGGGAGTGGGAGAAGGAGGAGGGGGAGGGAGGGAGGGAGGGAGGGAGGGGGAGAGGGAGGGAGGGAGGGGGAGTGGAGGGAGGGGGGGGTAGTGGGAGGGAGGGGGGGGGAGTGGGAGGGAGGGGGGGGGAGTGGGAGGGAGGGGGGGAGGGGGAGAGGGAGGGGGAGAGGGAGGGAGGGGGAGAGGGAGGGGAAGGGAGGGAGAGAGAGAGGGGGAGAGGGAGGGGAAGGGAGGGAGAGAGGGAGGAAAGAGAGAGGGAGGGAGGGGGAGAGGAGGGAAGAGGGAGGGAGGGGGGGGAGAGAGGGAGGGAGAGAGGGGGGGAGGGGGGGGAGAAGGAGAGAGGGGGAGAAGGAGAGAGGGGGAGGAGGGAGGGAGGGGGAGAGGGAGGGAAAGAGTGGGCGGGTGGGAGGGAGAGTGGGAGGAAGTGTGGGAGGGAGGGAGTGTGGGAAGGTGAGCGGGAGAAGGAGGGAGGGGGAGAGGGAGGAGGGGGAGAGGGAGGGAGAGAGGGAGGGAGGGAGAGAGGGAGGGAGGGAGGGAAGGAGAGTGGGAGGGAGAGGGGGGAGGAGAGGGGAAGAGGAGGGGGAGGGAGGGAGGGGGGAGAGAGGGAGGGAGAGGGAGGGGGAGAAGGAGGGAGGGGGAGAAGGAGAGAGGGGGAGAAGGAGAGAGGGGGAGAAGGAGAGAGGGGGAGAAGGAGAGAGGGGGAGAAGGAGAGAGGGGGAGAAGGAGAGAGGGGGAGAAGGAGAGAGGGGAGGAGGGAGGGAGGAAAGAGAGTGGGCGGGGTGGGAGGGAGGAAGTGTGGGGGGGAGAGTGGGAGGGAGGGGGAGAGAGGAGGGAGGGAGGGGAGAGGGAGGGAGGGAGGGGGAGAGGGAGGGGGAGAGACAGAGGAGGGGGAGGGGAGAGTGGGAGGGAGAGTGGGAGGGGAGAGTGGGAGGGGAGAGTGGGAGGGGAGGGTGGGAGGGGAGGGTGGGAGGGGAGGGGGAGGGAGGGTGGGAGGGAGGGAGGAGGGGAGGGAGGAGGAGGGAGAGGTGGGAGGGAGAGTGGGAGGGAGAGTGGAGGGAGGGTGGGAGGGGGGAGGGAGAGTGGGAGGGAGAGGGTGGGGAGGGAGATTGGGAAGGGAGGGGGAGGAGGGAGGGGGAGGAGGGAGGGGGAGGGGAGTGGGAGGGAGGGGAGAGTGGGAGGGAGGGAGGGGGAGGGAGGGGGAGAGGGAGCGAGTCGGTGGGAGAGGGAGTGGGTGGGAGAGGGAGTGGGTGGGAGAGGGAGGGAAGGGGTATGGAGGGAGGGGGAGAGGGAAAGAGGGAGGGAGTGGAAGGGAGGGAGGGGGAGAGGGAGGGTCGGTGGGAGAGGGAGGGAGGGAGGGGGAGGGAGGGAGGGGGAGAGAGGGAGGGGGAGAGAGGGAGGGGGAGAGAGGGAGGGGGAGAGGGAGGGGGAGAGAGGGAGGGGGAGAGAGGGAGGGGGAGAGAGGGGGGAGAGAGGGAGGGGGAGAGAGGGAGGGGGAGAGAGGGAGGGAGGGGGGGAGAGGGAGGGGGAGAGAGGGAGGGGGAGAGAGGGAGGGGGAGAGAGGGTGGGAGGGGGGAGAGAGGGTGGGAGGGGGAGCGAGGGGGAGAGGGAGGGAGGGAGGGAGGGAGGGTGAGAGGGAGGGAGGGGGAGAGCGGAGAGTAGGAGGGAGAGTGGGAGGGAGGGGCAGAGGAGGGAGAAGGGGAGGGGGAGAGTGAGGGAGGGGGAGAGGGAGGGAGGGGGAGAGGGAGGGGGGAGAGGGAGGGAGGGGGTGAGGGAGGGGGGAGAGGGAGGGAGGGGGTGAGGGAGGGGGAGAGGGAGGGAGGGAGGGAAGGGGAGAGGGAGGGAGGGAAGGGGAGAGAGTGGAAGGGAGGGAAGGGAGAGTGGGAGGGAGGGAAGGGGAGAGTGGGAGGGAGGGAAGGGGAGAGTGGGAGGGAGGGAGGGGGGTGGGAGGGAGGGAGTGAGGGAGGGAGGGGGAGGGGGGAGAACGAGGGAGGGGGTGAGAGGGAGAGGGAGAGGGAGGGAGGGGGAGGGAGGGGGAGAGAGAGGGCGAGAGGGAAGGAGGGAGGGAGGGGGAGAGGGAAGGAGTGAGGGAGGGGGAGAGGGAAGGAGGGAGGGAGGTGGTGAGGGAGGGAGAGAGGTTGGGAGGGAGGGGATGGAGGGAGGGAGGTGGAGAGGGAGGGAGGAAGGGGGAGAGGGAGGGAGGGGGAGAGGGAGGGAGAGAGGGGGAGAGTGAGGGAGGCGAGGAGGGAGGGGGAGTGAGAGAGGGGGGGAGGTGGAGAGGGAGGGAGGGGGAGAGGGAGGGAAAGAGTGGGCGGGTGGAAGTGTGGGAGGGAGTGGTGGGAAGGTGAGCGGGAGAAGGAGGGAGGGGGAGAGGGGGAGAGGGAGGGAGGGAAGGAGAGTGGGAGGGAGAGGGGGGAGGGGAGGGGAAGAGGAGGGGGAGGGAGGGTGGGGGGAGAGAGGGAGGGAGGGAGGGAGAGGGAGGGGGAGAAGGAGGGAGGGGGAGAAGGAGAGAGGGGAGAAGGAGAGAGGGGGAGAAGGAGAGGGGGAGAAGGAGAGGGGGAGAAGGAGAGGGGGAGTAGGAGAGAGGGGGAGGAGAGAGGGGGAGAAGGAGAGAGGGGGAGGAGGGAGGGAGGGAAAGAGAGTGGGCGGGTGGGAGGGAGGAAGTGTGGGTGGGAGGGAGGGAGGGAGTGAGTGGGAAGGAGAGTGGGAGGGAGGGGGAGAGGGAGGGAGGGGGAGAGGGAGGGAGGGGGAGAGGGAGGGAGGGGGAGAGGGAGGGAGGGGGAGAAGGAGGGAGGGGGAGGAGGGAGGGCGAGAAGGAGGGAGGGCGAGAAGGAGGGAGGGCGAGAAGGAGGGAGGGGGAGAAGGAGGGAGGGGGAGAAGGAGGGAGGGGGACAAGGAGGGAGGGGGACAAGGAGGGAGGGGGACAAGGAGGGAGGGGGAGAAGGAGGGAGGGGAGAAGGAGGGAGGGGGAGGGAGAATGAGGGGGAGGGGGAGTGGGAGGGAGGAAGAGTGGGAGTGAGTGGGAGGGAGGGGGAAAGGAAGGGAGAGAGGAAGGGAGGGAGGGGGAGAGGAAGGGAGGGAGAGGAAGGGAGGGAGGGGGAGAGGGAGGGGGAGCGACAGAGGGAGGGGAGAGTGGGAGGGAGGGAGAGTGGGAGGGTGGGAGGGAGGGGAAGGAGGGAGGGGGAGGGGAGTGGGAGGGGAGAGTGGGAGGGAGGGAGGGGGAGAGGGAGGGAGGGGGAGAGGGAGCGAGTCGGTGGGAGAGGGAGTGGGTGGGAGAGGGAGGGAAGGGGTATGGAGGGAGGGGGAGAGGGAAAGAGGGAGGGAGTGGAAGGGAGGGAGGGGGAGAGGGAGGGTCGGTGGGAGAGGGAGGGAGGGGGAGAGGGAGTGGGTGGGAGGGAGGGAGGGGGTATGGAGGGTGGGAGAGAGAGGGAGGGGGAGAGAGGGTGGGGGAGAGAGGGTGGGGGAGAGAGGGTGGGGGAGAGAGGGTGGGGGAGAGAGGGTGGGGGAGAGAGGGAGGGGGAGAGAGGGAGGGGGAGAGAGGGAGGGGGAGAGAGGGAGGGGGAGAGAGGGAGGGGGAGAGAGGGAGGGGGAGAGAGGGAGGGGGAGAGAGGGAGGGGGAGAGAGGGAGGGGGAGAGGGAGGGGGAGAGAGGGAGGGGGAGAGAGGGTGGGGGGGAGAGGGAGGGAGGGGGGAGAGAGGGAGGGGGGAGAGAGGGAGGGGGAGCGAGGGGGAGGGGAGGGAGGGAGGGTGAGAGGGAGGGAGGGGGAGAGCGGAGAGTGGGAGGGAGGGAGAGTGGGAGGGATGGAGAGTGGGAGGGAGGGAGAGTGGGAGGGTGGGGCAGAGGGAGGGAGAGAAGGGGAGGGGGAGAGGGAGGGAGGGGGTGATGGAGGGGGGAGAGGGAGGGGGTGAGGGAGGGGGGAGAGGGAGGGAGGGGGTGAGGGAGGGGGAGAGGGAGGGAGGGGAGAGGGAGGGAGGGGGGAGAGGGAGGGGGAGAGGGAGGGAGGGAGGGAAGGGAAGGGGAGAGGAGGGAGGGAGGGAAGGGGAGAGAGTGGGAGGGAGGGAAGGGGAGAGAGTGGGAGGGAAGGGGAGAGTGGGAGGGAGGGAAGGGAGAGTGGGAGGGAGGGAGGGAGGGGGAGAGTGGGAGGGAGGGAGGGGGGTGAGTGGGAGGGAGGGAGGGGGAGGGGGGAGAACGAGGGAGGGGGTGAGAGGGAGAGAGGGGGAGAGGGAGGGAGGGGGAGAGGGAGGGAGGGCGAGAGGGAAGGAGGGAGGGAGGGGGAGAGGGAAGGAGGGAGGGAGGGGGAGAGGGAAGGAGGGAGGGAGGTGGTGAGGGAGGGGGAGATGGAGGGAGGGAGGTGGAGAGGGAGGGAGGAAGGTGGAGAGGGAGGGAGGAAGGTGGAGAGGGAGGGAGGAAGGGGGAGGGAGGGGGAGAGGGAGGGAGAGAGGGGGAGAGTGAGGGAGGCGAGGAGGGAGGGGGAGTGAGAGAGGGGGGGAGGTGGAGAGGGAGGGAGGGGGAGGGAGGGGAAAGGGGAGAGAGCGGCGGGGGGGGGGAAGGGGAGGGAGCGGGGGGGAGGGGGAGGGAGCGGGGGGGGGAGGGGAGGGAGTGGGGGGGGGGAAAGGGGGAGGGAGCGGGGGGGGGAAAGGGGGAGGGAGCGGGGGGGGAAAGGGGGAGGGAGCGGGGGGGGAAAGAGCGGGGGGGGAAAGAAGGAGGGAGCGGGGGGGAAAGGGGGAGGGAGCGGGGGGGGAAAGGGGGAGGGAGCGGGGGGGAAAGGGGGAGGGAGCGGGGGGGAAAGGGGGAGGGAGCGGGGGGGGGAAAGGGGGAGGGAGCGGGGGGGGAAAGGGGGAGGGAGCGGGGGGGGGAAGGGGGAGGGAGCGGGGGGGAAAGGGGGAGGGAGCGGGGGGGAAAGGGGGAGGGAGCGGGGGGGAAAGGGGGAGGGAGCGGGGGGGGAAAGGGGGAGGGAGCGGGGGGGAAAGGGGGAGGGAGCGGGGTGGAAAGGGGGAGGGAGCGGGGGGGAAAGGGGGAGGGAGCGGGGGGGAAATGGGGGAGGGAGCGGGGGGAAAGGGGGAGGGAGCGGGGGGGAAAGGGGGAGGGAGCGGGGGGGGAAAGGGGGAGGGAGCGGGGGGGGAAAGGGGGAGGGAGGGGGAAAGGGGGAGGGAGGGGAAAGGGGGAGGGAGGGGGAAAGGGGGAGGGAGCGGGGAGGGAAGGGGGGAGGGAGCGGGGGAGGGAAGAGGGGGGAGCGGGGGAGGGAAGGGGGGAGGGAGAGGGGGGTGGGGAAGGGGGAGAGAGCGGGGGGGAAGGGGGAGAGAGCGGGGGGGGAAGGGGGAGAGAGCGGGGGGGGAAGGGGGAGAGAGCGGGAGGGAAGGGGGAGAGAGCGGGGGGGGAAGGGGGAGAGAGCGGGGGGGGAAGGGGGAGAGAGCGGGGGGGGAAGGGGGAGAGAGCGGGGGGGGGAAGGGGGAGAGAGCGGGGGGGGGAAGGGGGAGAGAGCGGGGGGGGGAAGGGGGAGAGAGCGGGGGGGGAAGGGGGAGAGAGCGGGGGGGGAAGGGGGAGAGAGCGGGGGGGAAGGGGGAGAGAGCGGGGGGGGAAGGGGGAGAGAGCGGGGGGGGAAGGGGGAGAGAGCGGGGGGGGGGAAGGGGGAGAGAGCGGGGGGGGGGAAGGGGGAGAGAGCGGGGGGGGGGAAGGGGAGAGAGCGGGGGGGGGAAGGGGGAGAGAGCGGGGGGGGAAGGGGAGAGAGCGGGGGGGAAGGGGGAGAGAGCGGGGGGGGGAAGGGGGAGAGAGCGGGGGGGTAGGGGGAGGGAGCGGGGGGGGTAGGGGGAGGGAGCGGGGGGGGAAGGGGGAGGGAGCGGGGGGGGAAGGGGGAGGGAGAGCGGGGGGGGAAGGGGGAGGGAGCGGGGGGGGAAGGGGGAGGGAGCGGGGGGGGAAGGGGGAGGGAGCGGGGGGGGAAGGGGGAGGGAGCGGGGGGGGAAGGGGGAGGGAGCGGGGGGGGGAAGGGGGAGGGAGCGGGGGGGGAAGGGGGAGGGAGCGGGGGGGAAGGGGGAGGGAGCGGGGGGGGAAGGGGGAGGGAGCGGGGGGGGAAGGGGGAGGGAGCGGGGGGGGGAAGGGGAGGGAGCGGGGGGGGGAAGGGGAGGGAGCGGGGGGGGAAGGGGGAGGGAGCGGGGGGGGGAAGGGGGAGGGAGCGGGGGGGAAGGGGGAGAGAGCGGGGGGGAAGGGGGAGGGAGCGGGGGGGTAGGGGGAGGGAGCGGGGGGGGGAAGGGGGAGGGAGCGGGGGGGGGGAAGGGGGAGGGAGCGGGGGGGAAGGGGGAGGGAGCGGGGGGGGAAGGGGGAGGGAGCGGGGGGGAAGGGGGAGGGAGGGGGGGAAGGGGGAGGGAGCGGGGGGGAAGGGGGAGGGAGCGGGGGGAAGGGGGAGGGAGCGGGGGGGAAGGGGGAGGGAGCGGGGGGGGAAGGGGGAGGGAGCGGGGGGGGAAGGGGGAGGGAGCGGAGGGGGGGAAGGGGAAGGGAGCGGGGGGGGAAGGGGGAAGGGAGCAGGGGGGAAGGGGGAGGGAGCGGGGGGGGGGAGGGGGAGGGAGCGGGGGGGGAAGGGGGAGGGAGCGGGGGGGGGAAGGGGGAGGGAGCGGGGGGGGGAAGGGGGAGGGAGCGGGGGGGGGAAGGGGGAGGGAGCGGGGGGGAAGGGGGAGGGAGCGGGGGGGAAGGGGGAGGGAGCGGGGGGGAAGGGGGAGGGAGCGGGGGGGGGAAGGGGAGGGAGCGGGGGGGAAGGGGGAGGGAGCGGGGGGGAAGGGGGAGGGAGCGGGGGAGGAAGGGGGAGGGAGCGGGGGGAGGAAGGGGGAGGGAGCGGGGGGAGGAAGGGGGAGGGAGCGGGGGGAGGAAGGGGGAGGGAGCGGGGGGGGGTTGGAAAGGGGAGGGAGCGGGGGGGTTGGAAAGGGGAGGGAGCGGGGGGGGAAGGGGGAGGGAGCAGGGGGGGAAGGGGGAGGGAGCAGGGGGGGAATGGGGAGGGAGCGGGGGGGGAAGGGGGAGGGAGCGGGGGGGAAGGGGAGGGAGCGGGGGGGGAAGGGGGAGGGAGCGGGGGGGGAAGGGGGAGGGAGCGGGGGGGGGAAGGGGGAGGGAGCGGGGGGGGAAGGGGGAGGGAGCGGGGGGGGAAGGGGGAGGGAGCGGGGGGGGAAGGGGGAGGGAGCGGGGGGGAAGGGGGAGGGAGCGGGGGGGGAAGGGGAGGGAGCGGGGGGGGAAGGGGGAGGGAGCGGAGGGGGGGAAGGGGGAAGGGAGCGGGGGGGGAAGGGGGAAGGGAGCAGGGGGGAAGGGGGAGGGAGCGGGGGGGGAAGGGGGAGGGAGCGGGGGGGGGAAGGGGGAGGGAGCGGGGGGGGAAGGGGGAGGGAGCGGGGGGGGAAGGGGGAGGGAGCGGGGGGGAAGTGGGAGGGAGCGGGGGGTGAAGGGGGAGGGAGCGGGGGGGGAAGGGGGAGGGAGCGGGGGGGGGAAGGGGGAGGGAGCGGGGGGGAAGGGGGAGGGAGCGGGGGGGGAAGGGGGAGGGAGCGGGGGGGAAGGGGGAGGGAGCGGGGGAGGAAGGGGGAGGGAGCGGGGGGAGGAAGGGGGAGGGAGCGGGGGGAGGAAGGGGGAGGGAGCGGGGGGAGGAAGGGGGAGGGAGCGGGGGGGGGGGTTGGAAAGGGGAGGGAGCGGGGGGGGTTGGAAAGGGGAGGGAGCGGGGGGGGAAGGGGGAGGGAGCAGGGGGGGAAGGGGGAGGGAGCGGGGGGGGAAGGGGGAGGGAGCGGGGGGAAGGGGGAGGGAGCGGGGGGGAAGGGGAGGGAGCGGGGGGGAAGGGGGAGGGAGCGGGGGGGGAGGGAGCGGGGGGGGAAGGGGGAGGGAGCGGGGGGGGAAGGGGGAGGGAGCGGGGGGGGAAGGGGGAGGGAGCGGGGGGGGAAGGGGGAGGGAGCGGGGGGGAAGGGGGAGGGAGCGGGGGCGAAAGGGGGAGGGAGCGGAGGGGGAAGGGGGAGGGAGCGGGGGGGAAGGGGGAGGGAGCGGGGGGGAAGGGGGAGGGAGCGGGGGGGGAAGGGGGAGGGAGCGGGGGGGAAGGGGAGGGAGCGGGGGGGAAGGGGGAGGGAGCGGGGGGGAAGGGGAGGGAGCGGGGGGAAGGGGAGGGAGCGGGGGGGGGAAGGGGGAGGGAGCGGGTGGGGGAAGGGGGAGGGGGTGGGGGAAGGGGGAGGGAGCGGGGGGGAGGGGGAGGGAGCGGGGGGGGAGGGGGAGGGAGCGGGGGGGAGGGGGAGGGAGCGGGGGGGGAGGGGGAGGGAGCGGGGGGGGAGGGGGAGGGTGCGGGGGGGAGGGGGAGGGAGCGGGGGGGGAGGGGGAGGGAGCGGGGAGGGAAGGGGGAGGGAGCGGGGAGGGAAGGGGGAGGGAGCGGGAGGGAAGGGGGAGGGAGCGGGTGGAGGAAGCGGGGGGAGGAAGGGGGAGGGAGCGGGGGGGGGGGGTTGGAAAGGGGAGGGAGCGGGGGGGGTTGAAAGGGGAGGGAGCGGGGGGGAAGGGGGAGGGAGCGGGGGGGGAAGGGGGAGGGAGCGGGGGGGGAAGGGGGAGGGAGCGGGGGGGGAAGGGGGAGGGAGCGGGGGGGAAGGGGGAGGGAGCGGGGGGGGAAGGGGGAGGGAGCGGGGGGGGAGGGAGCGGGGGGGAAGGGGGAGGGAGCGGGGGGGGAAGGGAGAGGAGCGGGGGGGAAGGGGGAGGGAGCGGGGGGAAGGGGGAGGGAGCGGGGGGAAGGGGGAGGGAGCGGGGGGGAAGGGGGAGGGAGCGGAGGGGGGAAGGGGGAAGGGAGCGGGGGGGGAAGGGGGAAGGGAGCGGGGGGGGAAGGGGGAAGGGAGCAGGGGGGAAGGGGGAGGGAGCGGGGGGGGAAGGGGGAGGGAGCGGGGGGGAAGGGGGAGGGAGCGGGGGGGGAGGGAGCGGGGGGGGAAGGGGGAGGGAGCGGGGGGGAAGGGGAGGGAGCGGGGGGGAAGGGGGAGGGAGCGGGGGGGAAGGGGGAGGGAGCGGGGGGGAAGGGGGAGGGAGCGGGGGGGAAGGGGGAGGGAGCGGGGGGGAAGGGGAGGGAGCGGGGGGGAAGGGGAGGGAGCGGGGGGGGAAGGGGAGGGAGCGGGTGGGGGAAGGGGGAGGGGGAAGGGGGAGGGAGCGGGGGGGAGGGGGAGGGAGCGGGGGGGGAGGGGGAGGGAGCGGGGGGGGGAGGGAGCGGGGGGGGAGGGGGAGGGAGCGGGGGGGGAGGGGGAGGGAGCGGGGGGGGAGGGAGCGGGGGGGGAGGGGGAGGGAGCGGGGAGGGAAGGGGGAGGGAGCGGGGAGGGAAGGGGGAGGGAGCGGGGAGGGAAGGGGGAGGGAGCGGGGGGAGGAAGGGGGAGGGAGCGGGGGGAGGAAGGGGGAGGGAGCGGGGGGAGGAAGGGGGAGGGAGCGGGGGGGGGGGTTGGAAAGGGGAGGGAGCGGGGGGGGTTGGAAAGGGGAGGGAGCGGGGGGGGAAGGGGGAGGGAGCAGGGGGGGAAGGGGGAGGGAGCGGGGGGGGAAGGGGGAGGGAGCGGGGGGAAGGGGGAGGGAGCGGGGGGGGAAGGGGGAGGGAGCGGGGGGGGAAGGGGGAGGGAGCGGGGGGGAAGGGGGAGGGAGCGGGGGGGGAAGGGGGAGGGAGCGGGGGGGGAAGGGGGAGGGAGCGGGGGGGGAAGGGGGAGGGAGCGGGGGGGAAGGGGGAGGGAGCGGGGGGGGAAGGGGGAGGGAGCGGGGGGGGAAGGGGGAGGGAGCGGGGGGGAAAGGGGGAGGGAGCGGAGGGGGAAGGGGGAGGGAGCGGGGGGGAAGGGGGAGGGAGCGGGGGGGGAAGGGGGAGGGAGCGGGGGGGAAGGGGGAGGGAGCGGGGGGGAAGGGGGAGGGAGCGGGGGGGAAGGGGGAGGGAGCGGGGGGGAAGGGGGAGGGAGCGGGGGGGAAGGGGAGGGAGCGGGGGGGGGAAGGGGGAGGGAGCGGGTGGGGGAAGGGGGAGGGGGTGGGGGAAGGGGGAGGGAGCGGGGGGAAGGGGGAGGGAGCGGGGGGGAGGGGGAGGGAGCGGGGGGGGAGGGGGAGGGAGCGGGGGGGGAGGGAGCGGGGGGGGAGGGGGAGGGAGCGGGGGGGGAGGGGGAGGGAGCGGGGGGGGAGGGGGAGGGAGCGGGGGGGGAGGGGGAGGGAGCGGGGGGGGAGGGGGAGGGAGCGGGGGGGGAGGGGGAGGGAGCGGGGGGGAGGGGGAGAGAGCGGGGGGGAGGGAGCGGGGGGGGAAGGGGGAGGGAGGGAAGGGGGAGGGAGCGGGGGGGAAGGGGGAGGGAGCGGGGAGGGAAGGGGGAGGGAGCGGGGAGGGAAGGGGGAGGGAGCGGGGAGGGAAGGGGGAGGGAGCGGGGAGGGAAGGGGGAGGGAGCAGGGGGGAAGGGGGAGGGAGCAGGGGGGGGAAGGGGGAGGGAGCAGGGGGGGAAGGGGGAGGGAGCAGGGGGGGAAGGGGGAGGGAGCGGGGGGGGAAGGGGGAGGGAGCGGGGGGGGAAGGGGGAGGGAGCGGGGGGGGAAGGGGGAGGGAGCGGGGGGGGAAGGGGGAGGGAGCGGGGGAGGAAGGGGGAGGGAGCGGGGGGGGAAGGGGGAGGGAGCGGGGGGGGAAGGGGGAGGGAGCGGGGGGGGGAAGGGGGAGGGAGCAGGGGGGGGAAGGGGGAGGGAGCGGGGGGGGAAGGGGGAGGGAGCGGGGGGGGAAGGGGGAGGGAGCGGGGGGGGGGAAGGGGGAGGGAGCGGGGGGGGGAAGGGGGAGGGAGCGGGGGGGGAAGGGGGAGGGAGCGGGGGGGGGAAGGGGGAGGGAGCGGGGGGGGAAGGGGGAGGGAGCGGGGGGGGAAGGGGGAGGGAGCGGGGGGGGAAGGGGGAGGGAGCGGGGGGGGAAGGGGGAGGGAGCGGGGGGGGGAAGGGGGAAAGAGCGGGGGGGGAAGGAAGGGGGAAAGAGCGGGGGGGGAAGGGGGAGGGAGCGGGGGGGGAAGGGGGAGGGAGCGGGGGGGGGAAGGGGGAGGGAGCGGGGGGGGAAGGGGGAGGGAGCGGGGGGGGAAGGGGGAGGGAGCGGGGGGGGGAAGGGGGAGGGAGCGGGGGGGGGAAGGGGGAGGGAGCGGGGGGGGAAGGGGAAGGGAGCGGGGGGGGAAGGGGAAGGGAGCGGGGGGGGAAGGGGAAGGGAGCGGGGGGGGAAGGGGAAGGGAGCGGGGGGGGGAAGGGGGAGGGAGCGGGGGGGGAAGGGGGAGGGAGCGGGGGGGAAGGGGGAGGGAGCGGGGGGGGGGAAGGGGGAGGGAGCGGGGGGGGAAGGGGGAGGGAGCGGGGGGGGGAAGGGGGAGGGAGCGGGGGGGGAAGGGGGAGGGAGCGGGGGGGTGGAATGGGGAGGGAGCGGGGGGGGGTGGAATGGGGAGGGAGCGGGGGGGGTGGAATGGGGAGGGAGCGGGGGGGGGGGTGGAATGGGGAGGGAGCAGGGAGGGTGGAATGGGGAGGGAGCAGGGGGGGTGGAAAGGGGAGGGAGCGGGGGGGGGGTTGGAAAGGGGAGGGAGCGGGGGGGGGTTGGAAAGGGGAGGGAGCGGGGGGGGGTTGGAAAGGGGAGGGAGCAGGGGGGGGTTGGAAAGGGGAGGGAGCGGGGGGGTTGGAAAGGGGAGGGAGCGGGGGGGTTGGAAAGGGGAGGGAGCGGGGGGGGGTTGGAAAGGGGAGGGAGCGGGGGGGGGGTTGGAAAGGGGAGGGAGCGGGGGGGGGGGTTGGAAAGGGGAGGGAGCGGGGGGGGGGTTGGAAAGGGGAGGGAGCGGGGGGAGGGAGCGGGGGGGGGGGGGTTGGATAGGGGAGGGAGCGGGGGGGGGGGGTTGGATAGGGGAGGGAGCGGGGGGGGGGGGGTTGGATAGGGGAGGGAGCGGGGGGGGGGGTTGGATAGGGGAGGGAGCGGGGGGGGGGGTTGGATAGGGGAGGGAGCGGGGGGGGGGGGTTGGAAAGGGGAGGGAGCGGGGGGGGGTGGAAAGGGGAGGGAGCGGGGGGGGGGTGGAAAGGGGAGGGAGCGGGGGGGGGGTGGAAAGGGGAGGGAGCGGGGGGGGGTGGAAAGGGGAGGGAGCGGGGGGGGGGGTGGAAAGGGGAGGGAGCGGGCGGGGGGGGGGTGGGGAGGGAGCGGGCGGGGGGGGGGGGGTGGAAAGGGGGGGGCGGGGGGGGAGGGGTGGAAAGGGGGGGGAGCGGGGTGGAAGTGGGGGGGGAGGGAGGGGAATTGGACAAAGCGCTCCACAGGATGAGTAATGGATAGGGTTGCGGCCTTTCATTTAGTCGGAGGAACATGGAGAGAAATATAAAATAGGTACAATTCTAAAAGGGGTGCAGGAGCAGTGGAACCTGGGTTTATATGTGCACGTTATTGAAGATGGCAGTACAGGTTGAGAGAGCCCCAACATTGGGGCATGGAGCCTTTGGGTCCAATGGTCCCCTCGGCCAGCTACTGGAGTTCTGATCAACATCGGCAAAACACCAGAACTTTCGTAAAATGGCCTCTAAGTGAGGCCTTCATTGCACAAATTGGCTGTTCGACTGAATGCAGCAGGCAGCTACCTGGTTCCCAACCTGACCTTGGGAAAGACCCCTGGAGGCCGGAACGCATCAGGGTGCCCTCCAGCGCTTCCTCCAACCGCAGAAAAAATCTAGCACGAAGGGTGGGACCAATCTTCGTTACAGACCGGAGGACCAGGTTAGTCTGAGTAACACAAAGGGCGGGGCTAGTCTGAGGGATGCATCGAACAAAGGACGGGGTTCGCGTCAGTGACGTTCTACGCCGAGAGAGGGGCCAGTGAGGCACCGCGTGGAGATCGGACCCAGTTTGTCTGACCTCTGCGGAGAGGGCGGGGCCAGTGTCAGTGACGCCTTGCGCAGAAGGCGGGCTCAGCATGATTGACGCGACTATGAGAAAGAGGCCGGCGTGATTGACGCAGGTGTCGGGGCGGGATCAATGTGAATGACGCATATGGGAGGCTGGTTTTCTGCGCTGCAGCGTCTGTCGGGTTGCGATAAAGCTTTTGTGTTCGTTTCGCGCTTTCTCAGGCCGCAGACGTTCAATAACGTACATAATGGAGGTAAGAATAGATCCTTTTTTTCCCTCTGTCAATCGAGGCCTGCTGTTCCCATTCGGGCCCTTTCGTTTCTTAATTAATTAATTTGTTCTGGTTAAAGGGGCTGACATTCGCTCTGTCGAAGGTGCTGAGGTGAGGGGACTGTTCTGTGCGCGGCCTGTACCTTTGGCCTCAACCTTGTGTCTTCGGCCTGTGAGTTCATAATATGGACTCCGCATCGACTTTAAGATGGCGGCCTGGCGGGTTAATTATTAATCGGCAGTTTCCGTTTATCGGAAACGGTCGTTAGAGAGTCGAGCCGGGGCCTGACACCGGAACTCGAGCTTGGGCCAGACACCGGGAGTCGAGCCGAGGCCTGTGTTGAGCGCTCCATTCTGTTGCCCACCCGAGCTGCTGTTGGACGGGAGGCTGGCGCACTGCCCGCTTTGGGTGGAACCGGTTCCACTCGTTCTCCTGTATCCAGCGGGCTGCTGCAGAAATGCTGGCCTCCTTTCGTTTCCCGATTTAAGGGTAAACCTGGAAATGCTAAGGTTGCAGTTTAGATGCAATGCAGCAGGCTCTTCGCTATTATCTCCAGAGTTGGTGTGCGGTGCGGGCTTAACACTCCTATGTAATGTGCTTTTACTTTTAACCTTATACTTTGTAGGGACATCTTGAGTTTATTCATTAATTTTATTCATCGTTTTGTAAGGTAAATCAGCCTGTTGATTTTTTAATGGCTGCCGCCGTTGTTCAGAATGTAATAAATCCTGAACTTCTTCGTAAAGATCTTACGTTCTCAGCAGCAAATGTTGGTTACCTTGTTCACATTGCTGCCCACTTTTGTCTACACTATATTTTATTCATATATTTGTCGTGAAAATGAGTTGTTTTGACAGTACAATCAGCATCTATCAGCCAGAACTGCCCATTCGTCCTCTGCTCAACTCAGATTTGCATTATCCTAATCTTTATCCAACAATCCCTGCTAGACTCCTGAATTTTAGATGCAGACAGGATGTTACTTGCCCCTCCATGGGCGATTAGCCTGTAGCACTCACTTGGGTGTATGAGGAATGGCACCTATTGGATGATATTACAAGAAGGTTGGGTGGGTGGAGAAAGATGTGCAGTGGTTCAAAGCTAGGATGTGGGTCGAATTGGCGAGATGTAATTTCTAAGTTTTAACGGTTGATTTTGAAATAATTTTAAAGGCACTTGAGTCTATGATTTTTCTGGAAGCAAAGCAATTCAAATTTTGCAGTCTCATTGTATACTGTGGTTTAAAAACATTCCTACTCCCAGACTTGTTGCTGAAGTTGGGATTAAGATATCATTTTTTTAATGGAGCTTTTCATTTGGTTTGTGCAGTGCTTGATGTTGACGCTCGCTGTCAAAACTCCCTAGTACTAGTTTACTCATATTTTGGGTAACATAATTCACCAGTAACCTGTCCCTAGATGCAGAAATTAACAAACACATGGGAAAGGCTTCCACTGCTATGTCCAGACTGGCCAAGAGAGTGTGGGAAAATGGCACACTGACACGGAACACAAAAGTCCCAGTGTATCAAGCCTGTGTCCTCAGTACCTTGCTTCTTGGCAGCGAGGCCTGGACAACGTATGTCAGCCAAGAGCGACGTCTCAATTCATTCCATCTTCGCTGCTTGCGGAGAATACTTGGCATCAGGTGGCAGGACCGTATCTCCAACACAGAAGTCCTCGAGGCGGCCAACATACCCAGCTTATACACACTACTGAGTCAGTGGCGCTTGAGATGGCTTGGCCATGTGAGCCGCATGGAAGATGGCAGGATCCCCAGAGACACATTGTACAGCGAGCTCGCCACTGGTGTCAGACCCACCGGCCGTCCATGTCTCCGCTTTAAAGATGTCTGCAAACGCGACATGAAGTCCTGTGATGTTGATCACAAGTCGTGGGAGTCAGTTGCCGGTGTTCGCCAGAGCTGGCGGGCAGCCATGAAGGCGGGGCTAAAGTGTGACGAGTCGAAGAGACTTAGCAGTTGGCAGGAAAAAAGAGAGAAGCGCAAGGGGAGAGCCAACTGTGTAACAGCCCCGACAAACAAATTTTTCTGCAGCACCTGTGGAAGAGCCTGTCACTCTAGAATTAGCCTTTATAGCTACTCCAGGCGCTGCTCCACAAACCACTGACCACCTCCAGGCGCTTACCCATTGTCTCTCGAGATAAGGAGGCCAAAGAAGAATTTTGTCCAAAAGCAGGACAATGAAGTGGCATGAGTGTTACAGCCCTATGTAATTACACTTCATTGCTAAGTATTTTGCTTTTATGCAATATGGGCTTTGCATGGTAGTTTATGTAATTAAGCTTTGTACCCTTTGTACATTTCAATTTTTAAAAAAATCCTTGATGTGGTTATGGGAACTCTCAAGATTGGTCATAGTATTCTGGTAGTAATTTAGTAGCCCAAAGAGTCCTGATAGTTTTTTTTAGATTATGGTCCCATTATTTTCCTCTTGCACTGAACTCATCTAGGCAAAACTAAGAAATTTCATATGTCTTTTGAAAATCTTGTTCTGCTAAAAATTAATTTTGTATACACAAGAATCTAAAGAACAGTTTAAAGGTTGAGATTCTAGTTGCTTCATTCACTAGCGGTCATGATCTGTAGCTGTTTGTTTGCATTTTACATGCTATTACATTTTTGTTTCAGAGTCAAGAACCTAAAGAACCAGAGCAGTTGCGCAAGCTGTTCATTGGTGGATTGAGTTTTGAAACTAATGAAGAGAGTTTAAAGGAGCATTTTGAGCAATGGGGGCAGCTAACCGATTGTGTGGTAAGATTTATTATTTGGTTTTGTTTTTAGCTTGAGGCTTTCTGCGTACTACAAGATTGCTATTTCAGATTTTTAAAAGTTCGTTAAGTGTCACATTTTTGTACTTGGTATCCATCCTTTGTCAATAAAAAAAATCATAACTTTCTGCTTCTATGAAAACCATGAGCTAATTTCTTTTTTTGTGCCTGTGATGTGGGTGTCCTGGGCAAGGCTGTATTTTTGGCACATCTTTAGCTGTTTTTAGGTGTTGCTGGACCTTCTTGAACCACTGCAGTCCTTCTGGTGATGCTGCTCCCACAGTTGTGTTAGGTAGGGAATTTCAAGATTCTAACTTCCATCATAGAATGGCGATTATATGTCCAAGTCAGGGTGGTGCATGGCTTGGTCCTTGATGGCAATTGTTGCTCTTCTACCTCAGAAGATGATTCTATCAAAGTAATGTTGGTGAGTTCGTACATACTGCAGCCACACTGCACTGGTGTAAGGGAGCACTTGTTTAGTTCAGTGGTTGGACTACTAGTCAAGCGAACTGGTCCATCTTGGATGATACCTTGCAGTATTGTGGCAGGGTGCATGGCAAGTGGAGAGTATGCTATCATACTCTTTACTTTAACTGTCTAGATTTTGAAGAGGCTCTAAGGGTCAGGAGGCAAGACACCTGCTCTTGTAGCCATGGTGTTGATTTTAGTTCAGTCAACTTTTTGTCAATGGTGAGAATGCCTTCCCAACACCCACCCCAAAAGATGTTGATGGGGGAGAACAGTGATGGTGTTGGCAGTGAAATGGAGGTGCCAGACCTTTCTCTTGTTTGAGATGGTACTTGTCTGGCATTTCTGTAGTTTGAATGTTACCTAATAACCTGTTGCTAGCCACTCGAGTCTGGATGTTGTCCAGGTCCTATTAGAGGCTGGCATGGGCTGTTTCACTCAAAAGAATTGTGAATGGAACCAAGCTGTCAGCAAACAGCCTTATGATATGGGGCAAGGTTAATAATGAAGATGGGGTAAGAGCACTTGCCTGAAAGCTGCTGCTGGAATGTCCTAGGGCTGTGATGTTGGGCCCCTAACAATTTCTGCCACCATGTTTGTGTTGAGAATGACTGAAGCTATTGAAGGGTTTTTCCAGCTGCCTGACTGGTGTCATTCCTTGCCACATTCTGCCTTGATGTTGAGGCATTTTGGTTATTGGTGAGTAGCTGTTGGTTGATTCCTTCAACCACTTCACTGGTTGGAAACATACTGGCTGGCAAAAGATGATACACATGGCAAACAATCCCATTTAGGTGGGGTGACTTCTCTTGGTGCACCTTTTGTTAATGGTGAGACAGGTTCTGCTACAAGTGCTTGCACGTGAAACTGCCAAGTGACGCAGTGAGTTGTTGTTTTTCGACTTTGGCATCTCTTGCCTAGCTGCTGTTGCAACTGGTTGTCATGGTAGTGCGCACCAGTCCATAGGATGTGTCACCATTTCCCTCTTTCGCCAGCTAGTGACTCCCAGGTGCAATTGTCGATATTTAGGGCCTCCATGTCAGGCTTGCAAGCATCCTTGAAGTGGAGCTTTGGGCGTCCCACTGGTTGTCTGGCCAGGGCTGTCTCACCATACAGAAGGTCTTTGGGTATGTGACCATCTTCCATCCTGTGGATGTGTCCGATCCGCCAAAGCTGCCTCTGTTTGATTCGTGCCAATACACTTGGGAGGATTGCCATATTTGTAATTTTAATATGACTGTTATTAACTGTTAGATTTGTTCTGTATTTTGTGCATAGGACATGCATGGCAATCTTCCATATTTGCATTGAGTCAAATTAATGTATTTTTTATTAATTTCCCCATACTTGGTATACGCTATGTGAAAAGCCTAACTTGTAAGTAGTTACAAACTATTTCCATTTCATATGGGAAGATAACTCATGAACAAGGAAACTGGTAATGAAGGATCATGTGCATCTGTTTCCACTTGGTTTAACGTAAAGGAATGTGTTGGCACCTTGTTCTAAATAGTTTTATCTTTCTGCTTTTAGGTAATGAGAGAACCACAGACAAAACGTTCAAGAGGATTTGGATTTGTGACTTATTCTGCTGTATTGGAGGTGGATGCTGCTATGTCTGCACGGCCACACAAAGTTGACGGTCGTGTTGTCGAACCCAAAAGAGCAGTGTCAAGAGAGGCAAGTTGTAATTTATGCAGGTGTATACTGTGCTTAAAAATGGAGAATGTAACTAACTTGTCACTTGTTTTGTAGGATTCTACAAAACCTGGTGCCCATTTAACAGTGAAGAAAATATTTGTTGGAGGTATCAAAGAAGATACCGAGGAGTACCACTTGAGAGATTATTTTGAGAAGTATGGCAAAATTGAAAATATTGAAGTTATGACTGATCGAGGAAGTGGGAAAAAACGAGGGTTCGCCTTTGTCACATTTGATGATCATGACTCCGTTGACAAAATTGTTGGTGTGTGTTTTTTATATATAAAATGGATTGTTCTAAAAAAAATATATATATATTTTTGTTGGAGTTGCTGTTTCTGCTGGGCTGCTAATAGATTTAGTACAGTGTAGAAGCGGAAATAGTGGTAAATTATAATCTAGGTGAAGAAGTAAAGTCCATTGTACTGGACACCAGCAAACTAAATAGGAGAGAAACAAAGTAAATCATAGTGCTTTGGTATCCCTTACTTATGCCCTTGGGCTGTTAAGTTGTGTGTGCCTCCAGGCACCTCAAAGAGGTAACGTTTAACAGTGGACTACATGTACTGCACTTGATAAACATCGACAAAACGTGTACGGATAGTAGCCCAGAAAATGCTTGGATTGTGATCCGTGTTATAACCTGTAGTACTGAATCTCCAAGTTTGTGAGGACGGTGGAAGAGCACTTTAATATGCATGGGGCAGGACATTGTAAAGGCCACTTTGCCATCTGACTGTGGGGCCTTTGCCAAGATAGATGTTGGCACTGCTCCAATTAGCAAGCTGATCCAGGAATTTTCTTTTTTTTTTAAACAAGGCAGCATTTTATGCTTGGGGGTGCAAGCTGCTGCTTGAGCCTGGACCCATATATTGGATTTTTTTCTGGGGGTGGGGGCGGGGTGCTGGGGGGAAACCGTACAGTATGCTTCACTTCACTGTGTATCAACCACCGTTACTGTGCTGTGCCCCTTCTATGAAATAATAATTCCTGGCTGAGTTCCTGCTCCTTTCCTTGTCTTGACACCAAAGTTTCTTGTAGGTGAGTACTCGTGTTAACCAGTCTTGGCTGTTTCCTTTGGGATGCCACTGGAGTTAGGGTGGGTAATCAACTTGCCCACCAAGGGGTTTCAAATCCAGTATCCCTCAGGCTTAAACAGAAAATATTCTGTGCATTTTCTCACTGAATTTCCTTGTAATTCAATTGATGCTAGCAAAAGAACTAAAATTTACTAATAATGGAAAAGGCTGGCATGGTTAATCTTGGAGATATGGACTTGTTTTCCTTAAGTTGTACTTGAGATGCCTATTTAATGTGCTAGGTGGTAGCTTTCCTACTAGTGGGAATTGCAGGAAGTAGTTTTTCTTTAGCTAAGTTGAATGGAGTGGTCGTATTGCAGTGAAGGGAAATACATTTTGGGACTTGTGAATTATTTGTAAATCCAGTCTATCTTGTGTATATGGGAGCATTCCTTTTCTGGAGATGCTGTGCTTGAGGGCTGCTGTATAATTACAAATTTTAAGCATACATCCTTCGAAACCATTTGCCATAGAAAACCTTTTCTGCTGAACTGATTTTAAACATGTTACTGTGCCTTGACTTCAAGGCAGAGATAGTTCAGGTGCATATTCCCATAAGGAGGAAAGATGGGGCATCCAAAGCTAGAGCTTCCAGACTGACAAGAGAAAATAGATGTTATAATGGAACAGAAATTGGGTTTATGACAAATGTCAGGTACAGAATACAGTAGAAAACCAGAATGCAGTGGGAAATTGAAAAATATAAGGGAACAGAGTGTGAAGATTAGCAGGTAAAATAAAAGGGAACCAAAATCTTTGGTAAACACTAAATAGTAAAAAGATAGTTGCAGGAATGGTGGAGCTGATTAGGAACAAGAAAGGAAATCTTGTGGAGGCAGAGGGCATGACTAAGGTACTGAATGAGTATTTTGCATGTAATTGTTTTTTAAAAGATGAAGTTAATGTTTAGAGGAGGTGGGGTGGCAAAGATATTGGGATAAAAATAGATAGGAAGGAGGTGTTAAATAGGTTGGCATCACAAAGTTGACAAGTCACCTGGCCCAGATGGGGTGCATCCTTGGCTCCTGAGGGAAGCAAGGGTGGAGATAGCAGAACCTCTGACCGCAGTCTTTCAATCCTCCTGGACATGTACCAGAGGATTGGATAATTGCAAATGGGACACCCATCTTCAAAAAAAAACCTGGTAGCTACAAGCTGGTGAGTTGCAGGAAAACTACTTGACTCCCATCAGGGACAAAATTAATTATGTTGGAAAAGCATGGGTTAGCCAGCAAAGATTTATTAAAGGCATATCGTGTTTGACTAACTTGATTGGGTTATTTGAAGTAAGAGTTGATGAAGGCAGCGCAGTAGATGTGTGTATATATGGTCTTGCAAAAAGCATTTGATAAAGTACCACATAACAAATTTATTAGGAAAATAGAAGCACATGGGATTATCTGAATAATAGGCTATATAATTGGCTGAAGGATAGGAGGTAGAAAGTAATGGTAACCAAATGTTTTCTGACTGAAGAAAAATTGCTGTGGGGTCCCCCAAAGGTCATTGCCTTTCTTGTATATAAATGATCAGGACTTTGGTATATGTGTACAGTTTCAAAGTTTGCAGATTATTGCAGATTATTTGCAAGTTTGCAAAATTTGACAACATAGCAGGGCTCAGTACTGGGTCCCCAGCTTTTAGTGGTATAAACGATTTGGACATAAATGTAGGGGGCATGATCTAGAGGTTTGTAGGCAACACAAAGATTGGCTGTGTAGTAGATGACTAGGAGGATGCAGGCTGCAAGGAGATATTGATGGTCTGGTCAGATGGGCAGAAAAGTGGCAAATGGAATTCAGCCTGGAGAAGTGTGAGGTGATGCATTTGGGGAGGGCAAAGGAATACACCATTAATGGGAAAATACTGAAGTGTGGAGAAAGTGAGGGACCTTGGAGTGAATGTCTACAGATCTCTGAAAGTAGCAAGACAGGTCAGGAAGGTGGTTAAGAAGGCAAATGGAATCCTTTCCTTTATTAGCACAGGTACGGCATATAAGAGCAGGGAGATTATGCTGGAACTGTATAAATCATTGGTTAGGCCACAACTTGAGTACTGTGTGCTGTTCTGGTCACTTCATTACAGAAAGGATGTAATTGAACTGGAGAAGGTACAGAGGAGATTTACTAGGATGTTGCCAGGACTGGAAAATTGCAGCTTATGATGAAAGATTGGATAGGCTTGGGTCCTTCTCCTTGGAACAGAGAAGGCTGAGGGGAGATATGATTGAAATGTACAATAGAGAAGTGAAGGGCCTATTCACCTTAGCAGAGAGGTCAATGACTAGGGGTCATAGATTTAAAGTGATTTGAAAAATTAGAGGGGAGATGAGGAAAAACTTTTTCACCCAGAGGGTGGTGGGGGTCTGGAACTCACTGCCTGAAAGGGTAGTTGAGGCAGAAACCCTCAACTCATTCAAAAGGAGTCTGGATATGCGCCTCAAGTGCCGTAATCTGCAGGGCTACGGACCAAATGCTGCAAGGTGGGATTAGAATGGGATGGATTGTTTTTTGGCCGGCACAGACACAATGGGCCAAGTGGCCTCGTTCTATGCCTTAAATTTTCAATGATTTCTATGATTCTAGTAAATAGTGAAGAGGATAGTAGCAAACTTTAGGAGGACATAAAAACAAGTGTTGGAAATACTCAGCAGGTCTGGCAGCATCTGTGGAGAGAGAAGCAGAGTTAACGTTTCAGGTCAGTGATGAAAAGTCCAATCCCCTCTAAACCTCCTGTCCCTTACCCCAAATTTATGCCCCCTGGTTCTTGACCCCTCCGCTAAGGGAAAAAGTTTCTTCCTATCTAACCTATCAATGCCCCACTAATCTTGTACACTGCAATCATTTGCTGCTTCAGTCTTCTCTGCTCCAAGGAAAACAACCCTAGCCTTTTCAGTCTCTCTCCATAGCTGAAATGCTCCAGCCTAGGCAATGTCCTAGTGAATCTCCTCTACACCCCCTCCAGTGCAGTCACATCCTTCCTATAGTGTGGTGACCAGAACTGTACACAGTATTCCAGCTGTGGTCTAACTAGCATTGTAACTTTGGTTGTAAGAATAAAAACAGAATACTTTTTAAAAGGTGTGTAACTTGTAAATGTTGATGTTCAGAGGGACTTGGGTGTACTCTTACAAGGAACACAAAGTTAGTATGCAGGTACAGCAAACCATTAGGAAGGCAAATGGGATGTTGGCCTTTTATTGCAAGCGATTGGAGTACAACAATAAAGAAGTCTTACTACAATTGTACGGGGCTTTGGTGAGACCACACCTGGAATACTGTGTGCAGATATACTTGCCTTGGAGGCAAAACAGTGAAGGTTAATTAGATTGGTCCCTGGGATGAGAAGGTTGTCCTATGATCGGCTGAGTCAATTGGGTCTCTATCTTTTGGAGTTTAGTAGAATGAGAGGCAATCTCATTGAAACAAACAAGATTCTGAAGGGGGTTGACCCTAGGTTGTGTCCTCTGGCTGGGGAATCTAGAACACTGGGGCACAGTCTCAGGATAAGGGGACGATCATTTAGGCCTGAGATCAGGTGAAATTCCTTCACTCAAAAGTTTGTGAATGTTTGGGATTCTCCACCCCAGAGGGTTGTGGATGCTCCATCATTGAATATATTTAAGACTGACAGAGATTTTCAGGGTATCAAGGGATATGGGGAACAGTGGGGGAACGGTATATACGAATTAGCAGAAGTAGGTCATTTGGCCCCTCGAACCTGCTCTGCCGTTCAATACGATCATGGCCGATCAATTTGTGTATCGGATTCCACCCTCCCATCTGCCCCCTTGATTCTCTTGCCTAACAAGAATTTATCAACCTCCGCCTTTTTTTTTTAATTGACCCCCGCCACCACCTTCTGAGGCAGTGTGTTCCAAAGTCTCTCAACCCTCAGAAGAAATTTCTCCTCATCTCTGTCCTAAACAGGTGACCCCTAATTTTAAAACTGTGCCCCTTAGTTTTTGATTCACCCACCAGGGGAAACATCCTCTCCACACCCACCTTGTCAAGACTGTTCAGGATCTTATAAACCTCAATCAGGTCTCCCCTCACTCTTCTAAATTCCAGTGGAGTTGAAGCCTGAGATCAGCCATGATGGCATTGAATGGCAGAGCAGGCTTGATTGCCGTGTGGTCTACTTCTCCTATTTCTTGTGCCTCCTGCCTTCTGTGCTGCATGATTCTAGGTAGTGATTTTCTGTGCTAGGTAATAGAAACAGAAAGTGCAGGAAATAAATGGGTCTGGCAGCATTTGGAGCTTTTATCTCCACAGATGCTGCCGGACCTGCTGTGTATTTCCTGCACTTTGTTTTTATTTCAAATTTTCAGCGTCAACAGTAGTTTGCTTTTATCTTCATGTTAGTTTTAAATTTATTTTGAGTGTTGTGGCATTTAAGGAAAGTAACTGATGTTTTTGTTTCCAGTTCAAAAATACCACACTGTGAATGGACACAACTGTGAAGTGAGAAAAGCACTTTCACGACAGGAGATGCAGGGGCTGGGATCCGGCCAGAGAGGTAATTGGAGAGGATAAAATGGAGGGAGGGAGAGAAAATATGGAATAAAAGTTCAGTTAACTGTTTACATTATCTGTCTCGTTTCTAAGGACGTGGTAGTTCTGGAGGTGGCAATAGCCCTAGCCATTACATGGGACGTGGTGGTGGAAATTTTGGAAGTGGAAATGGAGGCGGCAACTTTAACCGAGGAGGAAATTTCAGTGGCAGAGGTATGCCAATCAAATTGAGCTTGGATTTGTCAAAATCCTAATAATTTAATGTGGTAAACTTGGCATCATCTCTATTACTAATCAAAAGTCTTGTATATACTTAAAATTTAATTATCTATTTTAGTAAAACTTATCTGAATGTTGGGTTCATCAGGATAGGTCAATATAGTGGAACACTTGTATATTTTCAGATGTTAATTTTGTATGCAGTTTTGCACTTCACGTGTGTATGTTATCTTCTGTTGACTGTCCTCTCCTGTGATTTTGGGTGGGGGAAGCCAGGATGGAGATTATAAAACTAGCTTGTGAATGTGCTGTGTTCATCTTTTTTTTTTCTTTCATTCTCTCTCTCTCTCTCTCCTCTCTCTCTCTCCTCCACCCACTCCAGGAATGGGAAATTTTGGAGGTGGCCGGGATGATTATGGAGGGAGTGCTGGTGGTGGATATAATGGATTTGGTGATGGTAAGTAAAGGTTTAGAATGTCAGTATTTTAGATGTATTAATTTGCCAGTGTAAGCAGATTTCTGAAGCTTGCATTTGTCAGCTTTCTCTGAGTTTAAAAACTGAAAAAATTGAGTTTGCCTTTTAAAGAAAATTTGAATTGCTTTTTAACCCTAGATGAATTCAGAATATTGAGGTGCCTCCTATAAAAGAATTAATATTGATTATCTTCTGTGACATATTTTACTCCCAGCCCTTGCCAATGGCTCTTGCATTGCAGTTTATTGCTAATGGATTTGCTTCTCACTAACTGGCTTAATGGAAAACCATAGTTAAAGGTTGGCTTTAAAAAAAAAAAAGTTGCAGTGAGAAGAAACTGCTGAATGGTACTGGCAAAGATTATAATTCAAGTAGTGAAACTGGACCAAATTAAAACTTTGGAATCTCTAATAAAATTAGAACAAGCAAAAGAAAGATCATCTGAATTTCACTAGATTATAGGATGAGTGCAGGGTTTATCAAGATTGTTCTGCTCCCATCTGAGGTTAAAAGCAACTTTTGCATTTTTGTGACTTTTTTTCTAGCCATGCTAATCTGGTTGAAGGACCTGAAGTGTAAATTTTTTTATACAGAATAAAATTAAGTATATGACAAGCTTTACATTAATGTAATATTCCTCAAAGTCTCATTAGCTTCTACCACCCCCACCAAAATTTCCTGGAAGTCAAACATTATAGGTTAAAGATCAACAGTTTCAAGTATTGGTGTACTAAACTTCTAGTACGATGCAGAGCAGCTAAGATCGTGATTTTGGTTTGGACGGGCTAAGCACCAAATGGGTTGGGGGAGATTGGAGCTTGTATGATTAATTTACTGTTTGGAACAGGTTAGTCATAACCTGGGAAGCATTCATCAGACCAACCCTTGGGTGAGAGGATGGTGCAGAAGGGCTGTATAAAGGAAAACATCAATTCTTGGGTTTTTAATATAAATACCTACTAATGTTCTTCAGGTGGCAATTTTGGAGGTGGCCAAGGTTACGGCGGTAGAGGAGGAGGAGGATATGGCGGTGGTGGCCCAGGTTTTGGCAACCAAGGTGGTGGAGGAGGAGGAGGAGGATATGGTGGTGGTGGTGGCTACGACAACTACAATGAAGGTGGAAACTTTGGAGGTAAGATTTTTGACTTTCAGTTTGAAAGAAAAGATATTCACAAATGGTGAATTAATCTGTAAACTCTTATTTTTAGGAAATTTTGGTGGTGGTGGTGGTAGCAGCGGTGGGAGCTATAATGACTTTGGAAACTATCCTAACCAATCATCAAATTACGGACCCATGAAGAATAGCAATTATGGGCGGAACTCTGGTCCCTATGGCGGTGAGTACATTTACTAATTATAGAGAGGGAGAACTTGCTTGGAAACATTTGTATTCATTGCAATTGAGGCTGCAGCTGCATTACTTTAGTGTATAGTCAGCTTTTATTCTTTAGGATACTAAATGAAGATTTTTTTTTCAGTTCACATGGCAAAAGAAAATATAGCGCTATTCAAAACTAAAGGGGAATCTAAACTAAAAACAAAGTCCTGGAAATACTCAGCAGATCTGGCAGCATCTGTGGAGAGAGAAACAGAGTTAACGTTTCAGGCCTGTGACTTTTCATCAAAACCGGCAAAAGTTAGAAATGTAATGGGCTTTGACCAAGTAAAAGGGTGGGGCTGGGGGAGGGGAAGAACAAAAGGGAAGGTGTGTGATGGGGCAGAGGGCAGGACAGATTAATGACAGATGTCACAGAATAAAAGGCAAAGTGAGTGGTACTAAAGTATGAGTCCAGAGAGAGGTGTTAATGGCAGAATAATGAACAGCTGTCCAAAAGCAAAAACATGGAAAAACAAGAAATAAACCAATTAAAAAAAATAAGTCAAAATGGCAGTTATGCTCTGAAATTGTTGAACTCCATGTTGAGTCCAGAAGGTTGTAGTGTGCCTAATTGGAAGATGTGGTGCTGTTCCTCAAGCTAACGTTGAGCTTCTTTGGAACACTGTAGCGGGCATGAGAGCAGGAGGATGAATTAAAATGACAGGCAACCGGAAGCTCGGGATCATGCGGATTGAGCAGAGGTGTTACGCAAAGTGGTCACCCAATTGTAGAGGATACCACATTGAGAGCAGCGAATAAAGTATACTAAATTGGAAGTACAAGTAAATTGCTGCTTCACCTGGTAGGAGTGTTTGGGGCCTTGGATGGTGAGGAAAGAGGAGGTATTACACCTGCGGTTGTATAGGAAGGGGCTGAGGTGTCTGGAGTGATGGAGTGGACCAGGATGTCGTGGAGGGATTGGTCCCTTTGGAATGTTGACTGGAAGGGCAGAGGAAGATGTGTTTGGCATCACGTTGGAGGTGACTGGATGGCAGAGGATGATCCTTTGGATGTGAAGGCTGGTGGGGTGAAAAGTTGAGGTTCTGGGAGGAGGGGAAGGGATGCGGGCAGAAGTGTGGGAAATGGGCAGTCACGGTTGAGGGCTCTGTCAACCACAGAGGGGAGAATCTTCAGTTGAGGAGAAAGGAAGACATCAGAAGCTCTGTGGAAGGTTGCATCATTAGAACAGATACATCTGAGATGGAGAAACTGGGAGAATGGGATGGAGTCCTTTACAGGCAGCACAGTGCAAGGAAGTGTAGTCGAGGTAGCTGTGGGATCGGTGGGCTAATAACGAATATTTGTAGACAGCCTATCCCCAGAGATTGAGACAGCGAAGTCGAGGAAGGAAGGGAAGTGTTGAAGGTGAGAGGGTGGAAATTGGAGGCAAAGTTGAAGTTTTCAGTTCAGGGCAAGAGCAGGAAATGGCACCAATACAGTCATCAGTGTACCGGAAAAAGAGTTGGGGGAGGGGGCTGAGTAAGACTGGAATAAGGTGTGTTTGACATATCCCACAAAAAGACTGGCATAACTAGGACCCATGACCGTTATCTGGTCTAATCCTGACATTGTGATCAAACCTGCTGTCAAGGGCGGTGCTGTTATCAGGTGTACTGATCTCAAACTTGCAGAGGCTGTTCACCAGCTCTCGGATACTTCTTTCCACCTCCCCCTGGGCCATGACCTCACCACTGAATATCAAGCTACACCCTTAATTTGGAGGAAGTGAGTGGAGTTGAAGGAGAAGTTGTTCCATGTGAATAAGTTCAGCCAGGAGGAGGAGGGTGGTGGTGGATGGGGACTGTTTGGGCCTCTGTTTGTGGAAGAAGCAGAGAGCCCTCAAACTGTTCTAGTGGGGGGTGGAGGTATAGAGAGATTGGAGGTGGTTAGAGCCAGAAAACTGGAGTCATGGGTGTGGGTAGGAAGAGACTGGACCAGGAAGGAAAAAATAGTCAAGATAGGAAGAAATAAGTTCAGTGGGGCAGGAGCAGGCTGAAACGATGGGTCTACCAGGGCAGTCCTGTTTGTAGATTTTGGGAAGGAGGTAGAAGTGGACTGTCCGGAGGTTGTGGAATTATGAGGTGGGAAGAGCTGCATAGATGAGGTCCGTGATGGTCCTGGCAATAGTAGCTTGATGTTCAGTGCTGGGGCTGTGGTCCGGGGGAGGTAGGAAGAAGTGTCTGGAAGTTGGTGCTCGACCTCTAAGGTAGAGGTCAGTACGCCAGACAACAACAGCACTGTTATTGTCAGCAGGTTTGATCACACTGTCAGGGTTAGACCTGAGAACAACGTGCAGCAAGTTCAGAGGGAGACAGGTTGGTGAGTGAGGGGAGCAGAGGAATTAAGACGGCCGATGTCACGCCAACAGTTCTCAATGAAAAGACCAAGAACGGGTAAGAGGCCAGAGGGAGAATACTGGAGGTGGGTGAGTGGGTCTGCTGGTCGGGGACTCCTGGCCAAAGAAGTGAGCCCGGAGGTGAAACGGCGGAAGAAGAGTTAAGCGTCGTGCTGAGCACTACTTTCATTGAGGTGGGGGCATACGGGGTTAAAACTGAGTGCTTTACTAAGTATAGATCATTCAGCATCAGAGAGGGGAAGGTCAGAGGGTATTGTGAATACATGGCAAGGGCTGAGATTAAAAAGGGAAGTGAAGAGGAAGAAAGATCTGGAGCAGTGTTGGTCCCCATGAGCTGCTGGAGCTCATGTTCCTTAACAGCTGAAAGGAAGAGAAACTTTTTTTAATGCATCAGATAAGGTGAAAGGGGAACCTAACTTGTACAATTTTTTAGCCTTTTTGTGGCATTGTATGAAGTATGTGCCAGAGTGGGGAAAGAGAATCTCTTCTGCCTAACTGGGAAAAATTCAGTTTTTCACCATCTCTCCCCTCTAATTGCTAGTAAGTATATTACTCCCTGGTCTGTTCCAGACTTTGCCTACTCTTGAAAACCCTGGATATGTTTGATTTGGAAAGCACTGTTCCCAAAAAATGTTTAATACATGTGTAGGTTCAAATTTGTTATTTGTCACTGAGGCTTTTTTTTTAAGGTGGTTATGGATCTACTGGTGGTGGAGGAAGTGGTGGAGGAAGTGGTGGCTATGGTAGAAGATACTGAACACATTTACTGAAAGGTAAGCGTCAATACCAATTCCATGAAAATGTAGTATCCATAATTCACAGTACAATAAGTAACTCTTATCCTGTATCATTCAACAGGCAACAGTTCTTAGCAGGAGAGGATGAGCCAGGAGTTGTCAGGAAAGCTGCAGGTTACTTTGAGACAGAATATCGACCAAGTTCATTTTAAAGGCTGCCCACAGGAAGAGCGATGGTCCAGTAGTCAGAAAAGTCACTGCAGCATTAACATAAGATCATTTCTTGTTCAGGACTGTTTCCTATAGAGAGATTGCAAAAAGTGCAGTTGTTTGTTGCAATGTAGTTGCTGTTAGATGTACATTCCTGAGGTTTTAAAAAAAAAAAACGATGTTCTAGTAATGTCTTTATTTTCCTCATTACCATAGCTGTTGAGCCATGTAATTTATGGTGGTAGAAATGGGAATAAAAAGGATGAGAACTTTTTAACTAAATGATCTGTTTGGAAGTTTTTCTCCATTGTTATTCCAGAAAGGTATTCTATTTAATTTTTAGGCTTCTCAGCACGCTAGAGCTTACTGGAAGTCCAAAAGCTAAATTGACATGTTAGGTCCACCAAACTGCAGTTCTAAGAAAGAAATAACCTGTTAAGTTGATAGATGTAACAGAATAGATCTTCAAATTTCAAATTATTTTGAGGCATTCCTGATCAGTTATTGCATGTCTGAGTACAGAGTGGTGTGATTTTTAAATTTGGCAGGTAAATGCTCTTCAATTTGAAATATTTTTCACTTAAGCTATGACCTATGGGAAACTGCTGCACTAATGAATGTATGCAAATATTTCTGAATTGGGAGACAGTTATCTGTCTGTTCCTGTTCTGGATTTTCTCTCCCTATTCTTTAGAGACTAATTGAACCTGAAGTTAAACTGGATGGATTGAAGGACCACAAGTCGTTTGTGTATGTGTATGTTTTAATCACCAGAAATGCTATGCATGTGATTAGTTTTCAGAAGTGCAATTGCTTCTCCGAAATTTGGATAGGAACACTTCCTTTGTTAGAAGTCACTGTAAATGTCAAATTTGCATGGTTTTGTTTAATGTAGGAAATGGCTGATTTAGCATGGGATATATTGTCACCAGATTTACATTTTTGCTCTTGTAACAAACCTGATTGAGCTGCATTACATGACAATCTTTTTGTTCTAACTTAAAGTTTCATAGTGCAAGTCGCAAATGTTTCCTACAAATTTTTTGCCATCTTTTTGTATGTATAAAATGGTTAAAGTATTTCCACGTTTGGTTACAGGAAGTATCTTAAATCTCCTCAAACCAGACCATTTGGTTCCATCTGCAATTTTGTATGGTAATTTTGATTATGTAGAATAACAGTAATTAACCTTTTTGGATAGGAATAATATTGACCTAATGGGTTTAAGGCATAGGGTACTTTTTTTCCTTAGATTGATTATGATGACATTGGTAAGCTGCAATTTCAGCTACACAAAATTATTTTCCTTTGTCATTCATTTTGGTGGGAACTGTAACTGCTTTGAAATTACAGATGTAAAACCAGGTAGCATTTTGAGTGGATTAGTTTAAATGAGAGAACACCTTGTGATTTTCATCATTTTGCAGATAGATTTTCAGGTAGTGGATGTCACTGGCTGACATTTTTCAAACTTAATATGCCCATGTAACTGAAGGTATTAACAGTGAAAATAATTGCATGCATTTTAAAGGTATGTAAGATTAAATCTGCAAATCATTTCTAGAACTAGATTCACATGGTATATAGATCGCTTCCCTAAGTTACAGATACCAAGCTATTGTAAGAGGACTATGAAAAGGCTATCAATGTCTACAGTGGAGCTACATTAGCACAGTGAATCATGGAGATCCACTAAGACAGGACTACTGCAGCATTTGGACAAGTCAGCATAATTAAAGAATGACAAGGCAGGAGGAGCAAGAGCAACATCTTCGAGAGGAAAGAAAAGCAGGAAGTTCTGTGCTGTTAGGAAACTTCATTATCCAAGGCTAGCTTGGCCTTGAATGACAGCTGAAGTGTGGAAGAGAGTCTAGCAAGAATCTGCAACCTATGGAACGAACTCAGCCGTAGCTACTAAAAGGGACATCAGGGCAGCATAAGCACTTGTAATAGGACTAGCAGTCAAACCTGAAAGGAAAGTGCTGAGTGTAGGTAAGGTTTGACTTTTATCATCATTGCGTTAATAAAAGGAGAAATTAATTCTCTTTGATCAAGTCAAGAGAATAACTGATCTGCTTAATTTACAGATTGAATAAGAAGTCGTCTTCCAGTTTTTACAGTGGCAAGTTGCAAACTGCATTAATGCTCAATTTCTGGAATGGTAAGATTGGAGAAAAATGTGGTGCATCTTGGCTTTAATATGGTAATATCTTTCTTCCCATAGATCGTAACACATTTTCATTGTACAACTATTCGAGTAATGAAATGTTGATGCATAATTATATAGCAAAATAGTTATTGTGCATTTGGCTGCAACTCCCATTTCAGACAGGTCTGATCCTAAGAGTGCCACAAACCTTCAGCTAATCCAGTTCTGATCTCCTCTCAACCTGTGGAAACCCTAGCAATGGAGGTATAGCATCATACTTTAACCAGACACAAATGGTTAATTAACTGACAAGATAACTAAATAAAACAGGAGCCAGGGTGATTAGATTTTTGTTGGCAGTAGTTGCATGCTGTTAAGTGCTCTTATCATTCATTGTTTCTTTATCCCTGAACTTGGCTATTCCTCCAGTGATTTTGTTTTATTTGTTTTTAATAAAGGTTTTTATCACGTCTTCACATTGCCATTGCAAAATGTTCAGATTTCATAAAGTAGTATTTAAGCTTAAATTCCAAATTTATTGTATTACAGAATTTTTTCATGTGTGTAAAATAAAATGTTGCTGAATACAGCTGTGCTACGTCATTTAGATGTATAAAATTAGATTATTTTCTATATGTAAAATTGTAGGTGTTTTATTGAACTATGAAATTATTGCATTTCATCTTAACTATGTTTGCATACTCTTTCAGCCTCTGCTATGTCGAAAGATTACATCCATTCTTACACTCACCTGGTGTAACAATTGTAAATTAAATGCTTTCTATATTGCTGTGGCAGAATAATTAAAGATTCTAGAAGCAAAGGAGAACACCCTATAGGGTGAAAAAGTATATGGCATATCATTTAATAAATGCAACCTGAATGTGTAGATGACTGTTAAACAGGAGAGGACCTAGAATGTGGCTTGCTGTTTACTTTATTAGTAGGATAAGGATTTGGTGCTCTTCCATGTAGCTGATGAAATGAGTTTGTTCCTTTTTGGTATAATTGTTTACAGTTTTAACTGAGGCCCAGCCCAAATATTGCTGCTTTTGGATAAAGCTGTATAATTTTAAAAAGGAGGAGTGATGCTGTGCCAGTTGAATTCCTTAGCATATATGTTTAACTTGGAAACGACTGCTTTCTCTACAGTACCCTTTCAATAATACACTGATTTTAGTTGTAGCAGTTATGAGCTGGTCCTGCAACATTGGTCTGTGTAAGTCTATTGTGATTGCACTGGCATCATCCCTACGTGTCTGCACCATTCCAGTGATGATGGTCAAGGAATGCAGGCATTTTGTTTAAAATAAAAATCAATTGACCTGCATTGTCAATAATATTTGCACTTTGCACTATTTTGGAGAAAACATGTGGGTGGCAACTCCAGGATTCCTTTCAGAAGTCTGCACTGCTTTCTTTGAATCAAGGAAAGAATTTTTATTTAGGCAGTCCCATTCATATCCTCCGCTGTTACAAAGAATTACTATTGAAGTGTAAATAGTGTTGGTAAATTTGGGCACAGGTAAATGTTGGCCAGGATCTCCTGAAATTCCCTGGTGTTAGTGAATAGTGATTTGATCTTTTTTATGTTCACCTTAGCAGGCAGAGAGGGTTACAAGTCTTTGAAAAATGGCAACTTTTGGCAATACTGTCTTGAGTACTGCACTAAAGTGTTAGCTAAGCTTATGTGCTGAAGTCTCCAGAGTGAGGTTTGATCTGCCCCCAGATCCGTCTGAGTCAAGATGTAAGTGCCACCTCTGAGCCAATTAATAAATTGTCTGCAAGAAGTTCTTTGAACATAACAGAATATGGTTTGTAAATCATCAATTCCATTCCTTCCACAGATCATATCCAGTTAAGCACGCTATACCCATTTATAATCTTTTTGATGGAAAGCTGTCTGTCCGACTCAAAGGTAAAATAAAATTCGAGAGAGAATTTCCCATCACCATTTAAGCTTCTATAATGAAACCTGGGATCTAGCATCATTAGATGGTGAGTGTAGTATTAAGCAGCTGTTGGTGCATATCCCTAAAATTTGCATCCTATTTCTAAGCAGTGGGGTGGATACCAAAGATAGGTACACAATCTCTTGTTACATAGAAATTACCTCACAGAAACAGGCCATTTGATTCAACTGGTCTGTGTTGGTATTTGTGATCCACATGAGCTTCCTCTTTGCCCTTGGCCCTAGGTTTTTCTTTTTTGCCTCCCCCCAAGAGATCACATGTCTAAGGCAAGGGAGACTGTGTCTACTTGCAATGCTGTGGCCATCAAGTGTGGGGCAAGCTTGATGGACCAGTTGAATTTTTGTTTTTGTCCCATTTTAATATGTTCACATAAGCCAGACAGCGGAATCCCAAGCTTAATTTGCTATCTGCTGATACAGTTAATTGCAATAAGAGGAGGCAATTGGGATGTACCACCAGTACTCGTGGACAGTGGTGGGCGAATAAAGCAGTTGCAAGCAGTACAGACAACTTAGGCTTAGAACTGACTCTCATGGTCACCTGGTTGAAGAATGAGGTACTAGAAGGCTGTAGATACTCATGGGACCTCAGCCCACTAATTGCCTTGACTGCAGTTATTGCTACCTGCTCCAAGATGGTGTGTCTATTCCCCTGCGTAAAGGCGATGCTCCTTTCCCACTCTAGATGAGAAACCATGCACCAGTTTGAAGAAATTTAATTTATTTTCTTAAATTGACAACCACAGGACTTGAGCTGATAAGTTGACAGCATTTCTTGGGCTGGGCAAGTGAGATAAGAGGAAAGAGGTGCATCACTTGCATTCATGAATGCATATGAAATACTGTTATCTCCCTGCTGTTAAGGTTATAGTGGTTAATTGTAACTTTATCCACTTGTGCACAAATTTTGTATGCATCCTACTTGAATAACAGAAATGAGTGCAAAATTGGAGAAAGGCAGGATAACCTCTAACAGGTTGCATACGCTAGTCTGTCAGCATTTGTGGAGAGAACGAATAAGTTAATATTTCAGGTGTAGATCTCTCAGAATTGGTGTTCAGTAAAGCTCTGTGTTCCTGTAAGTTTTTTCTTTTGTGACTGTTGCCCATGAAGATGATTTTCCTTTTTGAAAGTTTTTTTTACATTCTAGTTTTGGGTAAATATCACCTTGAACCCAAAAAGCCTGACATCTGTTAAGGGTGTAGCTTGGTTGCCAGCTGAAATCCAAATGTTCAAAAATAATTTTGGGCAGATGTCACTGCTTTATATTCATGTTTTAAATCAATTGTATTTGGGAAAATCTTATCCATGGAACTGTTTATTTCCTATTTATTTCCTAGGTACACTGATCATTCTGGACGAGTTCAAAGTTCTGTTTTAAGTTTAGTATGGGGGTACATCCTTAAAGGGAACGTAATCCAACAATAACGGCTGGGCAGTTGTCCAAAACAACTGACTGATATATAGACCTGGACTTGGTTACTGAAGGCACCATATCTAAAATTGCTGATGCCCCAAAAGGAGTGTGGTCAACTGCAGAGGACGTAGATGTCAGATGAAAATTTAATGCAAAGGGGTAAGATTAGAACAGGTGTTGGCCAGTATGTGGTTAATTGGGAATACAAATGTGGCTAATTGCATTTTTCAATTAGTGAACACACAGACTACTGCTGGGCATGTGGTCTTTGTTCTGATTGTATGATGTATGGATGTGTACTCTTAAACTTTTTGTGCCTGTATTGGTAAAATGACCAGATGAAAAGCAGAGTGAGTTTTTTTTTTTGTGGTTTACTTATTGGTCATTTGCTAAAATAGTGTGTAACATGGCTGAAAATGCTGGGCTCCAGCAGCATTGTATTGGGAGAATGACTCTGTGCTCCAGACCAGCAGAAGAAAGTGAGCCTAACCAATAACTGGCAGCTCCAACAGGGCATATCGTGGCAAAGGGCAAGCACCATCCACATGCATTCTTAGTGGAGAGCAGTGTGCCAGTCTGGTGCATCTTGTGTGCATTCTCAGCAATCAGGCTGAAGTCTGCTCACAACTGTTGGACAAAAACCCACAAGCTTCACGAAGATGTGCTAATAAATTGCCGTCCAAAATTCAAAATTTGTTTTAGTAAATATATCCATGCAGTTCAATTTACCTGTACTTTGTGTGGTGTTTCTGTGAAAAATATCAGTGCATGTGGCCAAAATGGTATCCCTGTGCCTAGTCAAGTGATTTCTATTGGGTGATGCTCAATTAGAGTAGACCTGGGGGTTCAGGTACACAAATCTTTAAATTAGACCTTGTGTAGGTTTTCAATCAACTCTTTAGCTTTTACTGCATATGACCAAAGTAATTTGTGGATCAGTAGCAATCAGATGGCATGGGGGGGGAAAGACAATAAGGATTCCAGGCTTTTAGTCATATTAGCATAAACCTCGTGTACCATAATCCCACTTTTTACAACTTGCCATCTGATTTAAAAAAAAAAGAAACAAGGTTTTAATAACTTGATTGTTACATGAGCTGCCAGTCATTACATCACCTGTTTACCTCCCTTCAATCGTCCCCACCTTCCAGTGTGTAAGCTATGATGTATTTGAGTCCAGAAAAGCCTAATCAGTGACCCAGAAGGGGCAAAAGTAGCTGATGGGGACCTTAGGAATAGCAGTAGTCCTGATATCTGCATCTCGTCTGTTTGTAGAACCTAGCTTGTGCAAATTGAGCTACCAGAGTTCCCTATATGTTAAGTGATCACACTTTAAAAGTAGTCTATTGGCTCTGAAGCATTTTGGAATGTCCTGAGACCAATTTTAATTTGTTTCTTTTTAGAAAGCCCAACAGTTAAATAGATCAGGTTTGAACATCAAATCCCTGTCCACTAATAGTTGATTTGCTTTTGATAGCTGACCATAATAGTAACCATCATAAAATGCCGCCTTTGAGGCTATAGGTTGCTTGTCAGTGACCACACATTCAATTAGAGTGCAGCTAATGTATCCTGGATAACGTTCACATCAAACGGACTGAGTTTGAAGTCAACTAGGTATTCTCTGGAAAGTTTTTCTGGGCTACCCAGTTACAAACTCTCATTGATGGAGTTTGTTCCTTTTTTAAATTTGCATAAGCGTGGGTTTTCTCCGGGTGCTCCGGTTTCCTCCCACAAGCCAAAAGACTTGCAGGTTGATAGGTAAATTGGCCATTATAAATTGTCACTAGTATAGGTAGGTGGTAGGGAAATATAGGAACAGGTGGTAGGAATATGGGATTAGTCTAAATGGGTGGTTGATGTTCGGCGCAGACTCGGTGGGCCGAAGGGCCTGTTTCAGTGCTGTATCTCTAATCTAATAACTTTGGTTATATTTTCTTTGGAACTTGTGTTCTCTGTTAGATCCATAACAGAACTCTCCTGTTCTTTCTAGGACCTTTTGAATCTTGTTTGAAGCTCATTTTAGGATGAAATTAGATAGTGGTCTTGTGTTTTTAAATTAGTTTTACATAGAGATAGGCTGTCATAAAAGGCATAGCCGAGTCTTTTAAACTTAACTGCCATGTATGTTTTGTTTTTTGTTTTAGAGATACAGCACTGAAACAGGCCCTTCAGCCCACTGAGTCTGTGCCGACCATCAACCACCCATTTATACTAATCCTACACTAATTCCATATTCCTACCACATCCCCACCTGTCCCTATATTTCCCTACCACCTACCTATACTAGGGGCAATTTATAATGGCCAATTTACCTATCAGCTCACTTTAAATTTGGACGATCAAATGGAGTACTTCCAACTCTACAAGATATTTGTTTGTAAGCAAGTAGGCAGTAACTAAAATTCTTATGTCATTCATGTCCTCCCACATAGCCAAAGACTTGCAGGTGATGGGTAAATTGGCCATTGTAAATTGCCCCTAGTGTAGGTAGGTGGTAGGGAATATGGGATGTATGGTTAGTATAAATGGGTGGTTGTTGGTCGGCACAGACTCGGTGGGCTGAAGGGCCTGTTTCAGTGCTGTATCTCTAAATAAATAAAATATGCCTGCACAGCAGTTGCTTTGAGGTCATTTTATGGTTAATTTTAATGAACCTCTGAACAATAGTCTGCATGTTTATCATGCCTAATAAATTAATTTGTAGGATGGATCTTCAGATTTCCCAGTATATTCATTTCATTTTTTTCCCAGATCGTGTAGTCAAGGTGTCTACATGAATGCAAAAAGCTGGAGTGGGAACAAGGCAACCTGGTAGTAATATCAGAAATGTCACTAATACCGCAATGATTATTACAAACAATGGCATAGAATGTTCAAGATAGAATAGGCAAGGAAGGTTGTTTATATCTAGGGAACCTGGGAGGCTAAGGAAATAAATCCTGTTACGTGAAATGCTATCAAGTAATTACTTTAGGTATTTTGGCACAGGAAGAATAAAATGGGCATGTTAGAGCGAGGTAGTTTACTCCATGAACAGATGAGGGACACCTGAGACCCGGAAGTTAAGTTGAACTATCTAATTTATTAGATAGTAATGTTGGAGTTGGTAATTATAATGCATGATTCTTTTATGATCCAGTATAACATAACAGCTACATCATGGCACTGAGAGAATTCCAACCACCCTGGATAGTAGTAACACAATGTGTTTGAGAGAAATTGATAGCATTTTGATTAACAACAAATGGACTACCTGTAACAGCATACTACAAGATGTGCAGCATAAGTATGTATCTATAATTAGCATTTTCATATTGGACAGGTCAAAGTGAAAAAAGAAAAGCAAAGCTGCAGCTTGTGCAAGGGGAAAACTAAAAGAAATAAGATTTTAAAACAATTACTGATTTTTTTTTTAAAAAGTTGGCAAAATAGAAGTGATCATGGGTGTCTGCATTACTAACTTTTTTTTTAAAAGTGCTAGTGCTATAAACTGCTGTCAGAAGAATGAATCATAATGTACATTATTTAAGTGCTACTTAACACATCTTCCATAGTTAATGGCTAGACATTTCCATCAAGATAGACGTTTTAGAGTCAGATACAATGCTGAAACAGGCCCTTCGGCCCACAATGTGCTGACCATTAAGGACCACCCATTTATACAAATCTTTCATTAATCCCATATTCCCTACCACATCACCACCTTCCCTCAATTCTCCTTCTACCTACCTACACTAGGGGCAATTTACAATGGCCAATTTACCTATCAACCTGCAAGTCTTTGGCTGTGGGAGGAAACCGGAGCACCCGGCGGAAACCCACGCGATCACAGGGAGAACTTGAAAACTCCGCACAGGCAGTACCCAGAACTGAACCTGGGTTGCTAGAGCTGTGAGGCTGCGGTGCTAACCACTGTGCCGCCCTAAACAAATATTCCTGGGATAAATGGGGTTTATCCTAGGTACTAAAATACTGGGATTTATAAAGTGTTGTTTGCCAGTGTTGAGTGTGTCTTAATTCTGAGAGGCCCTGTTCTGTTGCTATTCAAACACGAATAGACTAGTAATTACTCATCAATAACTGCTACTGATTAGGAGAAAAAGCATTGCATGTACATTAGCAATCTGATGAACTGTAACTTTGAAGCAGCAAAGTGGACTGATAGCCTTGTGATGCGCACCTATATTTTTAATTAACGTTCCACACAAAAGATTGCAACATTATCTTGACTTTAAAATAAAACAATTTGTATTTATAGAGGCTGTTAGTGTTGAAATTTTCCATGGAGCTTCATAAAAATTGACTCCAAGCCATAGAAGGAGCTATAAGAGGGGGTGACTAAAATCTTGGTCAAAGAGGAGAGGATTGAGGAAAATTGAATTACTGAATACAGCCAAAGGATCAATGTTTAAAACCTGTATCACTAATTGATATCAATGACCAATTCGAAAGTCAGTGCCAAGGTCAAATTAGCAGACAGCACTAAATAGGCATACATACAATTTAAAAAATCAAATGTCACCCAAGACTACCAGCTGAAGTTCAATAGAACAAGTGTATGGCAATTCAAAGATGAAGGAGGATGGACAGCAATTAGAATGCTGAGCAGTCTTGCTAAATGAGTGAAGCACAAGTCAGACGATGTCATACTTAACTGAGAAGGGAGATATTCAAGTCCAGTGAGTGGTATAGCGAGCGCTGCAATACAAGGAAAGGCAAAAGTCTCTGAAGCCTAGAAGGGACCTCGGCGGTATGCAAGATGATCAGCAATACAGAACTGAGAATCTGGAAAGAGTTAATTCAAAGAGATCAATCATCTCCCATGTAGAACATGTGAGCCAAAAAGCTTATTTAAGGAACAGTTGAGTATTGTAGTAGGTGGACTGTATGTATTGTATAAAAAATGTCCCTGTTGAGTAAAAATACCTTAAGTTGTCCACAATCAATTTGCTAATGTGAATTCTTCAAGATGGAGAGTGACGTAGTTGATTCTGAGACTAGGGTCCTGAATCTTGGTAAAGGAAACTACAAATGTATGTGGCGCGAGTTGGCTATGATGGATTGGGAAACGTTACTTAAAGGGATGACGGTGGATGGGCAATGGCAAACATTTAAAGAGCGCATGGATGAAATGCAACAATTGCTTATCCCTGTCTGGCACAAAAGTAAAACGGCGATGGTAGCCAAACCATGGCTTACAAGGGAAATTAGAGATAGCATTAGATCCAAGGAAAAGGCATATAAATTTGCCAGAAAAAACGAGACCTGAGGATTGGCAGCAGTTTAGAATTCAGCAAAGGAGGACCAAGGGTTTGATTAAGAAGGGGAAAATAGAGTACAAGAGCAAGCTTACGGGGCACATAGAAACTTTTACAGTCAGTTTTTATAGGTATGTGAAGAGAAAAAGATTGGTGAAGACAAATGTAGGTCAATCAGAAACGGGAATTTATTATAGGGAACAAGTGGCTAGCACCGCAGCCTCACAGCTCCAGCGTCCCGGGTTCGGTTCTTTTGGTTCTAGGTACTGCCTGTGTGGAGTTTGCAAGTTCTCCCTGCGAATACGTAAGTTTCCTCCGGGTGCTCCGGTTACCTCCCATATGCCAAAGACTTGGGGTTAATAGGTAAATTGGTCATTGTAAAAAAAAAAAAATTGCCCCGAGTGTAGGTAAGTGGTAGGAGAATTGAGGGAAGGTGGGGATGTGAGAGGGGAAAAATGGGATTAATATAGGATTAGTATAAATGGGTGGCTGATGGTCGGCACGGACTTGGTGGGCCGAAAGGCCTGTTTCGGTGCTGTATCTCTCTGACTCTAAATGGCTGACCAACTAAATGCATACTTTGGTTCTGTCTTCACAAAGGAGGACACAAATATACCAGAAATGTTGGGGAACACAGGGCTTAGTGAGAGAGAGGAACTGAAGAAATTAGTATTAGTAGAGAAATGGTGTGGGGAAATTGATGGGATTGAAGGCCGATTAAATCCCCAGAGCCTGATGGTATGCATTCCAGAGTACTTAAGGAAGTGGCCCTAGAAATAGTGGATGCATTGGTGGTCATCTTCTAAGATTCTATGGACTCTGGAACAGTTCCTGCAGATTGGAGGGTAGCTAATGTAACCCCACTATTTAAAAAGGGAGGTGGAGAGAAAGCAGGGAATTATAGACCAGTAAGTCTGACATCTGTAGTGGGGTAAATTCTAGAGTCCATTATCGAAGATTTTATAGCAGAGCACTTGGAGAACAGTGGTAGAAACGGGCAGAGTCAGCATAGATTAACGAAAGGGAAATCATGCTTGACAAATCTAGAATTCTTTTGAGGATGTAACTAGTACAGTTGATGAGGGGCAGCCAGTGGATGTGGTTTATTTGGACTTTCGGAAGGCTTTCAACCAAATCCCACAAGAGATTAGCATGTAAAATTAAAGTGCATGGGATTGGGGTAGTGTATTGCGATGGATAGAAAATTGGTTGGCAGACAGAAAACAAAGAGTAGGGATAAATGGGTCTTTTTCAGAATGGCAGGCAGTGACTAGTGGGGTTTGGTGGGATCGGTGCTAGTCCCTAGCTATTCACAATATATATTAATGATTTAGATGAGAGAACTAAATGTAATATCTCCAAATTTGCAGATGACATAAAACTGGGTGTGGGGGGGGGGGGGGGGGGGTGAGTTGTGAGGAGGATGCAGAGGGGCTTCAGGGTCATTTGGACAAGTTGAGTGAGTGGGCTAATGCATGGCAGATGCAGTGTAATGTGGATAAATGTGAGGTTATCCACTTTGGTAGCAAACAGGAAGAGATTATTATCTGAACGGCGATAAACAAAGAAGGGAATATGCAGCGAGACCTGGATGTTCTCGTACACCAGTTGCTGAAGGTAATCATGCAGGCGGTAAAGGCAAATGGTATGTTGGCCTTCATAGCGAGAGGATTCAAGTACAGGAGCAGGGATGTCTTGCTGCAATTATACAGGGCCTTGGTGAGGCCAAATCTGGAATACTGTGTGCAGTTTTGGTCTCCTTATCTGAGGAAGGATGCTCTTGCTATGGAGGGAGTGCAGCGAAGGTTTACCAGACTGATTCCTGGGATGGCGGGACTGGCGTATGAGGAGAGATTGAGTCAGGATTATATTCGCTGGAGTTCAGAAGAGTGATGGGGGAATCTCATAAAAACCTATAAAATTCTAACAGGACTTGACAGAATAGATGCAGGAAGGATGTTTCCAATGGTGGGGGAGTCCAGAACCAGGGGTCATAGTCTAAGGATACGGGCTAAACCATTCAGGACTGAGATGAGAAATCTCTTCTCCCGGAGAGTGGTAAGCCTGTGGAATTGGCTACCACAGAAAGCAGTTGAGGCCAAAACATTGTATGTTTTCAAGGAGGAGTTAGATATAGCTCTTGGGTCTAAAGGGATCAAAGGGTATGGGGAGAAAGCAGGAACAGGTTACTGAGTTGATGATCAGCCATGATCATAATGAATGGCAGAGCAGGCTCGAAGGGCCGAATGGCCTACTCCTATTTTCTATGTGACTGCAGTGACTATTGTGACTATCTTTTTTTAAAAAAAAACATTTGAATGGTGTGAAAACAGTTCCTAGTTGTAGCTTAGCTGAGGTAGATGGTGCCGTAGTGGTAATGTCACTAAACTAGCTTAGAGTATGGGGATACGCCATGACAGCTGGTGGAATTTAAATTCAATTAATTTGAAATAATACTGGAATTGAAAACTAGTAATCTATCATTTACAAGAATGTTACCAGGGCTTGAAAGTTGCAGCTATGAGGAAAGATTAGATCGGCTAGGGTTGTTTTCCTTAGAACAGCAGAGGCTGAGGGGTGACTTAATTGAGGTGTACAAAATTGAGGGGCCTAGTTAGAGTACACAGGAAGGACCTGTTTCCCCTAGTGGAGAGGTCAATTACCAGGGGGCCCAGATTGGTAATTGGTAGGATTAGAGGGGGCAGAAGGAAAAAGCTTTTTCATCTAGAGGCTGGTGGATGTCTGGAATTTAAAAGAAGGTACCTGGACATGCACCTAAAGTGCTGTAACTTGCAAGGCTACGGACCAGGTGCTGGAAGGTGGGATTAGATTGGGCGGCTAGTTTTTTCAGCCAGTGCAGATACAATGGGCTGAATCGCCTCTTTCAGTGCTGTAACTTTTCTATGATTTCTATCATCGATTTGTGGTTTAAAAATAAACATCTGGTTCACTAATATCCTTTAGGGAAACAAATCTCCCCTTGCCTGGTCGGGCCTACATGTGACTCCAGACCTACAACAATGTGGTTGACTCATAGCTGCTCTCTGAAATGGCCTAGCAAGCCACTCAGTTGGCAGGGGCAGTTCGAGATGGGTGACAAATGCTGGCCTTGCCAGTGACACACTCATCCCATAAAAGAATTTTTAGAAAAAAAATTGAGCATGGTTGTACTAAATTCCTCCACACAATTCCTGTTAGGTTAGAGAAATAGACCTTTACGCAAGGAGTCTCATCTCAAGGAAGGCAAAAACATTCAAAGGCCTAATCAACCTAGAGCATTCAATAATGCCCTCTCCATTCTGATATGAGTAAATAAAATGGAAAGAAAAAATGCTGGCTCCACGACAGGTCTGGCAACGTCTGGCCCATGATCTTCCATCAGAACTAAAAGATGTTGGAGACTAATAGTTTTTAAGCAAGTGCAGAATAAGGGAAAGATCTGTGATGGAGTGGAGGGCAGGATTAATTCAAGGAGAAAAGGGATGATGATCCAAGACAAAAGATGATGACGGGACAAGTATGGTGATGAGATGGGTCTAGAAGAGGTGCAAATTACAAAATGTCCAGGGGTTACATTCTGTCCATAATCGTCTACCACCTCAATTGTGCCATAGACTGCATCTTTGCTCCCTAAGTTCCAAGAGGTGCAGATCTGAGTGCATTTACTGTACAACTACTTTAGCCATGATCTGGCTGGACTGTTCAGTTCTAATGGGCTTCATTCAATTGCCAAACTACCCGCAGTCACAGGATCATCATAAAGAGCAAAGATAAACCCTAACTTATTTTCTCCACAACCAACTATCACCTTAAACTCTTCCACACTCTCCTCCAACAACATGGATTTCTTTGTACTAAGATTATGATGTGTTCTGCTGCACTACCTTACAATGCTGCCTCAGCCTTGAACCCGTAACTCTAGTTTTCTCCCATCATATCACATGCCATTCCAAGCTCGTCTTGCCCATGAGACTTATCATTTCTCCCCTTATCCCATTCTCAGTGCTGACCACCCATTGTCCCTTGGTCCCCATGCGAGTTGACATTGTAACTGGTGCGCTCATGCACACTCACCCTTTCAAAATCAGTCAATACCCCCTCCACACAAATCCCACCCATAACCCCACTATCCTTGCTGTTTTCCAAAGTTGTGTTTCCTCACCAACCTTGAATGTTTTGTCACTTCTAAATCTCTGCACATTTTTCCATATTTGAATTTCTCTAATCTGGTTTCAGCAGCTAGTAAAGCACAAACAGCCCTAACCAAAGTCACAAGTGCTCTCTGTTACTGAGAGCCTGGTGTATTATAGCTTCTGTTCCTTTTCAACCTCTGCAGTAGTTGAATTGTTGACCACACCATTCTCTTCCCATGCTTTTCCACCATCTATCCTAGGCTCCTTTTGATCTACATTTATCGTCTGCAAATATAAGGATAACTTCCACATGTACTCTGATGACACAGCTATGCTACTGCACCACCTCTCTTGACCCTGCCATTGCTTCGATGTTAACTCTGACATCAGTCTTTGAGCTGCAATTTCCTCCTATTAAACTTTGGAAATACTTTTTTATTCATTCTTGTGGGTGTCACTGGCAAGCATTTGTTGCCCATCCCGAATTGCCTGTGAACTGAGTGGCTTGCCAGGCTATTTCAGAGGGCAGATTAAGAGACAACCACCTCGAGTCACATATAGGCCAGACCAGATAAGGATGGCAGATTCTGCTTTCCACCTTAAAGGCACTAGATAAATGCAAGTTGATTATCTGAGGGGCAGGCAACAAGACTGTGAGGGCCCTAAAAGGTAACTGCCTTTCTTCCCCCCCCCCCCCCCCCCAGGTTATGCACAGATATTTGTGACTTAAGGCCTTCATGCTGCTGTTTAGTTTACAGATACAGCACTGAAACAGGCCCTTTGGCCTGTGCCGACCATCAACCGCCCATTTATACTAATCCTACACTAATCCCATATTCCTACCACATCCCCACTTGTCCCTATATATTTCCCTACCACCTACCTATACTAGGGGCAATTTATAATGGCCAATTAACCTGTCAACCTGCAAGTCTTTGGCATGTGGGAGGAAACTGGAGCACCCGGAGAAAACCTACGTAGACACAGGGAGAACTTGCAAACTGCACACAGGCAGTACCCAGAATTGAACCCGGGTCGCTGGAGCTGTGAGGCTGCGGTGCTAGCCACTGTACCGCCCCTTGGAGAATAGCTAGAAGGCCCTGCAGCTATTCCTGCTACTGTACCCATGAAAGTGTTATAGCAGTGGCTGACTTCCCTCCAGCACAGCTAGGCACTGCTGAGGAACCTACATCCCACTAAAATATGCTAAACCTTGATTCAGGTCATGTCAGATAAAACTTACTTCTGGTACACTTGTGTCCAGGTTGAAAAATGGGCCTATTGTATTTTTTATTTTGTGTTGCTTGAGGTGCTTTGTACTGCCCATGTGACTAATGAATATCACAGTTAATTGTTGATAGAATACAGTGCCCTATATTGGACCTTAAACTCCAGTGAATTTGGCCACGCAATAAACATGAAAGGACATTAACTACCAAAAAATATGAGGCATGTCAATAAACCAGTGAAATTATGGCAATGGTCTAATCTTTCAAATGTCACCTACAGTCTAAGTATCAACAACAGTGAACAAAAAAATGCAGTAGTTGCTTTGAAGAAGGAACATTTTAGGACTAGGTAGAACAACAGCCACATTACTGTTTAATTACCCAATTTACAAAGTTAAACTACTCTGGTTGTTCTGTCTTTTTTATAAGTTATTAATGGATCTGCTGTACTATTGGCACTAGTAAGCTGAAGTATATCTTTTAAAGCTCACAAAGATTATGAATAAATTCTCCATGTAACTGTGTCTCTATTTATTGTCCATGTTTATTTTTATTTTACTCTGATTTGGTCTTCACTTTTTATGGCTCACATTTTCATTATTTCATTGTCTCCAACAACATTGTGACTCCTTTCAGTTAAGTCTTTGGCCAGAATTTCCTTGGGTGTTTTCTACTCTACTGGGTTCTTCCAGGGCCTTGGTCCAAATAGGGACAAATGAGTTTAATTCCAAAGGTGAGGTGAGAGTGACTGCCCTTGACATCAAGGCAACATTTGACAGTGTGTGGCATCAACAAGCCTTAACAAAATTGAAGTAAATGGGAATTGGGGTGAGGAAAGCTCTCCACTGGTTAGAGTCATACCTAGAACAAAGGATTTGGTTGTGGTTGGTGGAGGATAACCATCTCCTCTCAACCCTAGGACATCACTGCAGGAGTTCCTCAGGGTAGTGTCCTAGGTCCAACCATTTTCGGCTGCTTTATCCTTGACCTTCCCTCTAACATAAGTCAGAAATGGGGATGTTTGCTGACGACTGCACTGTGTTCATGGCAACATATCATACAGCATGACCTGGACAACATTCAAGCTTGGACTTATAAGTGGCAAGTAACATTTGTGCCCAGCAATGACTATCTCCACCAAGAGAGAATCTAATGATCTCCCCTTGATGTTCAATAGCATTACAATCACTGAATTCCCCCATCATCAACATCCTAGGGATAACCATTGACCAGAAACTTAACTGGACCAGCGATGTAAATACTGTGGCGACACGAGCAGCTCAGAGGTTGGGAATACAGTGCCAAGTAATTCAGCTCCTGGCTCTCCAAAGCCTGTCCACCATCTACAAGGCACAAGTCAGGAGTGTGATGGAATACTCTCCACATGCCTGGATGAGTACAGCTCCAACAACACTCAAGAAGCTCGTCACCATCCAAGGCAAATCAGCCTGCTTGATCGGTTCCTCATCCACCACCTTAAACATTTACTTTCTTCACTACTGATGCACGGTAGTAACAGTGTGTACCATCTACAAGATGCACTGCAGCAACTCACCCAGGATCCTTCAACACTTCCAAACCTGTGACCTCTATCAGTAAGAAGAACAAGGGCAGCAGATGCATGGGAATACCACCACCTGCAAGTCTCCCACCATCCTGACTTGGAAATATATCTCTGTTGCTGAGTCAAAATCCTGGTACTCCCTCCCTAACAGCACTGTGGGTGCACATCAACCACACAGCTGCAGTGGTTCAAGGCGATGGCTCACCACCACCTTCTCAAGGACAATTGTGGATGGGCAATAAATGCTGTCCTTGCCAGCGACTCCCACATCCCACAAATGAATTAAACAGACTGCCATAACTCTGGCAGAAGTTCAGTGGTGGAAACCCTGAGGAAATTGCTTGCCTTTTTCTTTTCTATATACTATTGCAGCTTTTTTTTCACTCTGTTTCTCACCCTGTATTTTTGTGGATCTGAAGGGCAGGGAAACCACAAATACTATGAGCAAGAGGGAACAAAGGACAATATACTTACCTTGACACTCTGAATTTATTCTTGGATCTGCAAAACTATGTTCACCTGCTTCCTAAAACTGTCCTTTATTTATTTTACACCATGCTTCCTTCTAGGCAGCTTGAGCAGTTACCTTTTTGGAAGAAGCTGGCCTGTAAACAGCTACCAACCTCTTTAGCTGTGCCTCCCATTAGTACTATCTCCAGAGTTTCGTGACTAAATTGAGCTATTTTTACCATATTGTAGCTTGACACACTTAAGTGACTATTTAGGGTGAACATCTTCCTTTTAAGCACTGCTAACAGCCTCAATTTTGTGATTGGAAGATAGCTTGCAGGCCTGACTTCCCAGGCATTTTTTCCATGTGTAGAGAATCCAGGCAAGTGAGAGGCTAGAAATTAAATTGTAAAATTTTGTGCAACAAGCCCCACCACTCAATGGTCACAGGAACACCTGCTGTGTAAGTGCAAATTCAATTTTTCATGTCTCACAAAAGAGAGGGATAATGAACCTTCATTTCATTCATAATAGATATTTTGGGACTCGCATTCTAGTTCTATTTCTAGAGATACATTGTATTACAGTTCAATTGGTTAGTTACTGCAAGTATTAGTTATATAAACTGCATTTGTGCTTTATTACTTAACGAAGTTTCGCTGCTCTCGTTGCTTAGCTATTCATACACATTTTGTCGAACTAATTCCATAATTTCCAAACTGCCTCCTTCAGTTCTACTGCCCCTCCTGGCATTGGTCATCCTCTGTTATGTTACCTAAGCCTTTGAGAATTCTTCAGGGTAAATCATGGGACTTCCAATGTAGATCTTGGGAATTTGTAAGAAATTGCTGCTGAAGAGTAGAAAACATAAGGAACATTTTTGAAGGAGTTATTTCAGGATGGGATGTGATGACTAGGATGCCCCAGTGTTTAGGTCATTACTATTTCTAACTTATTTTATTGATTTTTAATTCATAAACCCCATACAAATTAGTGAAATTTATCAATGAATTATGCCAAAGTAGATAGGGCAGTGGAATTGAAGGAAGCAGTTTGGAAATTTCAGAATGCGTTGGATAAAATGTGAGCGGACTGAAAAATGGCAGAGAAAATTTTAAGCAAGATAAAATTTAATAGAGATAGGTGTTAAGTTCTATGCATGGGAAGGGAAAATGGGTGAGCAGTATACTCCAAAACTGGTACTGAAATAGCTACGGATGAGGTTGAAACAGAGTCTAAGTGACATTGCTGCTCTGGATGTCATAAGCATTAATCAATGAAACCAATAGAATTTTCAACTTTTTTTTTAGCAATACAAATCAGAGGAGGTCCTATTCAATGACGACTTGCATTTATATAACACCTCTTGTGTAAAGTGCTTTACAGCAGCGTTATCAGAGAAATTTCGACACTGAGTCACATGAAGGGAAATATGACCAAAAGTTGATCCTTTGTATAAAAGGTCTGAGTTATGAGGAGAGACTGAGCTTTACATGCTGGAAAGGATGTGACTTCGAGGTGATCTTATAAAGGTATACATGATAATTAAGGGTATGGAATTTTTAAAAATTCGTTCATGGTATGTGGGCATCACTGGCAAGGCGAGCATTTATTGCCCATTGCCTTGAACTGTGTGGCACACTAAGTCATTTCAGAGGGCAGTTTAGAGTCAACCTGGAGTCACATGTAGGCCTGACTAGGTAAGGACAGCAGATTTAGGACATTACCAAACCAGATGGGTTTTTATAACAATTGTTTCATGGTCACTATTAGACTAACTTTTATTTCCAAATTTATCGATTGAATTCAAATCTCACCATCTGGTGTGGTGGGATTCGAACCCATGTCCCCAGAGCCCAGGCTTTTATTTTACTAGTCTAGTGACCTTATCACTATGCCACCTCCCCTAATGGTAAATTCTGATTGCTACTTTGTTAATTTGCAAGAGTAGGACAAAAGGACACTGGTTCAAATTAATAAAAGTTAAATTTAGCATTGAATCCAAAAGTTTTTCTTAACATAAGGAGTGGTCAATGCGTGGAATGGAATTGCAGATGGTGGAGATGAAGCCCTTAAATCATTTAGGAAACAATTAGATGCTGCAGTGTGTTCAACATAGAGGATATAAATTGAACCTTGTTCCCTTTTTATGAGTGTAAACTGTGAGTGATGAGGACCAATTATAAGGATCAACATCCTGCACCCCCTGGACACCTGAAAGATGGTCAACCCAATATTAGGTCAGTCCATTGTTCAGCTGTGAGGGTGGCCACCTATAAAGGGGTGTTAGGACCTTTGCATAAGCCAAAAAGGGCCTAAATGTTGGTTTTAGATCCTCACTAGTAAATTGAGCTTTCCTGAGTGGAGAAAGCCCGGCACCTGTTCTGCGTGCAGCTGAGCAAGTGGCTGCCAGCAAAAAGATAAGTACATTTTTAAAGATTTTAATGTGGAGCCAAGAGGAACAAGTGTGCCACTGCCAGCCTGTGATTGGATCCCCTCCTGTTGGCCCCACCCCATACCAGGATTTACCTGAGAGCCACTGTTGATGAAACAAGGGGAAGAAATTGATCCATCGTCAATGTGGAAGTTGCCTCTGGGGACGTGACGGGCACCAGCAGCTTTCCCAAATTCTTGAAATGAGGCTCAAGACCCAATTTCAGGTGAGTCTCATGCTTCTCAGTTGGGATGTGTGTTTTGTGCACTGTTAATTACATGCCTGAAAATAGGCTATAACCAAGTTCTACTCCATGTGTTTTTTTTTGGGTAGATGGACTAAATGTTTTGTCTTATCTGGAATAAATTTCTGACTCTAGCCTAAATGGATATTGTTACTTTATGAACCCTGACAGTGTGAGTGGTGGTAGACTGTTCAATTTTAAGGATAATGCAGCTTATCCTCTCCTCATCCAATGTTCACATGGTTCCACTTGCAGCAGGAGTCATGGATAATAATCAGGAGTGATCTGGTTTTCTTTTTCAAATCAAAGACACTGAAGCCCGCTGTGCTGCTTCCCAGCTCCACCACAGCTGAGATCTGTTAACTCAGGATGGACCGGAGGTTGAACCTAGGACCTTTCTGCTCTGAAATATAAACAGAAAATGCTGGAAACACTCAGCTGGTTAGGCAGTAGCTGTGGAAGGCAGGGTTAATGTTTCAGGTTGATCTGTTGTCAGAGTTCTAATGGAGGGCCATCAACCTGGAACATTAACCCTAAGTTCCTCTCTGCACAGATGTGGCCCGCCCTGAGTCTTTCCAACAATTTAATTTGTTTTCGTTTCAGATTTCCAGCATCTGCAGTAATTTATTTTTGTTTGACCTTTTCTGGTCTGGGTGAGTCAGCTACTCATGATTAGACCCACAGACCAAGAAATGGAGGTGAATTTTACATTCAGCCTCATTTCCATTCAGGCTGGTGCAATACAAATTTATTTTTTGCTTTAAAATATCTCCTCTCAATATGAAGAGTGTGAGACTTTTCATCCTTTTTTTTGCTTACCCACCCTGCTGTTTCTCTAGTGTTTACTTTCAGTTCAGATATTTAAAATGACATTAGTAATCTGTATTTATGGTAATGTATTGACATTGTAAATGAGAAAATAAAACATTTAAGAAAAATATAAGATGAGTAAATATGGAAATGGTTTTTTTAAGTTTATTGATAATTAGATAAGATATGAAAATACAATCAATAGTTAAAAGTCCAATTCTATTACAGTTATAATTGTTTTATTTGGTATATCTTTGTGCTGGAAAGATGTACCAGAATTTGATTTAAAATATCCACTTACAATTTTAAAGTATTAAGACCCAGAAATGTCATGGTTGTGCCAGTCTCCTGCCTTAAAACTGGGACAGTAGTGTCAGAAAAAACAGGGAAAAAAGAACAGTTGTGAAAGGTCTGCACAGATCTCCACTGATTCCAGAATTTTTCTGGTTTTCTTGTAAGGGGCAGAACCTCTGCCTGGCAGAGCCAAAGAATTCCTCAATGGGATTTGATGCTCCTCAGGCTGGAAGGGGCCAGGCATATCAGTGAAGTGCAGTACTTCAAGTGAGTGGAGGTCTACTGGCCTCCAAAAGGGCTAATTGTGCCCCACAAGTGGGGTTCAGGTCAGGCAAGTGGCCTGGACACCTAAAGGAATTTTTTTTACATAAGCAGAGGATCAAAGGACAGCAGCTGGGGTGGGGGAGTTTTGGCACAGGCAGGTAAGCACTAGAGTTTCCAATGAATATGTGCAGACAGACCAAAGATCCACTCAAAGTGGCACCAGCACTTTCCTGACCCATGTAAATGATCCCATAAATTCCCACTCTAGGAATTTCAGAACCTTTGAGAAAATAGTCCAAAGAGTCTCAATGATGTGCTTCTTCTCATTGTTCAACATCAGTTCCTCGTATTCTTTCAAAATGTCGAAGTCCACATTTTGGGTGGAGGGCACCAACCCTAGTTGGTGCCAAGCCATGTAATCTTCCATTCAGCATCCACTGGGTCCAACATTTCTGAAGACATTTTTTGCATTTATGTCTTTTTTGGTGAATTGTCATTATCTAGTTGAGAGATATCAATGCTGGCAGTGGAACATTTTGTTACCCAGCGTCAGCAATATGTTCTGTCAGTTCAGGTACAAACTTCTGAATGTTATTTAATGGGGGAAGCACTATGTTATGCACATGGTGCAAGACATCTCAAAGCATGTCCATCCATGAATGGGTAGCCATTAATTGTATCAGAACTTGAAAGGGACTTGAGGTAATCATTGACTTCACTAAAAGTTCACAAGCAATGTGAGATAGCTTTCAGGAATAATGGTTTCTTGCGTGCACTATCAAGTCATGAAGTACAGAACTAAAAGCAATATAGTTGGATTATATAAGGTCTTGATTCGTCCATATTTGAACCATTGTGTCAAAAGTTTTATCCCTATATTTGCAGATGGATATTGAGGCTGTAGAGAGGACACAGGAAGGCAATGTGGATAATACCTAAAGGAAGAACTCTCACTTTTATATAGCATTTTTCCCAAACTCAGGACACTCAAATGCTCCACAGCAGTAAGTTACTTTCGAAATATCAAATTGTTATATAGGCAAACAGGTCCTAGAAAGGTATAAGATAAATTGCCAGTTAATCTGGTTTTGCTGGGCAGATCGCTTGGAACTTCATTCACCTCATTCAAATAATGCAGTGAGATCTTGTACCTTCATGTGGATTTTGGTCTCAGTTGCTGGGTTGGTGAGAGTTAGTTTGTCGCTTTGGACAAACATATATGCTAAAAATTCCAATGAAGCCACAATGGTGGGCCCTTGTTCAGCTGTAATTTCACCTGTCCCTTTAGTCATGCAGTGTCCCAAACTTTTCTTGAAATTGGGCATACTGTGCATGAAAATGTTAACCGCCTAGAGTCTGTATGAAGGTTGTACATCACGCTCATTTAGGACATTAACAATAATTTATATTTATGTAGCAGCTTTAATGTAATAAAACATCCCAAGGCGCTTCACAGGAACATAATAAAACAAAATATCACTGACCCACATATGAAATTTAAATTAAATTAAAGTAACTCTACATAATGCATCTGGAGTGCCTGATCAGCTGTCCAGATGTTCAACATTCATTTCAAAGGTAGGCTCCTTCTGTTTTGTACAATGTTCTTAAACTGCACATTTTTAAAATTACTACCATTATCTGCTCATTATTTTTCCTCAATATTGTAGAACTGAAGGGTTGTTTGTCTGCTTGTCTGTGTTGCTGCTGTATGCAAACATTGTACAGATTAAATTATCATATTTCTACTCCAACTGATAGCTTGTTTGCTCTGTGTCCACACTCATGCAAGTGCTGCCTATATGCATATTCCTCTGGGAATTCATTTTTTTGCCAGTTTTGAGGGAGAATAAGAGGAGGTAAGCTAGACAGATACGCTGGCACCTTCAGTGTCTTTAGAATCTGTCCTCATTTTGTATTCATTTGTACAAGGTCATTCATTCATAGGCACACAAGAAGACACCTGCACCGGTAGAATGATTATTCAAGGGAGCCATCACAGAATTGTGCACTTTCTTGCAGCCATAACTGGAAACTACCTTATGTCTTTGGCAATCAAGGTATCCACTGCCTTGAACTTTGACTCCATTAAAATCCTGTCAAGCAACAAACCTGCAGTGCACAGTTGCATCATGTGGATCACACAAGCCTTGTTTTCATATAGACTGGGAACATACTTGGCACATAGGAAGATGGCTGTCATAGTCGTAGGTCAATCATTACAGCGTCAGGACACCGTTCCAGGAGTTCTAAGGGGAGTGTCTTAGCCTGACAGCAAATTTGTAGACCAAGACTTTGCCTGCAAATCCCGCTGTTTATACTTAAAAATAAATATAGTAAGTTTGTTTCTGTGACATCTCACTGAGTGAAATTGCTGCCTGCTGTAATACTAAGCCAGAGACCCAAAAAATCCCAGGTTTGATTCTCAGTCTGTACTGATTGAGTTAAATTCAGGCAAGTTGAGGTGTGATGATTTGACCTCCAGTAAATATAAGCTGAGAGGGGGGAAAAAATCAGCTGGCATCCTTGCTTGTGAAACCTGGAATTTTTCTGGATTTTGTGATAAAGTCCAGTTCATTTTAAAAGCTCAGCATCTACTGAACAGCCACTCATTACACTTCTTTGAAAGGTGCTCTGATCAGTTGGTTCAGGGGATGGCAACCTTTTTTTTTTAATGTGAAGAGCCTTTTTTTTTGGAAAATAAAATGCTGAAAAAAGCTATTGGGACACACAAGACACAAATTTGGCATTTCTAAACCTCATACTTGGCAAATTGCCAATTGCCTCTGGTAGAATACGTAATTTGCATATATAATAATACATGCATTGAATTTATGTATCAATAGAAAAAAAGAAATTAAAGTAGACCTACCTCTGAATTATCGTGTTTTGACTTTTTTTTACTATAACTTTGTCAGTAAAGTCATCTTTAGAACAAACTTTGATGTGTAGAGTTAAGACAACTTTTTTCAGCTATTGCTTTATGATTTTTTTTTAAAGCTTCTAATAGCACATTCAGAATAATTTATTGTCTCAGCTATATTAGAAACAATGGTCACAACCATAAAACCTGTTCCTCGAACCAAAGGTGGTGGGCAGGATTTAGTGGAACTGGTGGGGCTCCCGACACTGGGCCGCAAAGGCGGTGGAAACCCCGCCTCAGCCTTGCTGAGCCACTGGTTTCTATTTAATGGCTCCAGGCCAATTAATAACCCAGCGCTGGGATCCCTGTCCCTTTAAACCCACTGGGAGTGGTGGTCACTGCCAGTACTACAAGAGGCTTTGGAACCATGCCCAGCGTTGGTGACCTGGTCCCAAGATAAGTGAGATGGGGTTGCTGGGACCAGTCCATCAGGTGATGGGAAAGAGGGTGGGCATTGAGTATAGGGGGAGGGGTGTTCAGGGAAGTGAGTGGCCTTCTGCCAGGGGCCCTCCGTGGGCCACAGATTGCCCATAGAGGAGGGCTGCCCAAGCCCACAGGGAGGTTTCCTTGTTTTACTGGGCGACCTCCCCGTGTGGCATCGGCCCCCCTCCCAGAGCTGCCTTAATTCCTGTGGTGGCGGGAAGAGGCCTTTAAGTGACTGATAATGGGCTTCAATTGGCCTTTGGGTGGAAAGGCCGTTCTCGGTCTATCCCAACTCTATTCCGGTGCAATAGGTCGTCAGCCCTTGCCTCCTGTCGCAATTTTATGGGACCCCCGCCTCCTAACCTGTTTTTAGGGCTCCATTAAATCAGCCCATTGTCTATAGCCATGGTGTATACCACTCAAACAGGTTTATTTAGAACACAAGGATCTTTTTCGTTAAGATAATCATTTGAGATCTTAAAGTGCAGCATAATGATTAGCTTTTATCCCCACAATAAAAACACGGCTCTTTTTCACATTGATGTGATCCAACTGGAAAAAGTTGAGAGTCGTGCTGTTTGCTCAGTGATTGATTGATTGTTCTGTGCTGTGTTTGTAAGACTGCTCCCTAGCCTGTCAGTCAACCCTGAGGGGGTGTGGTTCCAAAAATGAAACCAGGACAGATCCAGGAAGCCAGCTTGAATAAAAGCCTACACACACAAGTCATGTGTCTAGTTTCTTCATGCTTGGAGTACAAAACATAACATCTGGCAATGAAGATGGCAAGTAATTTAAGTTTAGCGGCCCCAGCTACTTTCCTGTCATTGCCGGCAGAGCCTCCCATTCCGTGGGATGGATGAATTTCTAGGTTTGTGACCTATTTGCTCGGTACAGATGTAGCAGTGACCTGCAAGGTGCTACTTGTGCATTGCCTTGGAGCAGAGAATATATTCGAGCAGCTACCTGATGATATGTCTACATTCGATAAGGCAATAAGTGCTCTTGCGAAGTACTTTGGCCTGAAGAAGTGTGATGATTGAACAATACGTGTTCCACCCGAGATGCCAGGGAAATAGTGAGCCCATAAAGTAATATGTGGCAGTGTTTTGTCAGTTGCATTCTACATGCAAGTTTGGCACACTAACTAATGAACTAATTTGTGACCAACTAATTGAAAAAACTTCAATCCCACGAATTGGGGAGCACCTACTCATGGAGGATGATGGTTTGACTTTGGAAAAAGCAGTGACCTTGGCCATCCAAATCGTATCTGCCATGTTAAATTCAAAGATAGTACACAAAAATACACCCTCAGGGTCACAGACAAAGCTTTCCCAATCAGCTCAAGTGGAAGGGTTACAGACAGACACCTCAGCAGGCTCATCAACACTTGCCTTATCATGGTCAGGCACCCTCAAAAACATACCCAAATTGTGGGGGTACCCATGGATTCAAAACACTACATCCGGCATGAGGGGAAAAAGTGCAACTCGTGCTCAAAGATTAATCACTTCGCAAAGGTATGCAGGTCATTGAAGACTTTGTAAGTTCAACCTATTCCTGAGAGCGTAATATGGTATGTGTATACTATCGTGGACAGCGAGGTGCCCAGTCCCATGTATGGGGGTCAGTTCAAGGATTGCGCAGTGGAGAGGAATTGAAAATCAAAGTAAGGATGTTATGCTTCAGTTATACAGGGCATTGGTGAGACCACATCTCGAATACTGTGTGCAGTTTTGGTCTCCTTATTTAAGGAAGGATGTGAGTGTGTTGGAGGCGGTTCAGAGGAGGTTTATTAGATTGATACCTGGAATGAGCGGGTTGTCTTATGAGGAAAGGTTGGACAGACTGGGCTTGTTTTCACTGGAGTTTAGAAGAGTGAGGGGAGACTTGATTGAAGTATATAAGATCCTGAACGGTCTTGACAAGGTGGATGTGGAAAGGATGTTTCCTCTTGTGGGTGAGTTCAGAATTAGGGATCACCCTTTTAGGACAGAGATGAGAAATTTTTTTCTGAGGGTTGTGCGACTTTGGAATTCTCTACCTCAGAAGATGGTGGAGGCGGGGTCATTGGTTATTTTTAAGGCAGAGGTAGATAGATTCTTGCTAGGCAAGGGGGTAGATGGGAGTGTGGAATTCGAGACAAACAGATCAGCCATGATCTTATTGAATAGCGGAGCAGGGTCGAGGGGCCGAATGGCCTACTTCTGCTCCTAATTTGTAATCGCGTGCATTTCATTGTTGCTTCTCATTGATGTGGGTGTGAAAATATCCATATTGAAGGAAGACCTCTACCGTCATTTTTTGCAGCTTTCACTCTTGCAACTGACACTCTTCAAGCTTATGATGACTTGATTGTCCCGGTCTTCGGAACGATCACAGTTCCAGTGCGTACAAAAATGTCAACCTAGACAAATTCACATTCTATGTGCAATTAACACTCTCTTTGGACTAATGCTTTGTCTTTTACTACAGCTATTAGCACTACCTTTGCCTTTTATTCCATGACATCTTTGTCATTAAATCTCTCCTGCCTTCCACCCTATCACACAACTTCCCTTTTGTTCTTCTTCTCCCTCCCCCGCCCCACCCTTTCACTTGCTCAAAGCCCATTAAATTTCCAATGTTTGCCAGTTCTGATGATAGGTCTCAGACCTGAAACATTCACTCTGTTTCTCTCTCTGCAGATGCTACCAGACCTGTTGAGTATTTCCAGTACTTTCTGTTTTTATTTTTGTGGGGGAAATATGTTGCATTTGCAGGAAAAACTGTTCCCATGAACTAATGGTACAAGGACTAGGGGACACAGATTGAAGGTTTTGGGCAAGAGATGAAGGGGGAATATGAGGAAGAACACTTTTACGCAGCGGGTGGTAATGACCTGGAACTCACTGCCCACAAGGATGGTTGAAGCTGAGACAATCAATAACTTCAAACTGAATGGCCCCACTTGCAGGCCATTGTCATTGAGCATGGGAGTGGAACTGACTGAATAGCTCTGTGGAGAGCCAGCATGGACTCGGTTGGCCGAAGGGCCTCCTTCTGTGCTGTAAATGACTCTGACTCTATGATTACTCGTTCTGTGTTGTGTTTGTAAGACAGCTCACTATGCTGTCAGTCAAATCTGAGGAGGTGTGGTTCCAAAATTGAAACTAAGACTGATCTGAGCAGCCAGCTTGAATAAAAGCCTACATACAAACAAATCGTGAGCCTAGTTTCTTGACGCTTGGGGTACAAAAGACAACAAGCCTCAAATGAGAGAGTGAAGAGACACATGTGGCTCCGGAGCCGAGGCTGCAAATCCCTGAGTTAGTTCTAGCAAATAGCATAGATGCTTCAAGGTGTTTTTCCATTATAAGAGTTTAGTTAACTGAAGATGAGCACTTGTCCCAGTGTTGGCTAACCCCAAGTGTAAACAGTGGGATTTGCAGGGAACTGATGGCTGAATAGAACCACGAAAATCTGAGTCTATGAATTTGACACCAGATTAAGTGTATCCATTCCAGCAAAGTAAATGCAGGGAGGCAATCCTATATGGTTTGCACTCTGGACCTCATTATATTGCAGGGCCAAGTACACTTATGAAGACCATCGTCACCTACTGCTACAAGGTTGGAGCTTGGAAATCATCCTCCACAAATGGGAACCAAGAGGCGTTAAGTTTAAAAGCATCTTTAGTTGGAAAAACACAAGGGGCAGGTGTTATTTTTCCTGGCACTTGTGTTGAGGCTTGTCTGATTCTGTTTGGTTATAGTGTACAGTCTGTGTCTATTGAATTTTATAGGTTGTAGTTTTATGTACAATGTTTGAAATAGCTTTCAAGCTTTGTTGGTTATTTTTGTAGTCTTCTGGGGTGACTTCAACTTGCTTTCCAAAGATTCCGTAACTTGGTAGTTACAGTTACAGAAGCTTAGTTTGATGGTCCACAGGGTAAGCCAAAGGGCTAGAAATTGCCTTGTGTAGCAGTGCTTTTAGTGACACACTGGATTCCTTGCACCACAAGCCACATCCTGCGTGGCCCATGTGGCGTTTCTGGAGGAGAAGGGCATAAGCGGGGGTATCCCAGCGTGTGCCAGAAGACCTCGAATCGACACTATTCTGACTGCACACAACCTTAACCAGCTGATGTGACACCAGTATTCTAAATATAAACAACACAGGTCCAGGCCACAAGCTTATGCATCACTTGACAAAGATCAGGCAGCAGCTACAAGGTGGTATATGAACCTATGTTAATTAAAGGACCACTCCACAAGTTGCAGTTGAGGTGTTTTTCAGTGTGTTTCTCTCAGGCACAGTTGGTGAAAGCACTGTGCTGTGTTCTTGGAGGTGCTTTTGGCCAATTTCTGAATACAGCCAAAGAGGAGAGGACTACCTGACCCAGGTATGAGGGTAACAAAAACAAAAAGTACTGGAAATACTCAGCAGTTCTGGCAGCATCTGTGGAGAGAGAAGTCCAGTTAATGTTTCAGGTCTGTGACTTTTCGTCAAAACTGGCAAGGGTTAGAAATGTAATAGGTTTTAAACAAGTGAAGTGGGGTTGGGGGGAGAGGGGAAGAGAGCAAAAGGGAAGGTGTGTGATAGGGCAGAAATGACAGATATGTCATGGGACAAAGACAAAGGGAGTGCTAGTGGTGTGGTGAAAGACAAAGCTTTAGTTCAGAGAGAGTGTTAATGACAAAATAATGAGCAGCCCTGTCCAAAAGCACAAACATGAAAAACCAATCTGCATTTGGTGAGGTGACTGCATTGTCGGCAGTGAATGCAGTATACTAAATTGAAAAGTGATAGTAAATCGCTGCTTCACCTGGAAGGAGTCTTTGGGGCCTTGGATGGTGAGGAGAGAGGAGGTAAAAGGGCAGGTATTACACCTCCTGCGATTGCATGGGAAGGGGATAAGGTGTCAGGGGTGATGGAGTGGACCAGGGTGTTGCGGAGGGAACGGTCCCTTTGGAATGCTGACAAGGGAGGGAAAGATGCGTTTGGTGGTGGCATCATGCTGTAAGTGGCGGAGGATGATCCTTTGGGGGTTTAGGCTAGTGGGGTGGAAAGTGAGGGCAAGGGGAACCCTGTCACGGTTCTGGGGGAGGGGAAGGGGTGAGGGCAGAATTGTGGGAAATGGGTCAGACTTGGTTGAGGGCCCTGACAACCACAGTGGGGGGAAGCCTCAATTGAGGAAAAAGGAAGACATATCAGAAGCACTTGTGGAAGGTTGCATCCTGTTTCCTGGCCCTAACCGCCTCCTCTTCATGGTGGGCATCCAATTTCTCTACACCTCCATCCCCCACCAGGACAGTTTGAGGGCTCTCCACTTCTTCCTTGAACAGAGCCCCAACCAGTCCCCATCCACCACCACCCTCCTCTGCCTGGCTGAACTTGTTCTCACATTGAATAACTTTTCCTTCAACTCCACTCACTTGCTTCAAATAAAAGCTGTTGCTATGGTTACCTGCATGGGTCGTAGCTATGCCTTTTTTTTGTGGGGTATGTCGAACATTTCTTTTTCCAGTCTTACTCAGGCCCCTCCTCACCTCTTTCTCCAGTACATTGAGGAGTGTAACTGTGCCGTTTCCAGCTCTCCCCAAACTGCAAAACTTCACATTTGCTTCCAATTTCCACACTTTTCTCTCACCTTCACATGGGCCATCTCCGGCACTTCTCTTTCCTTCCTCAACTTCTCTGTCTCCATCTCTGGGGATAGATTGTCTACTAATATTCATTATAAGCCCACTGACGCCCACAGCTACCTCGACTACACTTCCTCACACCCTGCCTCCTCTAAAGACTCCATCCATTCTCCCAGTTTCCCCATCTCCGACACATCTGTTCTGATGATACAACCTTCTACAACAGCGCTTCTGATATGTCTTTTTTCCTCAACCTTGTCCGACCCATTTCCCGTACTTTTGCCCTCACCCCTTCCCCTCCCTCCCAGAACCGCGACAGGGTTCCCCTTGTCCTCATTTTCCACCTCACCAGCTTCCAAATCCAAAGGATCATCCTCTGCCGTTTTCGCCACGTCCAGTGTGATGCCACCACCAAACATATCTTCCACTCCCCTGTCAGCATTCCGAAGAGACCGTTCCCTGCGCAACACCCTCGTCCACTCCTCCATCACCTCATCCCCTTTCCACGCAATCGCAGGAGGTGTAATACCTGCCCTCTTATCTCCTCTCTCCTCACCATCCAAGACCCCAAACACACCTTCTAGGTGAAGAAGCGATTTACTCGCACTTCTTTCCATTTAGTATACTGTATTCGCTGCTCACAAGCAGTTGCCTCAACAGTGGGGAGACTAAACGCAGATTGGATGACTGCTTTGCGGAACACCTCTGCTCAGTCTGCAAGTATAACCCTGAGCTTCCGGTGGTTTGCCATTTAAATTCACCACCCTGCTCCCACACCCACATTTCTGTCCTTGGTCTGCTGCCGTGTTCCAGTGAACATCGCAAGCTCGAGGAACAGCACCTCATTTTCCGATTAGGCACTCTACAGCCTTCCGAACTCAATATTGAGTTCAATATTTTCAGAGCTTAACTGGCCTTATTTTTAAAAAAAATTTTAACCATGTGCCTGCCTTAAACTTGGTTTTTCATGTTTGTGCTTTCAGACAGAGCTGTTCATTATTCCGACACTAACACACTCTCTAGATTAATGCTTTGTCTTTCACCACACCATTAGCACTCCCTGTGCCTTTGTCCCATGACATCGTTGTCATTTAATCTCGCCTGCCCTCTACCCTATCACACACCTTCCCATTTGTTTTCTTCACACCACCCCCACTTCACTTGCTTAAAACCTATTACATTTTTAACCTTTGCCAGTTTTGATGAAACATCACAGACCTGAAACGTTTACTCTGCTTCTCTCTCCACAGATGCTGCCAGACCTGCTGAGTATTTCCCGCTCTTTCTGTTTTTATTTCAGATTTCCAGCATCTCAGTATTGTGCTTTTATTCCAGGTATGAGGATAGTTGTTACAGTTCCTCCTGGTCTGCAACATGACCAAGAAATGGAACAGAGAATGCAGAGAGAGGAAGCTCTGTGAGGAGGGAAGCAGAGAGGAAGAGGAGGAGGCGGCATAGGAGGATGTGGGCAGGAGGCATCCTGAACCCAGTGTAAATGAACTGACTGCCTGAGTGAATTGTGAGGCTCTACTTCCACTTCAACAACTTGTCCATCTCAACATGGAGCTACCATTACATCCATTTCACACTCCTCATCACAACGTCCCTTTGGCTAACATTCAAAAATACAAGCCACCAACAAAAACCTTCCATCTTCACAAAACATCATTTTAGAACTATACATCAATTACACAAACAGCCATAAACTATTCACCACTATGCATTCCCTTAGTGCCTGGCTGGGAGCTCCTACACAAGGTTACCCCTGTGGCTGCAGCATGGTTGGTGGGAGGCTGCTGACTTTCACGCGGGGAGACAGCAGATGGCCTTGCTGGGTGATCTAAAGCAACTCTGGGCCTTCAGGCCCAACTTCAGACTGCACCACCTCGGAATGGGTGACAGCAGTCAGAACTGGCTGGTTGAGAGGCAACAGTAAGGGTACTGATTGAGTGGCAGTGGTGGGAGCAAGAATGCTGTTTTCCTGAGACAACAGCAGGCCATTGCCTCTCCACAGGGCAGCACCTCACCGATTTCAGTAATCTGCTGGACTACAGGTTGCTGGACTGCCGTGAAAGCCTGCAGCCCTTTTGAGTCATAGAGTCGTACAGCATAGAAATAGGCCCTTTGGCCCACCATGTCCATGCCGACCATAATGCCTATCTATACTAATCCCACCTGCCTGCATTAATTCCATATCCCTCTATGTCTTGCTCATTCAAGTACCTGTCCAGATGCCTCTTAAATGTTGCTACTGTTCCTGCCTCCACCACCTCCTCTGGCAGCTCATTCCAGATGCCCACTATTCTTTGTGTGAAAAATGTACCCCTTTGATCCCCTTTAAACCTCCTCCATCTCACCTTAAATCATCTTCTGTGGAAAGAGCTGTGTCTCCCCACACATTGCATTGTCATGTTATAGGAAATCAGTTGTTTTATGTTGGAAATGCCCCCTATAGTTTCTCTGCGTTACCTCTCATCTTAAAGACGTTGATTAGATTACCCCTCAATCTTATAAACTCAAGGCATGCAAACGAGGTTTCTGCAACTTCCCCTCAAATTAACTTTCAAGCCTAGTATCATTCTACCAAATCTGAACTGTACGCCCAAGGCCAACGTATCTTTCTTGAGATTTGATGTCCAAAATTGAATGCAGTACTCCAAATGGGGTCTAAGCTAGGCTTTGTTCAACTGAAGCATCACTTCTCTACTTTTATATTCCAACTGCTTTGAACTAAAAAAACATGACTGTTTGATTACTTATTTTAAACCTATGCATTAACATAGTAATGCGTACAGACACCTAAAATGCCTTTGCTCCTCCACAGCTCCTATTCTCTCACCATTAAGAAAACATTCTGGTGTCTTTCTCAGATCTAAAGTAAATGACCCCTCACTTCCCATATTGAATACCATATATAATTATAGACAATTGTCTATGTCCCTTTTGTAATTTCCCATCAAGACAAATTACTGTGCCCAAATCACACAAAGGTTAGCCGTGAATCAAATGAGTAAACCAAACACTGGTCCTTCCACATCTAGGTGATGCGCAGTCTGCAACTGAAGTGTGCGATTAGACATTCTTTTTAAAGGCTGCACTTGTTTCATGCACTTCAACTAATTCTATCCACTTTTATATGGGATTTATGCCAATAACTTTCAATTGGCATGGAAATGAATGACCCAGGAAACACTCGTAACACTCCAGAACATTGGTGGGCACAAACCATTTTCACTTGTATTACAGCAGAGCAACTTATGTGTTTTCCAAAATCATTGGAAATTTAAGGTCAACTTTTTTCATAACCTTTCAGATTTCCCTCAACACTTTCTGTTTGGAGGTTGTTCTCTAAATGGTCCCTCAAAAGACTTAAATCATTCTTCCCTTCTTTCTCAAAACTCTTCTGATTTGGGTGATAAAAGGTGAAATTTTTATATATCTTTACTTTTCACAAAGCAAACCCTACTTAGCTGAAGATAAGTATTAGTAACCAACTAAGCTGACACCTTGGAAATGCTCCATGTGATAGAATGCATCATTGAAATAGATAAACACATTTCAGAGTACGAAGATCAAATTTAAGGTATCTTGATACAGACTAGAAGTTTGTCACATCCCATATCTTTGAGTTCTCCACAATCTAAATGATCAGTAATGTCTTCTTAAAGCTTCTCTATCTTTTCTGTTGTTTACGTCAACACCATGACCCATCAAATTACCCTGTTAACCAATTCACAGTTGAAATTGTGAATGTAAGGACAACTTGCATCTGCATAGTATTGCCTCTGAACCAGTGATCTGGAGCACCATTTCCGCAAGGGGACTAGCAAAGCGTGCGGTGTCCGCCCGTACGCTTGAGGCCTTCCGCGACCGGTGGGCATCGCAGGGACTGGAGTGCATCATTGACGCCGAGAATGGCATTTTAATTTGAGTTTTTTGTTTATTTAACTGTTTTTAATAGTTATTTTAATAATGTAAATATATAAAGGGGGCCTGAGGAATAAAGGCCCCCTCGACAAGAAATAATATAAAAGGGGCTTGGGGTATAAAGGCCACCATAAAAAAAAACGGGGGATAGAGTAAAAAAAAAGAAAAAAAAAAGGGGACTAGCGATGCAGTCATGCAGGTCCCCTTCTGCTTTTCTGAGTCTCCCTAGTGTGCATTTCTCACCAATTGCAGTTAAATAAATGTGTCCTTCATATACCATAATTACACATGGGCATATAATGTACTGTAATTGCATAAATAAGCCATCTTTTACATACAGCGAGTTGCATTTTTCTTCCCCTCAGATTGAAGAGTTGAAAAGTTTATGGGTGGTTATATTTTGATAAACTTACCTAACATTTAATAAACTCAGTCTATCAAGAGATAAGGCGCAAAGGTGGGTAAATGGAGTTGAAGTCCTATTCAATTAGATCATAGTTGAGAAGTACAACAGGCTCAAGGGGCTGAATGGTCTACTCCTGCTATGTTTTAAGCATGAGGGTATGGTGGACAAAACAAAAAAATCCAGAGTGAAAATGCATTAACTGGAATGAAAATTGTATATAAAAACAGAAATGGTTAGTTACAGCAGCACTGATGGGAAAAAGTCCAAAAATGAGACTCTACCCCCAAACATAATTGATCAGAAACTTCCTTCAGAATTCTGCAAGTTGATTTTGCATTCTTTTAAATGATCTATTGTTTAGATATACACTCAAAAATGTTTTAATGATTGCAGATTAATCAGTAATCAGGTGAATCGATCAAACTAGTCAACTTTCATACAAAAGGATGTTCTAGACAGTTTGACTTTAGTCTTGCCATTTCATATGGGTTTTAAGAGGCTACTTCGGAAATGGTCAAAAGTGACATACTCAAATGCATATGCTCAGCAGTTAAAACTATTTAACTGCACAAATGCATTTACATGCAGTTTTCTATCCACGTGTCTTTGGGAGCCAGTTGGGGTATGTGGTCCTGGTCTTAAACGGATAGTCACAGTGGTCCTTTCAGATAATCGCAGTTTTGATTTTCAACTCCCACAAACCAGTATTTAAATTACATATAGATAACACTAATGCGAGTTATAAAAAGACTTCAGAGATAAGTTAAAATTAGCAGTAGGAATATAACCTTTCCACAACTTTCAGTGAACCTCTGTGACTTGAAGAATCAACAAAAATAAAAAAACTCTGGAGAACTAGAGCAAACGGTGCAGAAAATGCATCACACAAGAGTCTCAAATGTGGCAGACCAGAGAAGGGACTCAAGGAGATACAAGACTGTTTATCTAGGATAAGTAAGTGATATACGGGAGACCACCATTTCAGCAATTAATCACCCAAATAGATCCAAACTGGAACCTATATTTGGATTTTAATGGTGTAAATACTAAAGTTGGAGGCCACACTTTCATGACAGAAGTCAACACTCTTGCAATACATAAAAGCAGTAACATTTTATTTTAAATTTTTCTATATAAAGCAAAGAAAATGAAAAAATCATACATTTTTAATTAAATTTTATCTGTTTTTGAAATGTAATAAAGTTATAAAACAAGTACTTGCAACAGAAGAAACATTAGCTTACTAAAATACAATCTTTATAATTCAATGAAAGATCTTCAATTTAATAGCAAATGAGAGATATCTGCATATATAAATAAGATGTGCAGTATTTACAAAACTATACAGGAACACTAATAGAAAAAAGTGTGATAAGCAGTAGAGAAATCATCAAAATGAAAGCACTGGAGAAAAGGCAGGCCATTTACAGTCAATTTGCAGCCATGACTTCTGTTTCACCTCGGCCACCAATAACAATAAAAAATTAGTTTTATTTTGCATAGGAAATTCTAACATATGAAAAAGAAAAGTCAAACTTGCATTTCACAAGGTTTTTTATAGAAAAAGGTCCAATAAAACAATGCCTATGGAATTTTATTCTCTCTTTATCTCAAGTTTCTTGCTCCTTGGAACGAGGAATACACTGCCATCACTGGTCTGCTGCAGCGAGTATTCACTGGGAGAATACGGTTTTCCATCTTCATCTCGTAGCATAGTAAAAACCTCATGATACAGATTGTTCAGCTGCTGTTTGATCTGATGAATGTTTTTGGCATGCTCCCCCTTTTCTTGCAGAAGCTCCTCCTTCTCATCTTTAAGTTGATCCAGATCGTGTTCGAGACCCACTATGTTTTCTAATTTACGCTTGCGGCAATTCTGAGCTGCCACCTTGTTTTTGCCACGGCGACGGATATCACGGATGAGAGCAAGCTGGGCCTCACCGAGCTGATACTTGGACACCATTTCATTGAAATCATCAACAGGAAGGTTAACAATCTTTCTGACGGAGAAGGGAACATTCAGTGCTTTTGCCCGCTGCTCGTCCCTGGTGAGCCGAGCTTCCATTCGTTTAGAATACTTGTCTTTGGTGAATGGGGCTTTATTGTGGCCAGGACACTCTGGCAGATCATCCTTTGGTCCTTTGTTGTCAAGGTTCAGTCTAGCATTTGACTGTGTAAGATCATGAAGAGAGGGTTCCTCATAGTCACAGTCATTTTGAAACTGCATTGGGTACAGTTCAGCAAATTCAGGCTGAACACTCCCAGAACTGCTTTCCATGTCAGAGTCACTATAACTATTAGAAGCATCACCACAAAGAGACGATTGCACTGAATTACCTGGAGAGGCTCCACCAGGGCTTGAGCTCATAGACAGGCCAGAGTCTGAATCTAGAATCTCAGGCAAATTTGGTGGCTGCTTACAATCAAAATCTTTATTCACCTCCAACTGAGAGATGTTGATTTGTTCAAGAAGAGGATCATCTAGAATATTAGTAAGTGACTCATTCATATCGTTACCTTGGGAAATGCTTCTCTGGGTATTCAGAGGTGTAGAGAAAAGCAGGTCACTGAAATGATTATTGTTAAATGAAAGGTTCATACTATCTGAAACATTTGTTTTGAGCTGCAGGAGTGTGTGGCTTTCAGATGGCATTGCTTCTTCATAGGGATCAAAGAGAGAGAGGAAGCTGGTATTGCTGCCTGTCACATTGTCAGCTGGTACAGTTGCACTGAGGCTGTAATTGTCACTTTGCACTTCAGAAGTTTTACTCTTGGAAGTATATCCTGTAGATCCAGTACTAGTAACATTCTCATTCTGCATGTACAGCCACTGTAGAGAAAAAGCAAACAAACACATCAGGAAGGATCAAGATATAACTTCACCTCTTATTTAAAAAAAATTAAGTGTTGTCTGAAGGGAGTTCAAGGTCTAGGATTTATGAAAGGGTTTGACAGGGTAGACATAAAGAGGTTTCCACTTGACCAAACCTTGGGGCCATAAATCTAAGATAGTAACTAATAAATACAAGAAGAAATTCAGGAGAAACTTCTTTACTAAGTGCAGCTGGAACGGGAGACCACATGGATTAGTTGATGCAAATGGCATAGATGCATTTCAGGGAAGCTGAACAAGCATATGAAGGAGAAAGGAATAGAAAATCACCCTGATAGGGTTAGAGGAAAAGTGATGGGAGGATGTTCATATGGAATATTAGCACTGACACAGACTACTTGGTCAAAGAGCCTGTTTCTGTGCTGTAAATTCTATGTAAGAGTGCAGAAAGTTCATCTTAAAATGGGTCAGGCTCCATCTATTTGAAATGCTGGCAAAAAAATAGTATCATATGCAACTGCTGAATATTTACCCAGCAGGACCTCTTCCAAAGGCAAAAGTTGAACTGCCTGAAATTTTAATATCTACTAAAATAAAATTCAGAATATAATAATGTAATTCATTCTTTCATCTAAATTCTTGTCCAGGTTAAAAAGGGCAAGTGCAAAAACAAGGATGTTCTCAAATGAAGCGCCCCCCCCCCCCACCCCCCACCCACAATGTGTTAAAGATACTAATATAATAAATATGGAGCTTAAAATACTATTCAAATGTTAGATCTTAATGTAATGAGGGAGTATGATGTTTTCTACACAGCATAATTTTGACAAGTTAACAGTAAGTGCAAAAAAGCCACTGACAGCCAGTAACCAATGTGACATTACTGCATTAGATATCCCTCTCAAATCACTTTAGAGTATTGAAAATCTGCACAGGGACCTACTCCTAACACTTAAAAGTTATAAACATAAATCTGGAAAATGTATTGTTCTTGTATGTTCCTTTCCCTTTATATAATTATACTCATTGTGCTGTCTGTAACTTGTTTGGCCTGGCCTCAACTTTCAAGATAAAAATGTAGCTTCTGTAAATTAGAGGAAAGTAAAAGTTTATATATTACCCCTGTCCACTGCCCCCCAAATCAACTGTCTTAAATGCAATAATTACACACTAGTAATGTATGATTAAACCCTGCAAATCAAATATAGATACATTCTGCAGGATGAAAGCTTTTATTGTTTAAAATGAATAGTTATCTGCATTTAAGCACACACACAAATTAAGGTCACATAATATGCATTTGAAGAAAAAAGTAAACTGAGCTGGACCCTAAATGTCAGATTAATATCCCCAGACACAATGACAGGTTTGTTCTGTGAACCAATGGTTTATTACAAGTCTGAATTCTTTGGGTGTTTGTTACATCCATGCTCTCTCTGTATTAAGTGCTGAATTCAGCTATTGTATTTACCTGAAGCTCTGGGATCGAAAGGAGCTCTTGCCAGGTTTGCTCCAAGTCCTCCAGAGAGTTTGATTCAGGTGCTGTAGATGGAAGGATTGAAGTAGTTCCTTGCTGTGTCTGATGAGGAGCCATTTGCTGTGGACTGGTCTGAGCTGGAACTGGAACGGGAGGTTCAAGGACAACTGTACGAGACTAGAAACAATATGTTTTTTTTTTAATTTAAAAGAGCTCTTTGCTGCTGCCCAACCCTTTCTGTAAACCCTATATTTCCTGCATTATGTTGCAAAACTCTTGGAGGAACTATTTAGGTTCCTTGAATCTCTATGGTTATACTTCCTCATAAAAGCTCACACAATGTTTCAGTAGTTATGACTGGAACAGCAAAACCAGAAGATAACACTATGTAAAAGTTTAGCATTTTTATAAAATCCAGCCAATGGCCATTTTCAAACTACTACTTATTTCAGAAACATCCAAATTCTAAATGAATGCCTATTCTAAAAGGGCAACTAAAGTCATATGCCTTGTAAACACAGGAACCAAAATGCTGTAAAAATTTCATACACAGTTATTATAACGATAAACATTAGGAACCCAGCAAACACACAACATCTTTCTAGAGTTTGCAATTAGATGGTAGGACTGATAACAAAAAGGACTCACCTCTATGTCCTCTACAAATGGAAATGACTCTGCAAGAAGCTGCATGCATTCATCAAACGACAAAGCTCCATCATCTCTCTGTGTCTTTGCAGTCTAAATTAAAATGGGTTGGCAACCAAATCGTTTTTTTAAAAATATATAATAGAATGGGGAGAGAAGAAAAATAAGTTTAATAGATGATCTTTCTGTAAATATTTAGAGATCTATAAAAAAATAGATACATTTCTAAGTTATTTTTAATGGGAGAGCAAAGTAGTTCCCCAGGCTTGAGCTGTGCTTCATACAGAGCTATTAAAAGTCTTTGTACCTGTGCAGGTTTTGTAATTCCTCCCGGGATTTCAGGTTCCCTGTGCTTTGCTGGCCGAATGGCAACAAATTCACCCGTCTCTTCATCTAGCTGCAGCTGTGCAAGTACAGCCTTCTCCTGTTCTTTCTGCAACTGCTCCTGCTTTTCCTTCTCAAGTTTCTTCTGTTTCTCTAGTTCAAACTCCTTTTGTCTGTAGTTATAATCAAAATCTTCACGGACAACACCAAGGTCTATGTCCTGCTTCCACAGGATGTCAATTAAATCAATATTCTGTTTAAAAAAAAAAGCAAGTCAGATTAAAAGTACTGTAGTGAACTGCACCATTGCACTTGCGTCACAGATACACTACATAAATAACCCCAGAGATTGGTTATAAATACATCAATCTAATGGTTAGGTGGAAATACTTAACCATTTCCAGGTATCACATCTCTATTTAACGTCACACTCCCTCTGTGATTCTAAGGATCAATATTGAATTTACATTAGCAACCACCTTTCAGCTAAGGCAAGGTACTAGTTGCTAAGCAAAATGAAAAGCCCGAATGCCTTGTAGTGTATCAGTTAGAAATATCCATGATTTTCAGTCTCAAACAAAAATCAATCCTGCTCATCCAAGTGTCAAAGAATTTCAGTAATTTCTAAACATTTAAAAATTGCATCAGTAAACAAGTTCAATAAAGCTAAAATATTTTTTACCCTGACTGGCGTAATAGGCAAAATTTAAGTCGCAGTCTATGGTAATTGATTTTTGTTCTTTCACATTTTCTACTTTTTCAAATGATCAGAAGGCTTTAGTTAGCCACAGTTTAAAAAAAAAAGTAATGCCATCTTAATTTCAAATACTTTTACATGCCTGAAATTTGACTCCAGGATTCCACAGCCAAGAGCATACAGCAAAGCTTTTGCAAAGAACAGACAGCCATTCATTTTAAGATTCAACTTAAGAACTAAGCATAGTTGTTGGTGAAAGCAGAGGACAAAGAGACATACAGTATGCAATTTGTGAAAACTATCGTTTGACCAGAAAGTAGCTCTTAAGTTCAACCCTGGTTAAAGCACTTCATAAAATTTTCACATGTAGATAGATGCTGAAATGAAAAAGAATTGGGATTCAACATTACATTAAACACAAAAGATCAAATCTAGTTCTTTCAGACACACTCTAAAGTCAATAGACCTTTTTCCATATAGCCAACTGCAAACAAAATCCGAACCACACATTCAAAGATGCTGACCTGATAGGATTTTAAAACCGCCACATAAACTAGGCTCAATGTTTGACAGGCAAGGACAGCAATTATTTCTTCTTTAATATTTAAAAAGAGTGTATGTCATTTAAAAAAAAAGGTGGGGCTATAACACACAGAACACAAAAGCTGCCTTTGTAGTTAAGAACATGGTCACCAGGGTGCCCAAAAGTACCCGTTAAACACCATCCTGTGAGCATTACAGTAAGTGGCTCGATTAACTACACTGAGCTTTTTTTAATCATCCTGTGTTACAAATAAAATTAGAAACTTTAAAATGTATATTACAAACATTTAGTATTTTAGCACGAACACAAAGCAAGCATTTTAATGAAAAATACAACATAATTTACGGTTCACAAATACCTGTACTCTAGTCCTCATTAGGTAAGCTGATACTCTAATGCAAACCTTGTCATTTACAGCTAAAAGGAAACAGTAGACAATTCATGTATTATGAAAGCCTGAACAGAAGGCATCTCCATTTCCTTGATTGCTCAACATATTGCATCATCTTACTGGAAGAGAAGCAGTGATCTGACTGTCTTAGTGCACTAGGGAAATGCCCACTCAAGCCTGCAACCACAAAAATGAGTTGATTTGCATACTGACCTTGATGGAGGGAGGAATAAGATGAGAAAAAACTAGCAACAGATACTTGTTCTGCCCATCCCTTCCACCTCGAGCTGCAGCACATTATTAGATTTGGGCTATTCCCTCCTGATTGAGAGGTCAGGTGACCTATTTCCAGGCCTCTACCACTGCAGTGTGTAAACCAGCCACAAGTGTATGATAGCACATCCTAGATGAATTGGTCCCTAATTCTTACACTGTCCCAGAGGGAAAAGAGCAAGGAACCGCAGGGATAAGTACAGAAACTTGTTTTCTAGATAACTGTTCTCTGGTAGCCAGTTATTTTTAAATAAAGAAATTAGAATCCACAAGTAGGGCATAAATGAGGCAAAAATACCCAAGAATGGTCAAAAACCAATCATGGCAAGTTGTGAAATTAAATTCAATAAACCTGGTAAGTTGTGGGTTGGCACCAAGGAGAATGACCATGAAAGTTATCAGATTGTTGTGTTACAATCAGGTGAGCAATGTCTAGGGGTCTTTTGCTATCTGGAATCTGGAACACACTGCCTGAAAGGGTGGTAGAGACAGGAACCCTCACAACATTTAAGTATTTAGATGAGCACTTGAAACGCCATAGCATACAAGGCTATAGGCCAAGTGCTGGAAAATGGGATTGGAATAGATAGGTGCTTGATGGCCGGCAAGGACACGATGGGCCGTAGGGGATGTTTCTGTGCTGTATAACTGACTATTTACCTGGTCTTATTGTAACAGGGTTTAATTTTTAAACACACTGTTCTGAGCTCCCCTTTTTGTGAATCCTTGTTCACAGTTTCCAATTATAAGGCAAAGAACTAAGCACACACAGGCTTTCTTTGGTTTAAAGCAGAAAGAGAAAATTTATTAAAACCTTAAACTTAACTAATACGGTTCATGCCTACAGATACACAACACGCTCATGCTGGCATGTACATGCAATATAAACATACAAAACAGGGACCAAAAAAAGAGAAAAGATAAGTAGAACAATTTGAGGCAATATCTTGTTACTGTTTCTTGAGCTCATTGTAGTCCTTGATTGAAGTTATAGTCTTGCGTTTCATTGGGGCCCAGTAATCTTCCTAAACTTTGTTCACGTGGCAAACCTTTCTCTGAGTTTCACATGTATCAATGGTTTCAGTTCCCTAAGAGATGAGCAGGCAGGCGAGATGCTCTCAGTTCATGAGCACATGGTGTTGTCCCAGTTCAAATCTCTTTGCTTGGGAGTTCAAATTCAAAAAGCTCCCAGGGTGCTCAGGTCAGTCATGTGACTAGCTCCTTATAAGGAACAGTCTCTTCAACATCCTTGGTTGGAGGTTCAAATTTCTCAGTCACAGCCAGTCAGCCATGTGACCAAAACTGGTCCGACCACTTCTGTGAATTGAAGGAACAGGGATTGGCTCCCTTTGTTTCCACATCGTCTGGTACTATGCAAATGCTCTTCCAATCAGAGATTGCAATTTTTAAAGTTTTAATGTTAATGTGGCAAAATAATGTGTGCCTCAGTCTTGGCAGGTGGGGTTTGCCTGACAGTTGGAATTCCAACCGATTCACTAATTAAAATCCTGATTTTAATTGCTCTATCACTGGTGCTGTACCTTCAGCTGCCAAGGCTCTAAATTCAAGACTTCCCTTCCTAAACCTCTCCGTCCTTCTACCTTTAAAGAAGCTCTGTAAAGCATAGCTCTCTGACCAATTTTTTGATAAGTCTTAATATCTCATGTGGCTTGGTGTAAAATTTTGCTCAACAACACTCTTGTAAAGTGCTTCATGACATTTTGTTACATTAAAGGCATTATATAAATGCAAGTTGTCATAGTAATGTCCTTCAAAGGAAGGAAAGCTGACACCCCTAACCTGGCTATCTTATATGGAACTCCAATCTCACATTATGTGGTTGGCTCTATGTCCCCAGGGAAACTAGTAATGGGTAATAAATGTAGTTTTGCCAACATTGACCACATCCCAAGAACAAATACAATGATGCCTGTCTCTAATAATCACAGCATGCTTTAGACAATTAATGTGTTACGTTCCTCCTTCTGTAACATTTGTTTTACAACTTTCTTGCTTAATTTTCAAAATTTTCTTTGATTTTTGTCCCTGTGCTCTCTTTTTTTATTCTGAAGCATGACATTCAGATAACAAGTTATTTCCTACACTAACGAAGAAGCTTTAATGAACCCAAGAAAGGAAAGATTTAAAACTGACCACCTTATTTACATTTTCATTACAATCAAGGAAGGGATTTTACAAAGATACTAACAGAGAGAAGCAATAAAGCCACAAGTCTACTCAATCCACAGAAACATAAAAAGGGTGAGAAAGAACCTGCAAGTCCAGTGTTCACCCAATTTGCTGGGTGGTGCAATCTTGTTTTCCCCAATCGCAAGTACTACTAAATCCTGATGAGAAGGCAAAAAAAAAAACAATGGCTTGCTTTAGGAGGGAAAAAAACAAGCAGTCTTTGGAAAATCCTCTTCAACTTTACAAATGCAATCAAACTGCAGAAATCATGATACCCAAGAAACATCATTAAACATCTCTAGAGTCTTCCAAGGATCAATCCTTGGCCCCTTCTCTTCCTCATATATGGAATTATCATTCTGGCGTCAGGAGCCACACTCCTGGATAATCTCTGGGCCCTGACCCTACAGCGTTAGTGCCAACGCAATTTTCCACGTATCAGCCATTAATTAGTCCAGAGGTAGGTTCGGTGCCCAATTAGGGGCGTTGGGCACACAGTCAGGTGGTGAGAGCTAGGAACGCAGGGAGAATTTAAAAGGCAGACAGCAACCATGACTGGGCTTGCTGTTGCATTTGCAAATGGATGAGCAGGGACAGTAGAGTGCCCCCCGCTGTTTGGGTAGCTGTCAACGGGCAGCCCCATGTTTTTCTGATGCCTCTCGAGGCCCTGATTGAGGCTGTGGCAGGCAGGACAGCTGTACTCTTCCCTCCATCTGGAAGAACTACTCCACCGAACCAGACCAAGCAGGCACGGCCACAGGTGGCCACGGATACCAGCAACCTCACTTTCCTCTTCAGAGTCCAAACACATTCTCCCCTCAAAAAAAAAAATCAAGCTTCTCAGCTCTAGCGACGACAACTCTGCCACTGCATGAGCAACTGAGTGCTTGCCATTTGAAAATTCCTAAATATTGCACTGATACTCAAACTCTACAAAGAGCAATTAATTCAAGGCGTGCCAGTTTCTGGCTCCCCACTCCCACCCTCCTTTTGAAAATCTCATCGCGTCAGTGAGGTGTCAGGAACCAGTGACAGCTTCCAAGTGTGCGATTTTCCGGACCAGCCCGTGCCCAAACTCACCCCACGGGCGACTCAAAATCCAGTCCATGTTGTCCCCTGGAGACACAAAAGCCATGGGGGGTGGGGGGGGGGGTGGGCAGCTTCCTTATGGATGCTGATGACATGTCTCAATTTCTCCATAATCTTGATCAACTCACCTATTTTTCATTCATTCATTTGGGGAATGTGGGCATCCCTGGCTAGGCCAGCATTTATTGCCCATCCCTAACTGCCCTCGAGAAGGTGGAGAGCTGCCTTCATGAACCACTGCAGTCCTTGGGGTGTAGGTACACCCACAGTGCTGTTAGGAAGGGAGTTTCAGGATTTTGACCCAGTGACTGTGAAGGAATGGTGATATAGTTCCAAGTCAGGATGATGTGTGGTTTGGAGGGGAACTTGCAGGTACTGGTGCTCCCATACATCTTCTGCCCTTGTCCTTCTAGGTGGTAGAGGTTGGAGGGTTGGAAGGCACTGTCGAAGGAGCCTTGGTGAGTTGCTGCAGTGCATCTTGTAGATGGTACATACTGCTGCCACTGTGCATTGGTGGTGGAGGGAGTGAAGGTTGAAGAGGGTGGATGGGGTGCCAATCAAGTGGACTGCTTGGTCCTGGATAGTCTCAAACTTGAGTGCTGTTGGAGCTGCACCCATCCAGGCAAGTGGAGAGTATTCCATCACACTTCTGACTTCTGCCTTGTAGATGGGAGACAGGTGGTGAGTTACTTGCCACAGAATTCCCAGCCTCTGACCTGCCCTTATAGCCACAGCAGTTATGTGGCTGGCTCAGTTCAGTTTCTGGTCAATGGTGACCCCCAGGATGTTGATAGTTGGGGATTCAGTGATGGCAATGCCATTGAATGTCAATGGGAGATGGTTAGCCCCACTCCAGACTGATCCTCCTGGAGGGAGTGCTACACACAGTCAGAGGTACCGTCTTTCAGATTGGACCTATGGGTCTTATCAGGTTGGGGCAAGATCCCATGTCATTATTTAAAGTAGAGCCTGGAATTCTCCTAATGTCCTGGTCAATGATCATCCTTCACTCAAGGTTAACAAAAGGCAGATTATCTGGTCATCTGCCTTATTGCTATTTGTGGAATCTTCCTGTGCATAAATTGACTGCCATGTTTCCCAACATAATAACAGTAACAACACAAAGTATTTTGTCATCCATGAAGTGCTTTGGGTCATCTGGAGGTCACAAATGCTGCAAGTTCTTTGAGACCTGCAGTGCTGTCTGGCACATATGAACGAACCTTAACAGAATGCAGCTTAATGGTGTGTTCCAAAGGCTTTGTATAAGAAGTGGAAGACCTTCTGGAATTCACAACATGTACCACATTCTTGTGCAACAGGAAAACACTCCACTATCCCGACTACCCTGGGAAAATATAGATGATGCATTTAAGATTATTATTCTATAGTGTGGATAATCTTTCCTTCAGTCTCCTCACTTGTTGCTGGAGGTCAGTTATTAGCTGCCTCTGAAATTGAATCTGGGTGAAAGGAAACCACCATCTCAATAGAGGAGAATAAGACAAAGGGCAGTTCTCTGGAAATACCTGAAGTCCAGCCCGAGAGAATAAATGAAGCAAGCCGTCAACTGCACTAACAGAGGATGGAAGCAGTATATTGAAGGGGGCAGGGAGGGGAAGGAGGGAGAGAGCACAGGCTTGTCCTTAAATATTTGTTGTAGAGAAACAGGACAGAAAACAGCATGAGCAGGTACTCCATCTGTGTATGGCTCAAACTTTAAGAGCAGCTTTGAGCACATATGTGACATAGGGAGTTCTTTAAAATTCCCAACAAATGGGTGGGAAGTAGAAGTGTTTTAAATTTTGAACCCGACCCGGAAGTGCATCTAGGGTCTGCAACCAATAGTTTCTCGGAAGGTGGGTCAGACACAAATCTTTTAAAGAGGCTGTGTGCCTCCTGCTACAGCCACGTGGTGAGGGGTGTGGATGGTTCTCACAGTTCAACTCCCACCTGACTGCAGCAAGTGTTTGTTATTAGGGTTTAACCCCTTTGTGTTTTATGTGTCAAATAAACCAACAGCGACAGATTTCTTGTAGGTTTAAAACAGAAGATTAATTATTAAGCAAAACGCCTTATCCTAAAATTGCCACAACCACATCCACTCATGCATTTAAAGGGGGGACGGTGACATAGTGGCAATGTCAGTGGACTAAATCCAGAGGCCCAGGCTAATGTCCTGGGGGCACTGGTTCAAATCCCAGCAGCTGATGGAATTTAAACTTACTTAAAAAAAAACCTTTTTTTTTTTAAAAATCAGGAATTGAAAGTTAGTCTCAGTAATAGTGCCATGAAACTACCGATTGGCGATCCAGATGGGTTTTCAGGATGATGTCCTTTAGGGAAGGAAATCTGCTGTCCTTACCTAGTCTGGCCTACATGTGACTCCAGACCCACAACAATGTTGTTAGCTCTTAACTGCCCCCTGAAATGGCCTAACAAGCCACTCAGTTATCAAGGGCAATTAAGGTTGGGCAACAAATGCTGGCCTTGCCCACATCCCATGAAAGAATTTAAAAAATTCACTCGCACACGCACGCGCACACACAAAGAGGGGGAAAGGGGAAAGTTTTTTTTTAAAAAGTGAGGTAGGGTTTTGGGGTTCACAGTAAATGCGTTGAATTCTCTTAGAGGTCAAGTTCTCTTTGGTGGTTGAAATTTCAGAAGAAGACAGAGAATCACTTCCAATTGACTGCTGCACAAGTTTAAAATGTAAAATTCACAGCAGGGCACCTCCCTTCTTGGCTTGTTGGATTTTTTTCCCCCAGCTCTTTGCTGGACAAGCTTTTAGTGATGCTTCTTTCTGGGTCCTCTCTCTAGGGAGCTAGGATGTGGCTACTTTATGCCTTCTTCGTTTCAGAAGAAACCATTCAATTCAAAAAGTCTCTTGATGGGTGTAATTGACATTTCTTCGTTTTGAAAGTATTCTTTTGACTTTGCCAGACTGTTTGAATATACAAAGGCAGGTCTTTTAACCTTCGGCTGCCATGTTTTAAAAGTGTCAATTTTTATAACTCTTCAGGGCAAGTTCTGTATTTTCGATCGCTGCACTTCGCGTGAGCGTCACTCTCCATTTTCAATGCCGGGCAAAAGGAAGCAAGAAGGACTGGACCCACAAGGTTAGTGCACTTACAGAACTGCTTGTGGGCCAAGAGGAGCAGAAGTGTTTCCTCCAGGCTCAACAAGCTTACCTCTTTACATCTCAGCGATCTCCAGCTTACATCCCCCAACCCCACCCCTTACCTGGCATCCAGTCCTTGGCTGCTTTCAGACACGAAGCTTACTGAAAACATTTAAAAGATGTCCAGCAGTTAAATACTGCACAACATCAAAATACTCTTACGTCCAGGTTTCCTGTCCATAAATTTGCACCCCCACCACCCCTCAGTGGCCCCAAGTAAATATCGGGGCCATAAAGTCTAATAGCCAACTATAAAATGGTAGAAGTACGGATACCAGTGTTCACTAAAATGATTACCTTCAAAGAAAAAATTCAGGAAATAAAGGCCCAATTTCAATTAAATTTTGCTACTCGTCCCACTGGTCTGCCTTGGTGGGAACAGGTTTTTCCCCTATCATATTAGATCACGCTAATGAAAATTATGGGGAAAAATGCAGAATAATTGGTTTCTGCTCTGATGTACAAATTGAAAGTCTCCTCTTTTCTTCCAGCAGGAAGAACAGGTTAGGGTTTATTTTTAAAGGAAAGTTCAGGGAAGTGCTGGATAATTTAGAAAAGCTTAATAAATGGGGTGTGCACACATACACGTGCACACACCAGCCTTTCCCCCACTGCACCCCCTACGCGCTTCCTCTATAGTGATTGTATTTCAGAGCTGAAAAATTAAACAAGTTAGTGTAATTGCTTGGACATTAGCCATTACTTAAATCTTTAACAAACTGTGATACAAACCACTTACACACCAGAAAATTGCTGCAGATGAAAATCACATCAGAAAATCTCAATCTACCTAAATAACCTAAGAGTTCAACCTGTACTACACAAATTCCTGCTACAATAATGAAGCAGTCAATGCATGTTCACAAATTTATTAATGTCCACAAATAAGCAGAAATTATATAATCAGAAAAGCAAGTATGCAGCACTTTATGTGGACTGAGAGCTTTGCAAGAGGTTTATTTTCAGATATCAGTCTGATTCATCAGGCTAGTCTCAAAATGGGATACCCGAACTGAGAGGTTGTAATATTAGGAAGGACTGAACGAACTGGGGCTCTTTTCCCTGGAAGAGGGGGCCAAGGGGTGACCCAACAGGAGGTTTTTAAAATTATGTACCAGTTTGACAGGGTAAACATAGAATAAATCCAATAAGGAATTAAGAAAGAACTTCTTTACCCAGACAATGGTTAGAAGGTGGTATAGCACAGATGGATTTAAAGGGAAGCAAAATAAGCACATGAAGAGGTAATGTATAGAAGGTTATGCTGATAGTATTAGATGAAGTAGGGCAGGACAAGGCTTGCATGGACCAGGTGGGTCGAACGGCTTGTTTCTGTACTGTAGGCTCCGTGTAATTCTATGTAATTACGCAACATGGTTTCTGTCACAAGATAGCGAAGATCATGTGCTTGTTCTTCCTTGATCTGCGACAATGGTACAGACCGACATTCAATGTGGTAGTGCCTGACACAAACACAAAGCAGAATCAAATTTTCTCAAACTAGGCAACAGGATGATTAACCCTTCAATACCTTTAAGCCTTCTCAGGAGCAGTATGTAAAAATGATTTTCTATTTGGAGAATAGGTAAGTGGAAGTTAAACATTTTCAAGTCAATGTCATCTCAAAATAATAATTTACTAAGCAACTTGGCAAAGCCTGTATCCAAAATTAAAGCGTATGCTTTTCAACTAGTGAAAATCAACTGCTTAGAAATTGCATCTATGTAAAGCAGTTAAAAACACTGAAGTTAAGTGAGGACTACAAATGCAGTTCAGCCAGAGCTCGAGGATGGACGCACTGATACACGCAACTTTAAATCTATTACCTGGAAACATTCAGCAGGCCAGTCTACATCTATGAAGAGAACAGATGAATTAATATTTTGGGTGTGGATCCTTTGGCAGAACTGGAAGGACATTACAGATGAACAGCATTCAAAAGCAGAATAAAAGGGAAGAGGAAAAAGAAACAGGAAGAAAGCGAAAATCTGTTAAGTGTTTTAGTGTAAAACAGGATTTGTTTAAAAGACTGAAGTGATATTAGCAAGACAAAATGAAGCACAAGGTAAGAAATTTACAAGACACAGAACATGTGAATTGTGTAAAGAGGACAGAAACAAACGTACAAAAAAAAAATCAAGAAGCTTGCTCCACTTAGGTCACTGGAGCATCACCCCTAACAACTCAGCTATACATGTCTTCAGTGTCCTGCAAATTCTCAATTTTTCCCAGGATATTTTACAATTGTCTCGTGTTAATATCACAACAGCCATTTAACCATTTCCTGTTTTCCACAAACATTATTGTGTCCTGTGCTTGCGTTTTCCTTCCCCTTTGGTTTCCTTTTTAAATGCTATTCATTTGTAACATCTTACAGTTCTGACCAAGTGTCCACAGCTGGAGTATCAACTCATTTGTTCTCTCCATTGGTGGTGATTGACCTGCTGAGCGTTTCTAGCATTTTCTGTTTTTGTTTCAATTTCCAGCATCTTCAGTTTGTGTTTTGCTTTTTGGATATATCGTCTGTTCATTATACATTTTTAATTGGTTTCTCAATATTCTTTTGATTTTGAGATGAGATTAAAATCCATCTGCAAAGGTTTTGCTTTGATACTGCCAATTTCAGTAACATTAAATAAATGCACTATTCAACTGGAAAAGAAAGAGTATATACGTGCAGGTGAATCAGCTACAGGATTATGGACTACACATCATTAAACCGGAAACACCTACATTGGCCTCCAGTTAAGCAATGCCTCCATTTTAAAATTCTCATCTCCTTTTCAAATCCCTCCATGGCCTCACCTCTCCTGTGTCTGCACTCCTCCAGCCCTACAATCCTCCAATTCTGACCTCTTGAGCATCCTTGATTTTATTTACTCCACCAGCAGCAGCCAAGCCTTCAACTGCCAGGCCCCAAGCTCTGGAATTCCCTCCCTAAATATTTCTTTCCTCCTTTAAGCCACTCTTTGAAAGCTTTATTCAGGGTTATGAGAATTACTAAGAACATTAACTGATGTTTATTCGGGAGAACCCCTTCCTAACCAATTTTTCCCATACCAACTGCTGCTGACACTGCTGCAGAAGCGGTCTTATTTTATATTGTGAAGGCCTTTTCACAGCAATCAGATCCACTTTAAAACAATGCATATACAATCAATCCACTGAAATGGAAACCTTTCCTAATTGTTAGTTAAGGTTTGCAGAAGTTTTTCTGTCTTGTTTTGATGTTGAAGACAGTGATTCAGTCCATGGGTAGTTGGGTTATTAGTTGTCTCCGCCTCTAGTGACACACTTACATACATTGGTAACAGCAGTGGCACATCAGTTAGAGAGTGTCCTTAGTAAGCCTGCTACCCAAAAACATGCGTCGGGTTCAGGTCGGGACGCACTTCCGGATCCGGCATTCAGGCTCGGGTCAGATCGGACACGCTCTACCACCACCTCAGGTAAGTGACTTTAATGTTAATTTACTTTTTGGACTTTAAACGTGGTTTTGCTAGTTATTTTAAGCTTGTGCAGGTAAGGAACAAAGTGAAAAATGGAAGGTAGGTTAACTGATGGTCGGGTTGGGTCGGGTGTGGGAAAAAAAAGGACTCAGGCCGGGTCAGGCTCGGGGTCGGATGGGGTTCTGTCGGGCTTGGCAAACTTGACTACCCTCAGTCTTCCTGTTCGAAAAAGTCTCTCTCCTCTCCTGGCTTTTATTTTTTTTTACTGAAGAGTGGAATCATCCTTGCTGAGTTTGAATGAAAAATTGTTGCTGCAATATTGTCTGATTACTAGAATGTTAATTTTCTTTTGCCTTTATCATGTTGGTTCAGACTCCGTTTGAAATCTAATCTGCATTTCCCAGCCCTACTGTCCTGTGCTCTTAACCCCCTAACTAAGGTCCTATTTGGGATAGTTAGAAATCCGAAAACCTAATTGTTAATATTCAGGACTGTAACAAACTATGTAAATAGTTTGGGTCTCATTTTCAGACCTGAGCAGGCCTTTAATTCTCATAGCCCTGAATAATTGTGTGTCAAAAACTTGTATTTATATAGCACCCTTAAAATAGTAAAATGTCCCAGAGCACTTCAAAGGAGTATTGTCAAACAAAAGTTGACACTGTGCCACACAAGGAGATATTAGGGCAGATGCTATTAGAATTTAAACATAAATCAGTAGGACATACTAGATTATATTTACAAGATAGATCTTTATACTCACTATGTACTCAAACTGATTCTATCCATTGCAATTTTACAATTCTTCAAATTGAGAACTACAATTGTTTCAGTGCAGTCTGGGTACAAACATCATCTCCCAAACTATTTACATAGTTTGTTACAGTCCTGAATATTAACAATTAGTCTGAAATCCGAAAACCTATCCCAAATAGGACCTTAGTCAGGGGGTTAAGAGCATAGGACAGTAGGGCTGGGAAATGCAGATTAGATTTCAAACGGAGTCTGAACCAACATGATAAAGGCAAAAAAAAAATAACATTCTAGTAATCAGACAATATTGCAGCAACAATTTTTCATTCAAACTCAGCAAGGATGATTCCACTCTTCAGTAAAAAATAAATAAAAGCCAGGAGAGGAGAGAGACTTTTTGGAACAGGAAGACTGAGGGTAGTCAAGTTTGCCAAAGGGAAAGCTGTGAGGGTTTTCATTGAGGCAAAGTACTTAAAAATGTTCACAGGGAGATAGAAGCCACATTCTCAGTTAAGGATGATCCACTGACATGACGCAATATGTATTCTTTATTTTGTATCAACAGGTACAGATAAATTGCTTGTATTAAATTAATTGCGTGTGGTACAGCTATTCTGTATGTTATCTTATTGTAAAATAAAGCACTTCAACGATTCAAGTCTGGCCTGATTTGACCTATGTTTACTCAGTTCACGAGATAAATATGCAAAAGACACAAATCTCTCATTCAAAGGCTGCAAAGGCTATGGGCCCTGACAATATTCCAGCAATAGTACTGAAGACCTGTGCTCCAGAACATGCCGCGCCCCTAGCCAAGTTGTTCCAGTACAGCTACAACACTGGCATCTATCCGGCAATATGGAAAATTGCCCAGGTATGTCCTGTACACAAGTCCAACCCGGCCAATTACTGCCCCATCAGTCTACTCTCAATCATCAGTAAAATGATGGAAGGGGTCATCAACAGTGCCATCAAGCGGCATTTGCTTAGCAATAATCTGCTCAGTGATGCTCAGTTTGGGTTCTGCCAGGGCCACTCAGCTCCTGACTACATTACAGCCTTGGTTCAAACATGGACAAAAGAGCTGAACTCACGAGGTGAGGTGAGAGTGACTGCCCTCGACATCAAGACAGCATTTGACAGAGTAAGGAATCAAGGAGCCCTAGCAAAACTGAAGTCAATGGGAATCGGGAGAAAACTCTCCGCTGGCTGGAGTCATACCTAGCGCAAAGGAAGATGGTTGTGGTTGTTGAAGGTCAATCATCTGAGCTCCAGGACATCACTGCAGGAGTTCCTCTGGGTCGTGTCCTGGACCCAACCATCTTCAGCTGCTTCATCAATGACTTTCCTTCAATCATAAAAGGTCAGAAGTGGGGATGTTCGCTGATGATTGCACAATGTCAGCACCATTTGCGACTCCTCAGATACTGAAGCAGTCCGTGTAGAAATGCAGCAAGACCTGGACAATATCCAGGCTTAGGCTGAAAAGTGGCAAGTAACAATCGCACCACACAAGTGCCAGGCAATGACCATCTCCAACAAGAGAGAATCTAACCATCTCCGCTTGACATTCAATGGCATTACCATCGCTGAAACCCCCACTATCAACATTCCAGGGGCTACCATTGACCAGAAACTGAACTGGAGTAGCCATATAAATACCGTGGCTACAAGAACAGGTCAGAGGTTAGGAATCCTGCGGTGAGTAACTCACCACCTGACTCCCCAAAGCCTGTCCACCATCTACTAGGCACAAGTCAGGAGTGTGATGGAATACTCTCCACTTGCCTGGATGGGTGCAGCTCCAACACTCAAGAAGCTCGACACTATCCAGGACAAAGCAGCCTGCTTTATTGGCACCCCATCCACAAACATTCACTGCCACCACCACCGGCACACAGTGGCAGCAGTGTGTACCATCTAAAAGATGCACGGCTATAACGCACCAAGGCACCTTAGACAGCACCTTCCAAACCCACAACCTCTGCCAACTAGAAGGACAAGGGCAGCAAATGCATGGGAACACCACCACCTGCAAGTTCCCCTCCAAATCACAGACCATCCTGACTTGGAACTACATCACTGTTCCTTCACTGTCACTGGGTCAAAATCCTGAAACTCCCTTCCTAACAGCACTATGGGTGTACCTACCTCACATGGACTGCAGCGGTTCAAGAAGGCAGCTCACCACCAGCTTCTCAAGGGCAATTAGGAATGGGCAATAAATGCTGTCCTAGCTAGAGACGCCCACATCCCAAGAATGAATTAAAACATTCAGGTAACAGGGGCACTTTGTTACCTCCCTGGATTGTGCCACTGTACAAGTGGATACTGAGCAGTGTGGGTCAACTCGCACAATAGCAATATGCTCAGATACTTAGAGGAGCAATATACCATCTCAGGCCAAGTGGTGTATCTACAGCAGATTTTAAAAAGTTTTATCTGCAGGCAGCAGCAAACACTCAAATGTAATTATTGAATTTAAATAGACATTTTCTGTTTTAGCACAGTTTAGATGGTTTGCTATTTGTGACTTATGTGTCAACATCTACAAAGAGGAAAGCAATTAGCCACAATTTAATTTTTTGCTGTATAGTATCTCATGTCACCCAGTGAAGTGCCAAACATCTGTGACAAGACTGGATACATTTTTAGCTGCTGTATTTACAATGAATATACAAGAATAAAAGGCAGAGGCTACACTTCCATAAGTGAAGTACTTTTAATCCAGCAGTCAGAAAACAAGTTAAACCTATTTGGAGTTCCCCCAGTGGTTCAAATAATAACTAGTTTGTATCCAAGCCAGTTTTCAGGTCCCAGGATCCATCTGCAGTCTGTCCCAAGTGAGAAGGATGCTACAATTGGGTTCAAACCTTAAAGCAGGGAAAATCAGACAGGTTTCCCACTTCTGATCACTATCCAATAATATCTGTTGGAAAGAATATGAATTTGAACTGTCTAGACTCAAGATTACCTGACCACAAAGTGATCATTCTTCATGGAAGATGATCACCATCTATGGAAGTGTGTTCCATCAAGCTGTCAACATCTACAGGAAAACGGGGAGGATGGAAAGGCAGAGAAAAATTGGCAGAGACATTCCGCTCTACAGCAAAGAATTCCAGTCTATTTCTTCAAATTCATTAGATTATTAAATTTCTGTTTCTGTCCCAATACTTCTATTGCATTTTCATGATGAAAAAGTGGATTCAAAATCTGCACCCCAAACGTACCATGTCTGAAATAGCATACCCAAGATCAGTAATGCCCTGCTATAATTGTTACAATGACCACTGAAGTTCATGTATGGTGACCAAATTCCTGACTCTAAATATGAAAAATACCTTGCAATCAGCCCAATTTACAGACTAAAGCTAGTAGTCAGGATTATTTATGGGTAAACAGAAGTGCTAAGACACAGCAAAATTGTAAAGTACGACAGAAAACAGCTCACAAGAGGTTAAACATTTTTTTTAAAACACTCATAAGCTTACAATACATTGGCATTAATTTCCTTGTTTATCATGGATCACAAGTGCCGCCTTTGACAAAATTTATTGAATATATGCTTGGATTCCTTTTATTTCACATCGAAATGTTGCCCTCAGCAATATCATCCAAAAACACATCAAGGTCCACATGTATGTTGACAACACTCGGCCTTACTCAGCACTATTTCTTGACCATTCTACTGCCTCAGATTTGTCACGCTGCTTGTCCAACATCCAGTATTACACGAGCAGAAATTTCCTCCAATTAAATATTGGGAATACAGAAGTCATTGCCACAAATTCTGTTCCATAGCCACCGACTCCATCCCACTCCCTGGCATCTGTGCCAGACTGAACCAGGCTGTTAGTAACTTTGACATCCTAGTTTACACTGAGCTGAGCTTCCAACCCCATATTCTGATCATCACCAAGACAGACTACTTCCACTTCTGTAACACTGCCAGCATCTGCCCTTGTCTCATTTCAAATGCTACTAAAACCTTCATCTATGCCTTGTTACACCTGGACGCAACTGTTCCCAATGCTATCCTGGCTAGCCTCTCACATTGCATCTTCTGTAAACTTGGTTATTCAAAATTCTGTTGCCTGTATCCTAAATTGAACCAAGTCCTGTTCACCCACTAATGCTTTGCTCGTTGACCTACACTGACTCCTGGCCTGGCAATGCTTCTATTTTAACATATTCCTCCTGGTTTTCAAATCCCTCCATGTCCTCACCCTTTCCCTATCTCTAATTTCCTCCAGCCCCACAAACCTCATATCTGCGCTCCTCCACTTCTGGCTTCTTGCACATTGCTGATTTTCTTCGTTCCACCATTAGCAGCCATGCGTTCAGCTGCCTACACTCTAAGCTCTGGAATTTCCTCCCCAAACTGTGTCTCTCTTTCCTCCTTTGAGATGCTCCTGAAAACCTAGCTTTGACCAAGCTGTAGGTCACCTGTCCTAATATCTCATGTGACTTGGTGTTAATTTCTTTTTGATAATTGCTCCTGCGAAGCACCTTGGGACGTTTTACTATGTTAAAAGTGCAATATAAATGCAAGTTGTTGCTGTATATTAAACTATGCTGATAGATAGAATTTTGGTCTTGGAATCAAGGCATATGGTGAGGAGGTGGGAAAGGGGACTTAAAGCCCAAGATCAGCCATGATCGTATTGAATGGCTGAGCAGGCTCGATGGGTCATATAGTCTACTCCTGCTCATATTTGTGTTCTTGGATATTACATAAATGTAGCTGTCCATTTCACTCTAAAATCAAATAGATTCAGGTTTAACTAGAATTTTAAACTTATGTAACAGTAATCCTCACATGGTTATATGCATCTCCAAGATAACCTGCAAACATCTAGAAGGATAAGAATAGCAGATGCATGGGAACACCACATGTGCAAGCTCCTCTCCAAGCCACACACCATCTTGACTTGGAACTAGATCACCATTCCTTCACTGTTGCTGTGTCAAAATCCTGGAACTCTCTTCCGAACAACACTGTTGGTGTACCTACAACACATGGACTGCAGTGGCTCTAGACAATAGCTCACCACCACCTCTCAAGGGCAATTAGGGATGGGCAATAAATGATGGCCTAGCCAGCGACACCCACATCTCGTGAAAGAATAAAAAACCCTAGAGGTTTCATGTTTACAAAACCACAGGATAAAAAAAAAGAGTCCTCCTCTACAATGCACTGCAATCTGCTACACTCATTGTGCGATCAGACATTTATTAAAGCAATTAATCATTCTGGCATTTCTTCACCAAACACTCAAAACGATAGACATTTGACCAGTTAAGAACAGTAATGCTACAGCTGGTTTTTAGAAACTGAGATGTCATTGTACCAACAGAACAAACCAGTTAGCAAAAAGAAATAAAGATGTAGGGTGCAAAATTCAATTTCAGTGGGGACATGAAACAGGAGATAGTAGATTGACAACCCGCTGTGTACGCCACCCAATTTTCCGCCCTGTCGAAGTCAAAGGAAAGGAATAAATAAGATGGGATGTGTAACAGGATCTTCTACCATCCTTTCTGAATCCTCACTGAAGTTGAATTTTACCACCTGAACTACATATTAAAACACAGACATGGTCCAACTCTAATAAAGCTTAGAGGCATGTGGTCTGTGTATAGCAAACTGAGTAAGCATCCTGCTTAAGAACATAAGCGCAGGAGTAGGCGATGCAGCCCCTCGAGCCTGCTCCGCCATTCAATACGATCACGGCTATTCTCATCTCGGCCTCAACTCCACTTTCCCGCCCATTCTCCATAACTCTTCAAACCTTTAATTAAAAATTAGGGCAGCACAGTGGCTAGCACCGCAGTCTCACAGCTCCAGCGACCCGGGTTCAGTTCTGGGTACTGCCTGTGTGGAGTTTGCAAGTTCTCCCTGTGACCGCGTGGGTTTCCTCCGGGTGTTCTGGTTTCCTCCCACATGCCAAAGACTTGCGGGTTGATAGGTAAATTGGCCATTATAAAAATTGCCCCTAGTGTAGGAAGGTGGTAGGAGAATTGAGGGAAGGTGGGGATGTGAGGGGGAAAATGGGATTCATGTAGGATTAGTATAAATGGGTGGTTGATGGTCGGTGCAGACTCGGTGGACCGAAGGGCCTGTTTCGGTGCTGTATCTCTATGACTCTAAAAATCTGTTTATCCCCTCAAATTTACTCAATGTCCCGGCATCCACCGCACTTTGGGGTAGTGAATTCCATAGACTCACGACCCTTTGAGAGAAGTAATTTCTCATCTGTTTTAAATCTGCTACCCCTTATCCTAAAACTACGACCTCTTGTTCTAGATTGCCCTACTGAGAGAAACATCCTCTCAACATCTATTTTGTCAATCCCCTTAATCATCTTAATGTCCTCAATTAGATCTCCTCTCATTCTTCTAAAATCTAGACAGTAAAGGCCTAAACTGCTCAATCTCTCTTCATAAACCCCTCATCTCTGGAATCAATTTAGTGAACCTCCTCTGAACTGCCTCCAATGCAACTACGTCCCTCAAGTAAGGGATGACTAAGTGTCAATATGGTCACTACAGTGTTGCAACGCACCACCTGCTTCTGGAGTTCTCTCTAATTATACATAACTTGTTTCAATAAACCTCACTTCTATCCTTAATCCTAAATGTTTGCTTGGTAGAAAATGATCAATAGCTTCAGTGGGAAGAAAACAGGAATAAAACTCAAGACAGTTGAGTATTTTCCATTTATGTTCGATTAAGTCAGCTGTAAAGAGCTCTGCTAATAATTAAGCTCACTTCAACAGCAAGAAATGCAAACACTGGATTCTTATCTCTACTGTCACTTCACTTCCTAACCCCAGACAAGAACTGTATGCCTCCCTCCATGAACTGGAAAAGCTTCTTACAGATTAAGCATATCACAAGAATAACCTGCAGCCGACTGCAGCTCTGCTCTTCACTTTTATTACAGATTTACGATAATACAGGAGATTTACAGAACATGTAGGCACAATATCTCATGAAATGGTATATGCAGAATGTTCCTGCAGGCTTCTTAGCAGCTGGTGGTTAGTAGAGCTTTTTAAAAAAAAAAACTCCATAAAATAAGCATTCTTTGAGCTCATGAGTATAAATTGAAATAGTTGAGAAACAAAGAAAAGAAATAAAAACAAGAAATGCTGGAAATACTTAGCAGGTCTGGCAGCATCTGTAGAGAGAGAAGCAGAGCTAACATTTCAGGTCAGTTCTGAAGAAGGGTCACTGACCTGAAACGTTAATTCTGCTTCTCTCTCCACAGATCCTGCCAGACCTGAATATTTCCAGCATCTGCAGTATTTTGCTTTTAAAGAAAAAAACTACTTAACAACCATCAGCCAACATCACAGACTCCTCCGTGATTCCTGGCTATGTCATGTCCCATAGGCAGAACAGACCCACCAGAGGTAGCGGTACACTGTACACAAGAGCAGCCCTGGTGTTCTCAACATTGACTTTGGGCCCACAAAGACCCATAGCATAAGGTCAAACATGGAAAAGGAAACCTCCTGTTGGTTACCACCTACCGCCCTTCCTCAGTTGATGCATCACTGAAGCAGCACTGAGGGTAGCAAGGGCACAGAACATACTCTGGGTGGGAGACTTCAATGTCTATCACCAAATAGCTTAGTAGCACCACTACTGACTAAGCCAGAAGGACAAATCTGCCCAACTGGGCCTGTGGCACGGGGTGATAAAAACCAACACAAGGGAAAAAAACTACTTCACCTTGTTCTCACCAATCTACCTGCTGCAGATGCATCTGTCCGTGACAGTATTGGTAGGAGTGATCACCTCAGTCCTTGGAGACAAAGTCCTATTTTCAGATGGTGGACGCTCTGGGCATCCATAAAGCGCTGTGGGCCAACAAAAGAACTGTATTCCACTATGTTCTATAACCTCATGGCCCAGCAAATCACTCACACTACCATTAAACTAGGAGACCAACCCTAGTTCAATGAGGAGTGTAGGAGAGCACGTCAGGAACAGCACCAGGCATACCTGAAAATGAGATGCCCAACCGGTGAAGCTACAACACAGGATTAAATGCATACTAAACAGCGAAAGCAACATTCTATAGACAGCGCTAAGTGATTCCACAACCAACAGACCAGATCAGAATTCTGCACTCCTGCTACACCCAGCTGTGAATGGCAGTGGACAATTAAACAGGAGGATAAGGCTCCATGAACATCCCATCCCCATCCTCAATGATGGCTGAGCCCAGCACACAAAACAATGCTGAAGCATGAGCATCCATCTTCAACCAGAACTGCCTAGTGATGAAAGGTCACAGACCTGAAATGTTAACTCTGTTTTTCTCTCCATAATGCTGCCTGACCTGCTGAGTGTTTCCAGCAGGAACTTTAAAAAATTCAGGACATCCCAGAGTGCTTCACAGCCAATGTTATGAACTCAGTGAGACTACCAATATGAAAATACGAGGTATGAAGCCTCAGACCAATTTAAAGAATTACTTGACAAAATTTCACATTTTAAGTTTATAACAAATAAGACATCCCCAATTAACTGAATAGTACTTTCTAAGTAGCTGATAACCCAATTACAAAAGAGAGGCATTTACTTATTAAAGTACTTGAAAACTTCATACCACACTTCTACATTACAGTCCTAATAGATGGCGAAATCCTTTGCAATTAAAAGTCCCAAACTCCTCCCAGTTGCAATGGGTTGGACCTCCCAGACTATTTCAAAAATCAGTGATCTCTTCACTCACTTCTTCAAGCACGTCCAACTTGGATGTCCGTGAATAAGAGATTTCCTGGTGATCCTGCTGGTCCTCCACTGCAAGCTTTGACTTTTAAAACAGGTTCAAGTCTTCACAGCCTTTTACTGTAACAGACTTCAGAGAACAGGTGTCTCTTCTCTCTTTCAAGGCCGCCACCGCTGCTTTCCTCTTACAGTCTGCTGTGAGGCTACAACCACTGAGTTCCCTTCTTCCAGCCTGCCTTGAGGCCACAAACGTTGGCTTCTTCTCTTACTGCCTTCAGAAAGTCTGTTAAATTTATCTGGACTTAGAAGTCAATAGCTCATTGTATCGTTCCAAAAATGCAGAGTCCAGAAGTCTGATTTCACAAAGCCACTTGGGCCTTTCCATTGTTCCCAGGTGCCAACAGCTGCCTGGTACATTTACATATTCTGAATTACTGTGTCCTTGTTTTACCACCCAAAAGTATGGAGGACGAAACCCATTGTTCTTCAGGCGTTAGCTCTGCCTTCTCTGTTTTTCAGAGAAAGTCTTTGATCTGTGTTCGGTGTTGTCCTGGCAACCTTACACAAAATGGAAGTACGGTCACCCGACCTTCTGGACTCCATCTTGAACTTTTTTTTTTTTTTAAATCACAATTTTTAAAACATAATCATGTTACAAGGTCCAGCGTTCATAACAGCCAATGCCTGACCTGCTGAGTATTTCCAGCATGAACTAGACATCCCAAAGCACTTCACAGCCAATGTAGGGAGACAGTAGGAACAAACTGGTAGCTGGTATAATCTAACAGATGTCATTTACAATTAGCTTTGAACAGAAACATTTAGCTTCCACTATCCCAATTTTTGAACATAGTGATTTTATTATTGAAATAGATAATTTGAAGAATGTCAAAGCTCTGCCGAATACCTTTTTCATAATATAAAAAGGACAAGTATAAGCTGACACTTATTAATTTATTTTTAGAAGAGCAACACCACAGGAAATTGGTACAGAAACTCATTCAACAGAAGCAGCATTGTTCATAGGGCCAAACCATCCATGTAATTAAATTGCATAACCTGATACCTGCTCAGCCATCACTAACTCTGTAGGTGAAAGTTCATATTGTACAGTGCAATCTTGTTGTATGCAACAGTTCAAATACATAAAAGTGTCTAATAACCTTGACAGGTTTAGCTCCTACCATACCATTTTTCTATAAAAAGAATCAACCTTGACCATGCATTGTACATGGTTATTAATATACCAGCATATTGCCGTCATATCAAACATCTTTTCACAAGTTACAGATTCCATTGATCACCAGCAGATCCTCAGTTTGCCAAATTTAGAGAGATTGTGTTCAATTTTTAAATTTTTTTTCTACTGCATTTTTTGAAGACATCATCAAGATCAAACAGAGGTATTTATAGGGAGGATGGTAATAACTGACACGTCACATGCAGATTTAGTACAAAGATTTTCCCTGGAGTTCAAAGTTTAAGATAATTATTTTAAAATCAGCAACTTCAAACATCAAAACAGGATGACAATATGAATCATGTCAAAAGATAGTACAAGAACAGTTTTACATATACTTGAAAATTGAAGGGTATATCTTTCTAAATAGAAATTTTAATATCTCATTTGTGGTTGACTACTTTCTGAGGCAAGAAAAGTAAAATTTGCAGCAGGTGGAAATCTGAAGCAAACAGAAATGCTAAAAACACATTGGTCAGTATCAGTGAAGAGTACAGATGAGTAGCATTTCTGATATACACCTTTCTTCAGATCTCGAGTCATTTTTGGACCAGCAGATCTCATGTAATTCTTGCTTTTGTTTACCATTAATATTTTCCTTTTCAATGACAACTCTCTTTAGAGTCTGCAGAGTGTTGCTGGAGGCACAGAGTGTGAAGGGAGTTTGGTAAGTGAGGGAGTTCGGGGACCAAGAAATTAAGAAAAAATTAATTTGTCTGCACTGAGAGCTACTTTGATTGAACAGAGTGTAAAGCGTGCGTTGTTGCGGGAGGAAATTCAGTGAGGGAGGGGCTCCTTCCTTTTTCTACCTTTTTTCAGGCTTCAGCAGCTGCCTTACTCTTTGGTACAGGGCAAGAAGCTAATTGGTGAGTAACTGGTAAATTATTATAATTCTAACTGTAATAAATACTTTTTAAAGTTACGGTATGGCTGGTCAGCTCGGCCAAGTGGAATGTACATCCTGTGGTATCTGGGAAGTCATAGATGCACCACGTATCCTAGACGAACGCATCTGCAGAAAATGTCAGCGGCTGCAGAAGCTTGATCTCTGGGTTTCGGAACCTGAGTGGTGGCTGGAGTCATTGTTCTGCATCCATGAGGCAGAGGGCTACGTGGATAGCTTGTTTAGGGAGGTGGTCACACTGCAGGTTAGGAACATGCAGGCAGAGAGGGAATGGGTGACTGCCAGGCAGTCTAGGAGAACCAGGCAGGCAGTGCAGGAGTCCCGAGTGTATCTTGCTTGCTAATCGTTCCATTTTGGATACTGGTGAGAGTGGTGATTCCTTAGAGGAGTGCAGCCAGAGCAAAGTCCATGGCACCACTGGTGGCTCAGCTTCACAGAAAGGGAAGAGCAGAAGAGCAATAGCGATAGGGGATTCAACAGTCAGGGGATCAGACAAGTATTTCTGCGGCAGTAAACATGACTCCAGGATGGTATGTTGTCTCCCTGGTGCCTGGGTCAAGGATGTCACGGAGTGGCTGCAGGACATCCTTCTGGGGGAGGGTGAACAGCCAGAGGTTGTGGTCCACACTCGTACCAATGCCATAGGTAGGAAGGGTATGAGGTCCTGAAAACAGACTTTAGGGAGTTAGGAAGGAAATTAAAAAGCAGGACCTCAGGATTACTCCCAGTGCCACGTGTTAGTGAGCATAGGAATAGGAGGATTGATCGATTGAACACATGGCTGGAGAATTGGTGTAGAAGGGAGGGAATCAGATTTCTGAGGCATTGGGACCTGTTCTGGGGCAGGTGGGACCTGTACAAGATGAATGGGATACATCTTAACAGGACCAGAACAAATATCCTTGCAGGGAGATTTGCTAGTGCTGTTGGGGAGGGTTTAAACTAGCTTGTCAGGGGGATGGGTACCTGAGGGGTAGCTTAAATTGGAAGGAAGTAAAGCTGGTAACAGGAGGTAGAAAAGTCAAGGCGACAAGGTAAAGGGCACTCTACCTGAATGCACGCAGCATTCGCAACAAGGTAGATGATTTAAAGGCACAAATAGAGGTAAATGGGTATGATCTAAATGTCATTACGGAAACGTGGCTACAGGGTGACCAAGACTGGGAACTGAATTCAAAGATATTCAACATTTAGGAAGGACAGGAAAAAAGGAAAAGGTGGCAGCGTTACACTGATAATAAGGAATGGGATCAGTACATTAATAAAGAAGGATCTCAGATCAGAAGAACAAAATATGGAATCTGTTTGGGTGGAGCGAAGAAACAGCAAGGGGCAGCAAACATTGGTAGGAGTTATTTATAGGCTACCAAACAATAGTGGTTAGTGTGGGGCATGATATTAATCAGCAGATTAGAGAAGCACGTAGCATGGGTAATAGAGTAATTATGGATAACTTCAATCTGCACATAGACTGGGTAAATCTAATGAGCACTAATGCTTTGGAGGACGAGTTTCTGGAGTGTGTTAGGGATGGTTTTCCAGAACAGTATGTTGAGGAACCGACTAGAGAACTGGCTAGTTTAGATCTAGTATTATGCAATGAAAAAGGGTTAATTAACAATCTTGTTGTAAAATAACCTTTAGGGATGAGTGACCATTAAATGATAGAATTTTACATTATGTTTGAAAATGATGTAGTTCAATCTGAAGTCAGGGTGTTAAATTTAAACAAAGGAAATTATGAAGGTATGAGGGGCAAATTGGCTGAGGTGGATTGGGAAAATACATTAAAAGGTATGACAGTGAGTGCATAGGCAATGGATAGTCTTTAAAGAATTATTACATAGTTTACAGCAACTATACATTGCTTCAAGGCACAAAAACCCCAAAAGTAAAGGCAGTCAACCGTGGTGAACAAAGGAAGTTAAGGATTGCATAAGATTAAAAGAAAAAGCCTATAAAGTTGCCAGAAATAGTTGTAAACCTGAGGATTGGGAGGATTTTAGAATACAGCAAAGGAGGGTCAAGAAACTGAAAGGAAGGGAGAATAGAATATGAGTGTAAACTAGCAAAAAACATAAAAACGACTGTAAAAGCTTCTATAGATACGTAAAAAGGAAATGTTTGGCTAAGACAAATGTGGGTCCATTACAAGCAGAGTCAAGAGAATTTATAATGGGGAATAGAGAAATGGCAGAGAAGCTAAATGATTACTTTGTGTCTGTCTTCACTGAGGAAGATACAAGAAATCTCCCTGAAGTAGAGATTCAGTTCCGATGAAGGGTCACGGACCCGAAGCGTTGGCTCTGCTTCTCTTTCCACAGATGCTGCCAGACCTGCTGAGTGGTTCCAGCATTTCTTGTTTTTATTTCAGATTTCCAGCATCCGCAGTATTTTGTTTTTATATTAGAGATCCAAGGGATTAGGGAGAATGAGGAATTGAAGGAAATTAGTAAGAAGGTTGTATTGGAGAAATTAATGGAGCTGAAGGTTGATAAGTCCCCAGGACCTGATATTCTACATCCCAGAGTGTTGGAAGAGGTAGCTATGGAGATAGCGGAAGCATTAGTGATCTTCCAAAATTCTACAGATTGGAAGGTAGCAAATGTCACCCCACTATTTAAGAAGGGAGGGAGAGAGAGAAAACAGGGAACTACAGACCTGCTAGCTTTACATCAGTAGTGGGAAAATGTTAGAATAGATTCTAAAGGATGTGCTAAATAGACACTTGGATAATAATGATCTGATTGGGGATTGCCAACATGGATTTATGAATGTGAAAACACGTTTGACGAACCTGTTGGAGTTTTTTGAGGATGTTACCAACAGAATGGATAAAGGGGAGTTGGTGGACTTGGTATATTTGGATTTTCAGAAGGCTTTCGATGAAGTCCCCCACAGGAGGTTGGTTAGCAAAATTCAAGCACACATGGGATAGGAGGTAATATACTGGCATGGATTAAGGATTGGCTAACAGACAGAAAGCAGAGATTGGGAATAAATGGGTCATTCTTGGATTGGCAGGTTGTGACTAGTGGGGGTACCACAAGGATCAGTACTTGGGCCCCAGCTGTTCACAATATATATATAACATATTAAAATGATTTGGATGTGGGGACCAAATGTAATATTTCCAAGTTTGCAGATGACGCAAAATTAGGTGGGAATGCGTGTTGTGAGGAAGATGCAAAGTGGCTTCGAGGGGATTTGGACAGACTTTGTGAGTGGGCAAGAACGTAGCAGATAGAATATAATGTGGACAAATGGGTGAGGTTATCCATTTTGGTAGGAGGAATAGATGTGCAGAGTATTTCTTAAAGGTTAAGAGATTAGACAGTGTAGATGTACAAAGGGACTTGGGTGTCCTCGTCAATAAGTCTCTTAAAAACTAGCATGCAGGTGCAGCAAGCAATTAGGAAGGCTAATTGTATGTTAGCCTTTATTGCAAGAGAATTTGAGTACAGGAGTAGTGAAGTCTTTCTTCAATTATATAGAATCTTGGTTAGACTGTACCTGGGGTACCGTGTGCAGTTTTGGTCCCCTTACCTTAGGAAGGATATTATTGCCTTAGAGGGAGTGCAATGAAGGTTCACCAGACTTTCTCCTAGGATAGCGGGACTGTCCTAAGAGAGATTGGGGAAACTGTGCTTGTATTCTCTAGAGTTTCAAAGAATGGGAGGTGGTCTCATTGAAACTTACAAAATACTTAAAAGGGATAGACAGGGTAGATGCAAGTAAGATGTTTCCCCTGGTTGGGGAGTCTAGAACCAGGGGACACAATTTCAAAATAAGGGGGAAGCCACTTAGGACAGAGATGAGGAGAAATTTCTTTACTCAGAGGGTTATGAATCTTTGGAATTCTCTACCCGAGGGCTGTGGAAGCTGAGTCATTGAGTATGTTTAAAGCCGAGATTGACAGATTTCTAAATACCAATGACATAAAAGGATATGGGGATAATGTGGGAAAAAGGCATTGAAGTGGATCAGCCATGATTGTATTGAATGGTGGAGCAGGCTCGATAGGCCGAATGGCCTGCTCCCAAGTCCTCTGTATCCCTCCCTTCCTCAGTTGTGTTTATACAGAAAGGGAACTACTTTCTTCAGCCACATTAGAATCAATCATACAGCACAGAAGGGGTGCCTGTCCCAACTCTTTTTATTCCCAGCCCCCCCACTTTTGCCTCATAGCACTTGTGTCCCTCTAAGTATTTATCCAATTCCTTTTCGCAAGTTTAGTTTTAGTTTAGAGATACAGCACTGAAACAGGCCCTTCGGCCCACCGAGTCTGTGCCAACCATCAACCACCCATTTATACTAATCCTACACTAATCCCATATTCCTACTACATCTCCAACTGTCCCTATATTTCCCTACCACCTACCTATACTAGGGGCAATTTATAATGACCAATCTACCTATCAACCTGCAAGTCTTTTGGCTGTGGGAGGAAACCGAAGCACCTGGAGAAAACCCACGCAGACACAGGGAGAACTTGCAAACTCCACACAGGCAGTACCCAGAATTGAACCCGGGTCGCTGGAGCTGTGAGGCTGCGGTGCTAACCAATGCGCCGCCCTTATTTAATCTACTCCCACCATTGTTTCAGGCAGTGCATTCCAGTTCACAACTTGCTGCATCAAAACATGTTTCTGTATGTCTCCTCTGATTCTTCTGTCAACTACCTTAAATTTGTGTCCTTTGGTTACCAATCCTTGTATTGCAGGAAACAGTTTCTCCTTATTTCCTCTAATAAACCCTTCAGGATTTTGTACACCTCTATCAAATCTCCCCCTAACCTTCGCTGCTCTAAAGGGAAACAATTCCAGTTTCTCTAGTCGCTTCACATAACTGTTCTATTAAATCTGATCTGCATCCTTTAAGATCTTGACATCATTGCTAAAGTGTGGTGCCCAGAATTGGCCACAACACTCCAGTTGGACCTAACCAGTGTTTTGTAAACGTTTAGCATAACTTCCTTGCTGTTGTACTCTATCCCTCTATTTATAAAGCCAAAGATCTTGAATACCTTAACAGCCTTCTTAACTTATTCTGCCCTTTTCAAAGACATATGTAACACCCCAGGTCTCTGTTCCTGAACATCCTTTAAAATTCTACTATTTAATTTATAATGCCTCTCCTTATTCTTACCAAAATGTACCACTTCACAGCATTAAATTATATCTGTTACATGTCTGGCCATGTCCTCCTGAAGACTGTTACTATCCTTCTCACTATTTACTATATTTCCAAGTTTTGCGTCATCTGCAAACTTTAAAGTTATGCCCTGTATTCCCAACTCCAGGTCATTAATATGCATCAAAAGGAGTAGTAGACCCAACACCTAACCCTAGAGGATGCTAGGGCACACTTTCCAGTCTGAAAAACAATCATTCAGCACTACTCTCTGCTTTCTGTCCCTTAGCCAATTACGTGTCCACACAGCAAATGCCCTGTAATCATATGGGCTTCAATTTTGCTAATAAGTCTATTATGTGGTACTTTTATCAAATACCTTTTGAAAAAAATCCAGATATCAATCACACTATCCTTATCCACTCTCTTGCATTCCTTCACTAAGAAGTTAGTCAAACACGATTTGCATGTAGCAAATCTGTGCTGATTTTCATTTATTAACCCATATTTTTCCAAGTGCTAATTAATTTTGTTCTAAATTAATGTCCACTCCTGGCATTAGGCCGATTGGCCTATAACTGCCAATGTTTATCCCTTTCCTTTTTTTTTTGAATATGTTGTAACATTTGCAGTCCTCTGACATCTCTCTCATCTCCTAAGTAGGGTTGGAAGATTGTGACCACAGTCCATGTCACATTTCTACCCTTACTTCCCTCAGCAAATTAATATGCATCCCACCCAAACCCAGTGACCTTTTATTTCCATGTCCTCAAAATGTTGCAAAGCACTTTTACAGCCAATGAAATACTTTTGAAATGTAATCATTGTTGTAATGTGATTAAAAGCTTACAGCACAGAAGTGGGCCATTAAGCCCATCTAGCCTATGCTCGAGCAATCCAAAACTATTCCTATAGTCCTTTATCTTCCACTGCTTTGAATATGTATCCAACTTTCCCTTAAAGTTGCAATGGTTTCTGCCTCAAACATTCCCTGTGGCAAAGCATACCATGTTCCAACAATCTCTGCACAAAGAAATTTCTTTGGGACCTCTCCTCACAGTGAAAATTCTAAACTGATAACCCCCAGTAGCTTGTTCCCCAACTAAAGCCAATAGCATTTCCCCAGTCACTCCATCAGAACCCTCAATGAAAAACTAGAAGGTTAGGAGGAAATTTGAAATAGAAACTGTTGGAGTATCTCAAGTCTATCCTCATTTCTGTAGTTTCCCAGCCCTGGCCTCAACCTGGTGCTTATGTGCTATATACTCTATGGGGTTCCAAAAGTGTACACATTACCCTATGGCCTAACTTTGCCTTGTACTTCTAATGAACCCCTCATCTAGCCTTTGTCATATCCAGACATGACTATTCCCATGCTCTCCTGGCCAATCTCCTATTCCCTACAAAATTCAGCTCAACCAAATTGTGCAGCCTATATCCTATCCCTCAAGTCCCACTCACCAATTATCCCTGTGCTCACTGACCTACATTTTATCCTGGTCCTTCATGCCTCAAAATTAAAATAATCATCCTGGTTTTTAAATGCTTTATTGCCTTGTCCCCTTTAGCTCCCAAAAATTCTGCATTGCTCCAACTTAGGCCTCTTGTGCATTCCCCACTTTCTTCTGGCGGGATGATGTGCCTTTAACTGTCTAGGCTATATGTTCTTGAATTCCCTCTTTAAACCTCTCCCTTCTCCTTTAAGAAGCTTCTTAAAACCCTGCTCTTTGACCAAGCATTTAGCCACCTTTCCCAATGTCTCCTTCTTTAGCTTGGTGTCCAATACTTGAATAGTCAAGTTTGGAGGTAAAAAATTTTTTTTTTTTTTAAATGAGGGTTTCAGCAGCAGGAGGGCTGAGGATGTGATGGAGAGAGGCAATAAAAGTGGGTAGCCTTTGTGATATAAAGCATTGAGGTTGGAAGCCCACATTAGGGTCAAATAAGGCACCAAAGTGGCGAAGAGCTTAATTCAGTCAGAGGCAGTGGCCAAGGAGGGGAATGAAATTGGTGGCTAGGGCCAAAGCCAATGTCTTTAATCTTCCCAAAGTTTAATTATGAGGAAATTTCAGCTCATTTAGGACTGAATGTCAGACAAGAAATCTGATAATACACTCCACTAGTAACAAATACAAACAGGATCGCAACTCAACAGACCAAGATTTACCTTCCCTCCTCTTTCCTTTTCAATGCACACTAGTGTCATTGACTATCTGCTACTTGCCTTAGCAGCTGGAGTCCAGTCATAGACTGCTGATATTTAGCTAGCAGCCAACATGACTGAGAAACTAGTGCACCACTCAAATACGTCAAAATGGCCTTTTGCACACATGCAGCAATAATGGAACGTACCCTCCCGAAACCTCCCTCTCTCTCTATGCTTTTAAGATGCTCCTTAATACTTATGTCTTTGACCAAACTTTTGGTCAGTTGTCTAATAGCTCATGTGACTGTCAAATTTTGTTTTAATAACACTCCTGTGAAGTGCCTTGGGACATTTTACTATATTAAAGCTACTTTACAAATGCAAATTGTTGGTGGACGCGTACACAAAAAGACTTGGATTCTGCTAAGCATATGCAACAGCATTTGGTTTTTAAAAGGACAAGTGAACTGACTTATTTTTAATATTCCCAAATTGTCCAACCTGAGCAGAGGATTTGATCAGCACAAACCCTTCTGATTGAAAAGAGAAAAAATACTTCAAAACATCCTGCATGTAAACAACCCAGCCACTGAGCCAGACACACACACACAACCACACAGATCACACCCAAAGCACTGAGCCAGACGCCTACACAAACATGCTACGGACCTCAGGTTTAAAAGTAGAAACTGAGCAAAAGGTACCTGAAAACAGCAGCTTGGAACAAATATGAACCTTCCCAACGACAAGATCAAAAATAATAAAAGGCAGAAGCAGATAAATTACAATATTTCCTTGTCAGTTAGGAAATGGGAGGATCCTAATATATCTCTTTTTATTTATTGTTCTTTAAGCATTTTTATTGTTCGTTTTGCTGTTTTGTCCACTTTCATTCTTCACTTTGTATAATAAATTCAGGGAGTTGGTCGTTACTTACCTGATCAAAATAGATTTAAAAATCTGTAGCTCATGACCTTCACCGTGCAGTAAATATTTCACAATACCATCACGCAAAGCAGTCAACCCATCTACATTAATCATTAACTACCAGAAAAATGTTGCCCTACAATCGCTGCAACTCGTACTAAGGGTCAGGAATCTTAGCCAAACATGAATACAACATACGCGTGACAGCTCATTGAATTGTGATAACTGGGCAAGTCGTCGTCTTCTTCTTTGGCCTCCTTGTCTCGAGAGACAATGGGTAAGCGCCAGGAGGTGGTCAGTGGTTTGTGGACCAGCACCTGGAGTGGCTATAAAGGCCAATTCTAGAGTGACAGACTCTTCCACAGGTGCTGAAGAAATTGTTTGTCGGGGCTGTTACACAGTTGGTTCTCCCCTTGTGCTTCTCTCTTTTTTCCTGCCAACTGCCAAGTCTCTTCGACTCGCCACACTTTAGCCCTGCCTTTATGGCTGCCCACCAGCTCTGGTGATCGCTGGCAACTGACTGCCACGACTTGTGACCAATGTCACAGGACTTCATGTCACGTTTGCAGACGTCTTTAAAGCGGAGACATGGACGGCCGGTGGGTCTGATACCAGTGGCGAGCTCGCTGTACAATGTGTCTTTGGGGATCCTGCCATCTTCCATGCGGCTCACATGGCCAAACCATCTCAAGCGCCGCTGACTCTGTAGTGTGTATAAGCTGGGGATGTTGGCCGCCTTGAGGTCTTCTGCATTGGAGATACGGTCCTGCCACCTGATGCCAAGGATTCTCCAGAGGCAGCGAAGATGGAATGAATTGAGATGTCGCTCTTGGCTGACATACATTGTCCAGGCCTCGCTGCCATAGAGCAAGGTACTGAGGACACAGGCTTGATACACTCGGACTTTTGTGTTCCGTGTCAGTGCGCCATTTTCCCACACTCTCTTGGCCAGTCTGGACATAGCAGTGGAAGCCTTTCCCATGCGCTTGTTGATTTCTGCATCGAGAGACAGGTTACTGGTGATAGTTGAGCCTAGGTAGGCGAACTCTTGAACCACTTCCAGAGCATGGTCGACGATATTGATGGATGGAGCATTTCTGACGTCCTGTCCCATGATGTTCGTTTTCTTGAGGCTGACGGTTAGGCCAAATTCGTTGCAGGCAGCCGCAAACCTGTCGATGAGACTCTGCAGGCACTCTTCAGTGTGAGATGTTAAAGCAGCATCGTCAGCAAAGAGGAGTTCCCTGATGAGGACTTTCCGTACTTTGGTCTTCGCTCTTAGATGGGCAAGGTTGAACAACCTGCCCCCTGATCTCGTGTGGAGGAAAATTCCTTCTTTTGAAGACCTTTTATAGCACCTTTCACTCAAGATGGCTCCTGGGCTATAAGCTCCCTAGCTGTGCAACTCTATCCATGGCCATCTGCTCCCTTTCTTAGTGCTTTCTCCCCCAATCTACCCTCTTAAACTGTTTAAATTCCCCTGACTCTTTATTCAGTACATTTTAGCCCTAACTACAAGTTAACAGCTAGTTTTATGTTACCTGGGCCCACTGCCCAGCCATACCTGTTCTTTGTTTTCCTCATTGACCACTCAATGAAATTGAATGAAATCCGGACGAAATTGCAAAGTCCAGCTGGGGATACTGGGCAAGTAAAGGAGGAACACTCGGTATAGGCAGATTATTGGGAAGGGGGAGGGAGAGAATTTAAAAGGAGAAACGAATACAATTTCTTATCACTACTTTTGCTGAACGGCCGATAAAGAATCAAACCTTTGCAGACAAGCCTATCTTTCACCTGTCGTTCAGTTACAGTAAAAGCCTGTGGGCGGAGACAAGATTACATCCTGGAATCAGCTGGAAACCTTCTCGAGGGGTCAAACGACAACCGACCTTTCTGAGAAATCACAAGATGGGGATCGCTGAACCGACCCACACGCTAAACGTTACCATCATTAGGCGAAGCAGGTTACAGCCCGCAATCTCCTTGAAGACAACCTTTTAAATAACCTTCCTTTACTACCACTCACACACTAGGATGACTTTGCACAATTTGCAATAAATTTGGCGCAGGATCGGAAATAACGCTCTTGGTGAACGCCCATATTTCACTGTTTCGCTTCACACCAACAAACAAGCTCAGAAAATATGTAGTGGGAGTGGATGGATGAGGAAACCAACTCCAAAGATCAAAATTACAAGGCGGGGAGGGGGGAGGCAAGAAATAACACCAATCTCAAGCTAGTCACCCAAACTACTTTAGTCTTAAGAACCTGTACAATTTAATGCAAATTAGCCTTATCCATTGGCAACGTTCTGTATCACGCAATCAGTCTAAACTATGAAACTTTACTACTTTGTCTCCGTTTGCCAAGTGTTTTCTACCCCACTGTCTCCGGTAATTCCTCTAAAATGCAGAAACTTTCCTGCTCTTTACCCTGCAGCTCCTGTTGGCAGTACCTGCTGCTGTTGTACCGGTAGCCGCTCAATCTCCATCACGCTCTCGCCACTTTCTCCTGGATAACAGATCACGCGCAACTGGCCTGACTCTTCCAGCTCTTGTGACGCACAGATCCCGGAACAGCGCGGGACTCGGCTCACGCCCCGCCTACAACCTGCCGGCCCAAACAACAGGCCAGCTTCTCATGTCAATCATTCACTGGGTCCCGCCCCATCTCTGCTATTCGGTCCCATGCTGCCAATCAATCAACCCTTCCGCCTGTCAATCATCGTCAGTCCCGTCTTCCGCTCTGTCAACCATAGCCTGTCAGGCACAGTCTGATTGTGTGTAAAGGAGCGATATAGGCTCGGACATGAATATGACACATAGAGCTAAATAACAGGTTGTGATGTCGAACATGTGGATTTCTGAGCGACCTCAAGCGGAATTTCCTCCTGTAAAGTGATCATTCATAATCACAAGGAAAGCAGCTCACCATGTTCCATATCATCGGAGCAAACACTTTATGTGTACGTGTAGCTATCTACACGTATTATAAAAATTATAGATACAAAGGATAAAACGATATATTACCAATTAAAATACGGAATAACATGAACGAACTCTGCCTTTCCGCCAGAAAGTTTGATACTTGTACAGTATTTGTAGTAGAATCTTACAATGTATTTGCACGTAAGCCTTTTTGAAAATGTTTAATAATTTTGAAAATGGTCAGGTAACATATTGTAATCAAAATACAATTAGTAAGTATTTCTAGTTTTAAACATTTATATAAAAAAATATATCAATAATGAATAGAACCACTTAATCCAGTCAGGTTATAGAGCAATTAACTTCAGTAATGTATACTTGTCATATCTTGGAGTTGAGACGAGTACTTTTGTAACCATATTTACGAAATCCAATCCATTACATGGTGTCTGGCCCGCCTCCACAGCCCGTCTCAGAACCTTCCTGAGGAACTGAAAAACATTCTCGAGCAAAAAGTCCCTTTTTAAATGACGTCCATGAAATTGCGCAATGTTGCAGTTTCCACTATCTCAAAGCCGGGTTGTTCTCCATATCTGAGGCTAAATTTCTTTTTGAAAAAGTATGGCAATTGTTTTATTTTATTTCATTTACATCTAAAGTGTTATTTTCTTTTTAGAACTTTTTATAACTGCGTTTTGCATTTTAAATCCGAATATACTTATTATGCCAAAGGCAAAACTGGTAGTTTTATGAAATGTTAATGATCTACGGGCTCCAAAGTGAGTGAAAAGTTGTGTGTACTAGACAACGTCAAAACTGATCAATAAAAATGGAAATATTTTCCGAGTAAAATTGTTCTGAACTATCTTTTTTCTTTCTTTTGGGCCTCCTTATCTCGAGAGACAATGGATATGCGCCTGGAGGTGGTCAGTGGTTTGTGAAGCAGCGCCTGGAGTGGCTATAAAGGCCAATTCTAGAGTGACAGGCTCTTCCACAGGTGCTGCAGAGAAATTTGTTTGTCGGGGCTGTTGCACAGTTGGCTCTCCCCTTGCGCCTCTGTCTTTTTTCCTGCCAATGAACTATACTGTGCGTTCAGGCAAATGTTGTACCAAAACATAAGGTTTCGTAGTTATTTAGGTGAAACTCCTGAACAGTTAAAGTAGAAATATATTTTTCTACTTCTGTTCCTTTTTCGGAAGTGAGTTACTTGAAAATTAAAACCAGAAAATGTTGGAAATTCGTAGCAGATTTCAAAAGAGATTATTTTCCCTAATCAACCTACATTTTCTGTTTTTATTTCAGATTTCCAGCATCCACAATATTTTGCTTCTATTCTACGTTTTCTGTTTGGATTTCCAACATTGAGTTTTTCTTATTATCTCTGCTTTATATTTTTTGGTTCTATATCCCATATGTACATTATCAAATGGGGAGGAGATAGCCTTGGCATTCTATTGCTATTCTGGGGACAAGGGCATCAACCATGACATACCATATACCGAACATAATTGCACAACACAGGGACCAGTGACTGTTATAGTTAAACAGAACATCAGATTTCTTTTCTTCATAGATATTTTCCCACCACTTTCCTCTTCTCCTGCTCAACCTCCCTTTCCTTTAACTTTGATCCCCTTGTTCACTGTAAAACCTTTACATCTTCACTCCTGTAGTTCAAGGGGTGCATACCCGAACTATATGGAATACAACTAGATCACTAGATCTAGCTAGACCACATCACCCTTACTTTCATCTATCAAACCTCACAGTACTACATGCTGCAAATTGACAACCACACTCTGAAGACTTGGCATCTCCCAATACTTCCAATTTAATATTTTCATGTTCATGTTTAAATCCCTTTCATGGATTCACTCCCTCCTAACTCTGTAAACTCCTTTAGCTGCAAAATGCCTCAGAACTCTCCGTTCCTGTGACTCTGGTCTCTTGAACGCCCTTCAACCAAATTAGTAGGCTGACAGTGAGGCCTATTTTATGCAGGGTAAACAATTATTGAAAGATCAAGTATAGTCTAACAGCAGTTTGCGAGGCATGAACCTCAATTTTATGGACCGTACACACTTCTATGGAGGGTCTATGACTTATGTAGAGCCTCCAAAAATAATCATTTATAAACTTGAAAGATCTGATTGAAGAGAAATAAGTTCCAGATTAAATTTAAGAAAAAGATTTCAAGGGCTTTTTTTTTCCAATTCCATCTGCAGCAAATGATTATATTTATAGATTGGTTCAGTTAATTTTGAGATTACAGTTACTGTTATAATTTCTAAAGGTTTTATAGTGGGAATTATTGTTTAAGGACAACTTCATAAAATGCATGATACACTGCCAATTATAAAATTATGTGAAAAAATGGAATAAAAGTTAAAAAGAATTAGAAAGGTAGAAAAAGGATAAAGAAAGGTAAAATTCAATGTTTCACCAGTCTTGCAGACATAATTGAAGGTGTTTTCTTTTATTATATTTTGTTCCTTTTACCTTTTTTCCATTTTAAAAAATAATTTAGGAACTGATGACTCCAACCATTCTCTATGCTGCTTGAGTTAGAATTTCAATTCTAAAAATCATTTAGAATAAAGGTAAAAAAATGAAGCTTCTTTAAAAATAATCCTCACTAACGTGTAAGTACAGTGATTCGAGACCTTGGAATTAAAGTAAATAAATATTCCAGATCTCATATTAATGCTAAAATTTAAGAAAAAATCTTTGGAAGTGCTGAGGAGTGTGATCCTATAAAGCCCCACATGTGAACTGTGTTCTGTGCCATTGAATCACCAAATCACATAGTGTTCTTCCTGTAGTTACCACAGGATAGGTTTAGTGATGCTGTACAACCAGTAGGGAGGCATTCTTAAAGGGGCTAAGGGCTAAGAGAATTGTTGCCACTGTTTTACAGCCCTTCGTTGATCCACGCTACCTTCAAGTGCAGCTCCCCACTGGGTGTGAAGGATTACTGAATTTACTCTATTGTTCCATAGTATCTCAAGGTATGCAGAAGACTTTGCTGGCCAATTGACAATTTGCAAGTCTGCGGCCATCATGAATTTAAGGACTGAGAAAAAAACTGTGCTTCCTTGGAGCTTCAGTGGTACAACCACTGGGAAAGGAATGAGGGGGGATATTTATGGAAGCTGACTCCATTCCTAGTGATGATGCCACTGGGGACAGTATGTAGCTGAGACTGTGGAAGTGGCTGGAGGTGACCATGTATGCAGCAGGGGAAGCTACTGCTGGAGATCAACAGGCTGCACTGGACAGGTAGGAGTAGAATTATATTGTAGCTTAATCTGAATTGAAAGGATTCATATGTGGAGTTTTTAAAATTCATTCTTGGGATGTGAGCATCACTGGCAAGGCAAGCATTTATTGCCCATCCCTAATTACCTTTGAGAAGGTGGTGGTGAGCTGCCTTCTTGAACTGCTGCTGTCCATGTGATGTATCTATATAATGCTGTTATGGAGGGAGTTCCAGGACTTTCACCCAGCGACAGTGAAGGAATGGCAATATAGTTCCAAGTCATTATGGTGTGTGACTTGGGGGGATCTTTCAGGTGGTGGTGCTCCTTTGCATCGGCTACCCTTGTTCTTCTAGGTGGTAGAGGTCGTGGGTTTGGAAGGTGCTGTTGGAGGAGTCTTAGCGAGTTGCTGCAGTGCACACTGCTGCCATTGTGCACGGGTGGTGGAAGGAGTGAATGTTTAAGTGGTGCAAATGGTGCCAATCAAGCAGGCTACTTTGTCCTGGATGGTGCTGAGCTTCGTGAGTGTTACTGAAGCTGCACTCATCCAGGCAAGTAGAGAGTATTCCATCAGACACATGACTTGTGCCAAGTAGTTATAAGACAAGTTTTGATGAACCTGGAAGTGTTCACAGAATTCCCAGCCTCTGACCTGTTCTTGTAGCCATAGTCTTTATATGTCTGGTCCAGTTAAGTTTCTGAAATTCCATCCTATGTGTTTCGGATCCACCACGATTACAGATATCTTCTCAACATTCAACATTCCTCAAACCGCTGTTCTTGCCACATCCTGAGATCCACATTCAATGCCATGCCCAGCCACATTCTTTTATTTGTTTGTGTGATGTGGGTGTCGCTGGCTATGGCTTAGTTGGTAGCGTCTCACCTGGGTTTGTAATCCTACTCCAGGACTTGAGCTCATAAATCAAGGATGATACTCTAATGCAGTACTGAGGGTGTGCTGCACTGTCAGAGATGCTGTCTTTTTTGTGAGATGTTAAACTGAGACCACCTCTTGCCTGTTCTGTTGGACACAAAAGATCCCATAGCACTATTTTGAAGAAGAGCAGGGGAGTTATCCTTCATGTCCTGATCAATATTTATCCCTCAATCAATGTCACAATAACAGATTATCTGGTTATTATCACGTTTCTGTTCGTGGGAATTTTCTGTGCGCAAAATTGGCATTTCCTGTATTACATCAGTGACTACATTTCAAAATAAGTTCTGATGAAAGGTCATCAACCTGAAAAGTTAACTCTGTTTCTCTCTCCACAGATGCTGTCTGACCAGCACTTTATGTTTTTATTTTGTTTCGACTAAGGTGGGAGGAGTGCACTGTCATTTCTAGTTCCGCTTCTCCACTGGTCACAACATCTATTTAACTGTTTACTCAGTTACCGATACAGTCAATTGTATATTCTATTTCTAATCCCAGAATAAAATACATCAACCAGGTTTCTCTAATAAACAGCAAAATAATCAGTTTATTATAAAACAAGACTTAAACAGGAACGAAGCAAAGCATTAACACACAGATAAAAATATGAAAGTTCCCTTTTTAAAAATTCCCCAATTACATTCGCACACACATACACACTGGAAAACAAACATAAATTCACTCTGCAGAGGTTTGTTACAAAAGAAGACAAAAAAAAACCCCACTTTGGCCAAATACTTCCTAATTCTTGATGAGAAAAGAAAGATATGGAAGGAAGTCAGTTGTCCCTTTTTGGTCTGGCATCTGGCTATATGGAGACAGGTCACTAGGATCGTTTCAGAAACAGTCCATTTTGGAAATGTTGAGAATTATTCTAGTAGGCTTTCTAGGAGGAATGTGGCATTAAGGCCTTTCCGCCAGCATACACTTGAATTGCAGGATTTTTTTCAGCTCCTCAGGAACTATACGGGCACCAGGGACTTTTTTTCACACTGGATCTTGGTAGGATTTCTTCAAAAAGTTAGAGAAGGAGGTGTCTTTTTTTCCTTGACAGGAAAACGCCAACTGTCTTCAAACAGTTCGCACCACAACCAAAACTGAAAACAGTGTTCAAACCCCAAACAGTGAGCCGACATCCTGACCTCCAAAAGAATTTCATTGGCTGTAAAGAGCTTGGAACCATCTGGTGGTTGTGAAAAACACTATCTTTTTCCCAGTTCTGATGAAAGATACTTGACAGATGCTGCCTGACCTGCTGAGTATTTCCAGCATTTTCTATTTTCATTTCAGATTTCTAGCATCTGCAGTATTTTGCTTTTGTGCTGGTGTAGTAATGGAACAGTAGAGGAGATGAATGGAGGGTGAACTATTTAAGAGTGGTGATTATGGAGATTTCAAAAGTAGAGGAGGCGCTACCTGAACAAACGGAACCATTAGCGATATTGGTAAATAATAGGGGTCACCCATGAGGGGATTGTTAAACAGCAGCTCTTGCAGAGAGCCTCTAACCCTCTTGTGTTTAACAGACGTTCTAATTAATTAAATATGATGATTCGTACAGCGAAAACATCAACATACCCAATAATAAATCAGAAGGAATACAACTCCCCATTGCACGTCTCATGAGAGTTGAGAACATAGATCACGGAATAGCGTTTTCTTTCAATATTTTTGCCTCTAACTGATGAAACTCAAATCATCATTATTTTCCACTCTGAACATTATGTATGTCCAAAAGCAAAATACTGCGGATGTTGGAAATCCGGAATGAAAATAGAAAATGCTGGAAATACTCAGCATCTCCTTTTCTGTTTCTCTCTCCACAGATGCTGCAAAACCTTCAACTCCTTTTCCGTTTCTCGCTTCACTGATGCTGCCAGACCTACTGAGCATTACAAGCACTTTGTCTTTATTATTGTGTATGCAATGGTCACATCTGAGAGCAAAGGATCTGTATCTTCGGCAGTATAAATGCATTCGTAGTTTCACTCAATGTGTGACGTTTTGTTCCGAAACACAATCCTTGAACAAAGCTGTGGATATATTACTCACTATTGTTAAGCAAAATCTGTGGAGATGCCGGGGATTGAACCCGGGACCTCATACATGCGAAGCATGCGCTCTACCACTGAGCTACATCCCCTCCATCTACATAGCGTTTGTAAACGCCTCTTTGTGCTTACTAAAACACCTTTCTTTTGTTCCTGCAATATCACGATGCTATCTAAAAATGATTATTAACGGATTTACTTTCAATCGTTCTTATTTGCATTGTGAAGAATGTATTAATGCTGTCTGTAATGGAAACGATGCTGCTGCACACTTGTGAAAGTGACAGTGTAATTCGTTTTTATAGGATTGTTTCCGGTCGGTCCGTGAAAATATTTCTACTGTGACGCAAGAAGGTTGGTTTCCAAAAAGTAACAATGTGGAGATGCCGGGGATTGAACCCGGGGCCTCATACATGCAAAGCATGCGCTCTACCACTGAGCTACATCCCCTACATTACACCGAATACTGATCATCGTTACTCTGCAAGAGTCAGTTTATGTGATGCACTGTTTCATGTCATATTGTTCGTTTCTGACTCACTCCTTGTGTATTTCGCATGATTAAAGCGCATCAGAAACATTTAAACATTAACGACCCTGGGCTAAGATTTCTTCATGGCATCGATTGAGAGTAGTGCGACAATGTAGTAGTATAACCTTATCTGGAATATGCCAATGCTTACAAAATGCTGCTCGTTATAGAAAAGGAAAATAAACTTATTGGGACAATAAAGAATTCTGCTTAAAAACAAAAAATACTGGAAAACACTCAGCAGGTGTTCTACCAAGAATTCTGCTTGACGTTTTAGCTCCTTATCAATTGTCAATACACGCTCTACTGATGGCCTTTGTGGCCGAAAACAAAAATAAAAACTAGTATCTTCGATTCAGGGGTGGTACCAGAGGACTGGAGAATTGCAAATGTTACACACTTGTTCAAAAAGGGGTGTAAAGATAAGCCTAGCAACTACAGGCTAGTCAGTTTAACCTTGGTGGTGGGGAAGCTTCTAGAAATGATAATTCAGGACAAATTTAATAGTCACTTGGGCAAATGTGAGTTAATTAAGGAAAGCCCACACAGATTTGTTCAGGGCAAATTGTGTTTAACTAACTTGCTGGAGTTTTTTGATGAGTTAACATAGAGAGTTGATGACGGTAATGCTGTTGGTGTGGTGTACATGGGCTTCCAAATGGCATTTGATAAAGTGCTGCACAACAGACTTGTGAGCAAAGTTACAGCTCATGGAATAAAAGGGACAGTAGAAACATAGATACAAAATTGGTTGAGTAACAGCAAACAGAGTAGTGGTTAATGGATTTTTTTTTGGACTGGAAGAAGGTTTGTAGTGGAGTTCATCAGGGGTTGATGTTAGGACCCATGCTTTTCCTCATATATATTTAGGACATAGACCTTGGTGTACAGGGCACAATTTCAAAATTGACAGATGATACGAACCTTGAAAGTATTGTGAACAGTGAGGAAGATAGTGTAGAACTTCACAAGGACATAGAGTCATAGAGTTAAGACAGGTTGGTGGAATGGGTGGACAAGTGGCAGATGAAATTTAGTGGAAAGAAATGGTAGGAAGAAAGTGGAAAGACAATATAAAATAAAAGGTACAATTCTAAAGCAGGTGCAGGAGTAGAGAGACCTGGGTGTATATGTACATAAAGCATTGAAGGTGGCTGGGCAAGGTTGAGAGAGTAGTTAATAAAGCACACAGAATCCTAGGCTTTATTAATCAGGGCATAGAGTACAAAAGCAAAGGAGTTATGTTAAAATTGTATAGAACACTGGTTTGGCCCCAAGTGGAGTATTGCGTCCAATTCTGGGCACCACACTTCAGGAAAAATGTGAAGGCATTAGAGAGAGTGCAGAAAAGATACACGAGAATGGTTCCAGGAATGAAGAACTTTAGTTCCAGAGATAGATTGGAAAAGTTGGGGCTGTTTTCCTTGGAAAAGAGAAGGTAGAAAAGAGATTTGATAGAGGTATTCAAAATCATGGTTGGGGGTGGGGGGAGGGGGGGGGGAGTGGCGGAGGACAGAATAGTTAGGGATAAACTGTTCCCATTAGTGAAAGGATCGAGAACCAGAGCACACAGATTTAAGGTAATAGGCAAAAGAAGCAATGGCGACATGAGGAAAAACTTTTTCACGCAGTGGTGGTCAGCATCTGGAATGCATTGCCTGAGAGTGTGGTGAAGGTAGGGTCAGCTGAGACATTCAAGAGGGAATTAGATTGTTATCTGAAAAGGAAAAATGTGCAGGGCTACGGGGAGATGGGGGGGGAGTGGCCCTAGATAAATTGCTCCTTTGGCGAGCCAGCGCAGACACGACAGGCTGAATAGCTTCCTTCTATGCTGTAACATTTCTGTCAATTCTGTGAATAAAGATCAGGCTGATAAGAAATCAAATTATGCACCAGGTCACATCTTGAATGTCAGAGACGGAATGAATGTCAATATATACTGTTGCTGCCCAAACTTTTGTCTTCGAGAGCCAAAAGATACAAACTATAGAGTCTCGCACACTTTATAGATAGTTCAATACATGTTCTCAATAGTTTGGATACTTCTCAAATTAGTACAACAAATAGTTTTGTTTTGATTTAAGATTCATCCACCGATGAGGTAACATTGCTAAGAAATGCCTTTCCCAAACCACCTGGCTCAACTCTACATTCCTGTCTACCCCCTATACCCTTTGACTCCCTTGTCAATCAAGAATCTATCCAATTCATCCTTAAAAATATTCAATGACCCTGCCTCCACTGCTCTGTGGAAGAGAATTCCACAGCCTAACGACACTCTGAGAGAAAATATTTCTCCTCATCTCCGTCTTAACTGGCAAACCCTTTATTTTTAAACTGTTCTATTCTCTCTCATAAGGGGAAACATCCTCTCAGTTTCCACCCTGTCAAGTCCCTTCAAGATCTTATATATTTCAATAAGATTATCTCTCATTATTCTAAATTCCAATGAATACAGGCCCAACCTGTTCAACCTTTCCTCATAAGATAACCCCTTCATCCCAGGAAGCAGTCAAGTGAACTTCACTGAACTGTTTCTAATGCAATTATATCCATTCTTAAGTAAGGAGACCAAAACTGTCCACAGTACTCCAGATGTGGTTTCACCAACGCCCTGTATAACTGTAGCAAAGTTTCCTTACCTTTGTATTCAATTCCCCTTGCAATAAATGACAACATTCCATTTGCCTTCCTATCACTTGCTGTACCTACATGCTAGCTTTTTGTGATTCATGTACCAGGGCACCCAGATCCCTCTGTACTGCAGAGTTCTGCAACCACTCTTCATTTAAATAATATACTGCTTTTCTATTCTTCATACAAAAGTGGAGAAGTTCACATTTTCCCACATTATACGCCATCTGCCATATTTTTGCCCACTCACTTAGCCAATCTAAATCCCTTTGCAGACTCCTTATATCCTCCTCATAACTTACTGTTCTACCTATCTTTGTGTCATCAGAAGATTTAGCGGTCATACATTCATCTTCATCCAAGTCATTTATATAGAATGTATATAGTTGAGGCCCCAGCACTGATCCCTGTGGCACTCCACTAGTTACAGCTTGCCAGCCTGAAAATGCCCCATTTATCCCTACTCTCTGCTTCCTGTTAGCTAACTAATCCTCTATCCACGCTAATATGTTATCCCCTACAACATAAGGTCTTATTTTGTGCAATAACCTTTGATATGGCATCTTATCAAATGGCTTCTGGAAATCCAAGTACACCACAGAGGCTAGGAATCCTGCAGCAAGTAACTCACTTCCTAATTCCCCAAAGCCTGTCCACCATCTACAAGGCACAAGTCAGGAGTGTGATGGAATACTCTCCACCTGCCTGGATGAGTGCAGCTCCAACAACACTCAAGAAGCTCAACACCATCCAGGATGAAGCAGCCCGCTTGATTGGCACCCCATTCACAAACATTCACTCCCTCCACCACTGATGCACAGTGGCAGCAGTGTGTACCATCTACAAGATGCACTGCAGCAACTCACCAAGGCTCCTTTGACAGCACCTTCCAACCCTGCAAACTCTATCACCTAGAAGGACAAGGGCAGCAAATGCATGGGAACACCACCACCTGCAAGTTCCCCTCCAAGTCACACACCATCCTGACTTGGGACTATATCGTCGTTCCTTCACTGTCGCTGGGTCAAAATCCTGGAACTCCCTTCCTAACAGCACTGTGGGTGTACCTACCTCACATGGACTGCAGCGGTTCAAGAAGGCAGCTCACCACCACTTTTTCAAGGGCAATTAGGGATGGGCAATAAATGCTGGCCTAGCCAGCGATGCCCACATCCCATGAATGAATTTAAAAAATCTACAGGTCCCTATTTATCCACATTGCTTGTTACTTCCTCAAAAAACCCTAATAAAAGTCAAACATGATTTCCCTTTCAAAAAACAATGTTGACTCTGCCTGATTGCATTAAGATTTTCTAAGTGTCATGCCATAACCTCCTTAATAATAGATTCTAACATTTTCCCTATGTCAGAAGTTAGGCTAACCAGCCTGTAGTTTCCTGCCCTCTGTCTCCCTCCTTTCTTGTTAATTTTGTCCTGGATGATTGTTTCTAAAAATTTTCCCACCACCAAGGTTAAACTGACTGGCATGTGATTGCTGAGCTTATCTTTACACACTTATTTGAACAAACAAGGATTCACAATTCTCCAGTCCTTTGGCACCATCCCTGTGTCTGAACAGATTGGAAAATTATGGACAGTGGATCTGCAATTTCCACCCTTATTTCCCTCAGTATCCTGGGATACATCTGATGTGGTCCTGGTGACTTATCAACTATAAGTACAGCCAGCCTTTCTAATACCTCCTCCTTATCAATATTTAGTCCATCCAGTGTCTCAACTACCTCCTCTTTCAAATGACATGGGCAGCATCTTTTTCCTTGGTAAAGACAGATGCCAAGTACTCTTTCATACCTCAGTCATGCTCTCTGCCTCCATGTGTAAATCGCCTTTTGGTCCCTAATTGACCCCACTGCTCCTCATACCACCCTTATATTATTTATATGCCTATAGAAGACTTTCGGATTCCCTTTTAAATTAGCTTCTCATACTGTCTTTTTGTTGCTGTTATTTCTTTTTGCACTTCTCCTCTGAACTTTCTATATTCAGCCTGGTTCCCACCAGTATTTTTAATCTGATATCTGTCATATGCACCCTTTTTCTGCTTCATCTCTCTCTCTACCTCTTTTACGATCTGCCAGTTGTTAGGATGTACGACGTATCAAACAGCATGTCCCTTCAACTGTTCACAATAAGCAGAGTGCTGACCATTCTCAACCAGCCTATACTTGCAAAACTCAGAACCTCTAACATTAGATGTGATTCCACGATTGGACAGCACTTACTGAACAATCCCAAGTGTGCTAAGAATTATACTAACAACCAATTTAAGATTATCAGTCAGGCTCATTGTTATGGCCAGGTGGTGAGGGATGTGGATGGTTCCCATTGTTCAACTCCTATCTGAGCGCAGCAAGTATTTTTGTTTTAGCGTTTTAACCCCTTTGTGTTTTATTTGTCAAATAAATAGGTAGTAGCAGGTTTTCTTGTAGGTTTAAAATAGAAAATTAATTATTTATTGAGCAATATGCCTTAGCCCGAAATTGTCACAACTGCATCCACTCACACATTCACTTGCACATGTGCCCGTACACACACACACACACACAAAGAGACAGATAGAGAGGAAAAGGGGAAAGTGGTTTAAAGTGAGGTAGGGTTTCAGGGTTCATGGTAAACCTGTTCCAATTTCCTCAGAGTTCAAGTTCTCTTTAGTTGTAGGCCCGGGGTGTTTGTAGACTTCTCTGTTGGTTGAAAGTTCAGTTTGAAGACAGGGCATCACTCCCAATTCTCTGCTGCACAAGTTGAAACATAGAATTCACAGCAGGGCACCTTTCTTTTTTGGCTAGCTGGATTTTCTCCCAGCTCTCAGCTGGACAAGCTTTGGTGATGCTTTTTCCCGGGTCTCTCTCTCTCTCTCCAGAGAGCTACATTTTAAGCTAAAAACCTCTCACATCTTGATTCTGTTGGGAGACAAAGATCTTCCTCCCTGTGGTAACCGACAATGGCCCAGGATGTGGCTACTTGACAGCTTCTTTGTTTCAGAAGAACCCATTCAATTCAAACATGTCTTTTGATGGGTTCAGGATGTAATTGACACCTCTTAATTTTGGAATGTATCCTTCTGTCCTTGCCAGACACTAGACAAATATACAAGGTCTTTTGACCTTCAGCAGTCATTTTGAAGCACATTTTCCACTTTTGTAAAAAAGAAAGGTCCATTTTTATAACTCTTAAGTTGAGTTCTTGCATTTTCAATCACTGCACTTTATGTGAGCGTAACACTCGCAATTTGTTCACTTACACTTTCTAGATGCTACATATATTCATGCACGGGAACCTGTCCTCTATGGGCAAAAGGAACATGTCCAGGTGTCGCACATTTTTTTGAATTAAACAAATGCTTGGGGGACAATAGTTCCCTGGTGCATACTCCACGGCAATGCCTCGACCAGTCGGAATCGACTTGCCAACCAATCAGCACCCTTTTCTCATGCAGTATAAATTGTTGCTCCCTTTGAAATTTGGCACTCTTGTGTCTGTCCTGATGAGTGCAAGATGAAAAGTTTTGCCAGCATGTTTCTTTTTACAGCAATACTCAAGTTCTGTACTACCAAGTGGATATTGTTACGACTGACCACTCCAGTCAAAGCCCCCAATCAAAATATATGATTCTGATTGTGGTGGAAGAAATGCACTGTTAATTCAATCTCATCACTCCACAAATCGCTTAACATATCATTTAAAAACTTTCCAAATTAAAGAAAGACCCAGCCAAATTTGACCATCTATTAACCCCTGAATGAGGCTTACTAAATCAGGTGTCGTTAAATCAACAAATTAACTTTAATTAAAAGAACTAAATTCTTAAACACTATGAAGATATAAACAACATTAAATAGAAAAAATTAGAGTTCTTGTAAGTTTACAGCCCAATGTTTCTTGAAGTCCTCACAGCCATTGATGGGGAAAAAAGGTTCTTCCACAGTAGAACAGTTCGTAGTTTAACTTTAGCATTAAGTGTTGCTCCCTTCTTCAGTGATTCATTTCAACAATTAACAACTTGTGAACACTTTTGATAGATACAATCTGACTTTAGAGGTTTTGAGGGATAAAAGATTGTCACAGTCTAACTTCCCTTCCTTCAGTTTAAATTACCAGAGATTCCTGTTTCAGCTTGACTTTTTTTAGAATTTTGAGAGATCATAATAATTAAACAGGCTAAGATCCTATTCCTTCAGTTTAAATGGCTGAGAGCTCTTTTTTCAAGTGCTAACGCCAGCTGCCTGCTTGTCTGTCTGTGTGTTCTGTTAGACCAAACTGTCTTCAACTAAAAAGCCAGTTCAAAATTTAATTGTAACAAATGTATCACTTGATACTCACTCCCAGTGGCTATATCCATGGTAACAAGAATGAACCCTTTGAATCGCAGTCTCCAAATGGTTGTATCCAACGGCAATCGAAAATGCACCTTCCAAAACTCCTGAGGCTTGCTGATTCTTAAAACAATACTGATCCTTTGCAAGCCTTAAAGGAAGACTGCATATTCCCCGGTGAAAAAAAAACTACAGGACCATGAAAATATAGATAGGTTAAGTGAGTGGGCAAAAATTTGGCAGATGGAGTATAATGTGGGAAAATGTGAGGTTGTCCATTTTTGTGGGAAGAATAGAAAAGCAGAATATGATTTGAATGGACAGAGACTGCAGAATGCTGCAGTACAGAGGGATCTGGGTGTCCTCATACAGGAATCACAAAACATTAGCATGCAGGTACAGCAAGTAATTAGAAAGGCAAATGGAATGTTGGCCTTTATTGCAAGGGGGATGGAGTATAAAAGTAGGGAAGTCTTGCTACAACTGTTCAGGGCATTGGTGAGAACACACCTAATGTACTACATACAGTTTTGGTCTCCTTATTTAAGGAGGGCGTCATGCTAGGCCCCTACCTGCCAAGATTGAGGCTCATTAATTTTGCCATGAACATTGATTTTAAACTGTTACTGGAATGAGGGGAGGACTTGTTGAACAGATCAGCCTTGACTGGAAAAGACATTTGCATATTAACAGACAGTGTTTGGAAGGAAAAGCAGCCATTCCCTAACATTCAACCCACAATGAACTTTTGATCACCAGACGTTGAAGGTGGGGGAGCTCACATTCCAGGTTGTGTGCTAAGATGGCTGAATACATAAACGGACATGGGCAAACCCATGACTAACCTGCTGGGCAACCTGAGTTTTTGAATTTGTACAAAGAGTTTGGGCAGAAAGCTGTTTGCTCCTGGATTTAGAAGATCTCTCTCCTGTCTTCTCCCATCTCTTTCTCACAAGCCTTTGAATCCACTAAAGACACATGAACTCCAAGAGAGGAAAGTCTCCTACAGCAAACAAGGTTTAAGAAGTATACTGGGCCCCAATGAAAAGCAAGATCCACCTACAATCAAGACTCTACAGTGAGCTTGAAGAACTGTAACAACAGCTCTTCAGATATTGCCTTAAACCTTTCCACTTTATTGTTTTTCACCTCTTTTCTTTCTCTATTTGCATGTGTGTTTCACGTATGCAAGCTAGCATAGAGCGCGGCGTGTATCCGTAGGCGTTAACCGAATTAGAGTTTAAGTTTAATAAAGTTTCACTTTTCTTTTTTAAACCTGAGAAAAGCTGTTGTGCTGGTTTCTTTGCCTTATAGTTGGAAAGCAGTTAAGAAGGATTCACCAAGGGGGAGCTAAAAACACAATGTTTAAAAATAAAACCCTGCTACAGTAAGACCGGGTGAAGGCTGAAAGGGAACCCTAGACTTCTTTCTCACCTGGTCGTAACAAGGGATATACTTGCATTATAGGCAATTCAGAGAAGATTCACTGGGTTGATTCCTGGGATGAAGGGGTTGCCTTATGAGGAAAGGTTGAGCAGGTTGGGCCTGTACTCATTGGCGTTTAGAAGAATTAAAGGAATTTTATTGAAACATATAAGATTCTGAGGGTGCTTGATAGGGTAGATGTTGAGAGGATGTTTCGCCTTGTGGGGGAATCTAGAACTAGGGGACACAGTTTCAAAACTAAGGGGTCTCATATTTAAAAAGGAGGTGAGGAGGAAATTCTTCTCTCAGAGGGTCATTAATCTTTGGAATTCTCTACCACAGAGAGCAGTGGAGGCTGAGACATTGAATACATTCAAGGATGAGTTAGACAGATTTTTGATCTGCGAGGGAGTCAAGAGTTCTGGGGGCCCTGTAGGAAAGTGGAGTTAAGGCCACAATCAGGTTAGCCATGATCTTATGGAATGGCAGAGCAGGCTTGATGGGCTGAAAGGGCTACTCCTGCTCCTATTACTTATGTTCTTATGTTTTGCTTGAATCTGCGGTTGGTTCAGAGACTGATGAGCATCTGCGACCAGTTCCAACTGGCCTTGGAGGCCAAAGTAAATCACGCCATGTTCTTTGGGAACTGGGCCAACTGATCCTTTGTCACCTTCACTGTCAGGTCAGACTACCTGAAGGTGTTGGGGATATGGTTCAGAGGTGCTAGGGCATGTGCCAAAAACTGGAAGAAGCGTATAGCCGGGGTGAAACAGTAACTGGGTATGTAGGAGCAACACTCCCTCTCCATTGCAGGTAAGTACCTGGTCATCATGTGCGAGGTGCTCTTAGTGTTACTCTACCTGGCTCAAATTTGGCCCATACCCCACTCCTGCATCGTGATGGTCACCTGAGCCATCTTCCGCTTTGTCTGGAAATCGAAGATGGATCATGTCCGTAGGGACCCGATGGTCAAACTTCTAAAGGGGGAGAAAACGTATCAAACGTTGCCCATATCCTGATGGTTACCTTTATGTGCAGCTGCATCAAACAGTGCATAGTCCCTTGGTATGCAAACACCAAGTGTCACTACTTGCTGAGGTTCTATCTGTCTCCGGTGGTGTGAAGGTTGGGTCTGGCCAAGTTGCCACAGAACGCTATACCTCCTATCCCTCGTGGAAAACTTTGTACAGAAGAACACCTTTGACCACAAGTCGGTGGTCCAGATGTAACATCCTTGAGGCCCTGCAAGAAAAGGAGATGGTGGACACTGTCAGATAGTTCCCCAAGTAGACTGTCAAACTCATTTGGCAGAATGCCTCATTGCCAGAACTTTCAAACAAGCAGCAAGCATAGCGTGGCTGGTGGCGAGAAGGGCCCTCCCTGTCAGATCCTTCCTTCACATCCGGAGTCTCACTTGAGGCAGCTGCAGTGGGAAAGAGACCATCGCTCACCTCCTCCTGTAATGTGCCTTTGCAAATCAGGTCTGGAAAGAGATGCAGTGGTTTTTACCGAGGTTCATCTTGAGCAACTCTGTAATGCAGGGCTCAGCGCTCTACAGGCTGTTCCCAAGGACAAATGTCGAGATAAACATAAACTGCTGCTGGAGGATCATCAAGTTGGAGAAAGATGCTCTTTGATCTGCTTGAAACTTGCTGGTCTTCCTGTGCAAAGAGCTGTCAACAACCGAGTGTCACAGATTGGCACATTCCAAGGTCCAGGACTATATGTGAGGGATGCACTAAAGCTTGGGGCAGCTGCTGCAAAGGGTCAATGGGGAAAGGCCACAGTGTAAGGCCCTCTCACCACAGTACACCGAAGAGTTGGAAACTATGTAAAACCCTTTGGGCTGTATGCACAAGAGAATGTTTGACAAGTAATGTAAATGTACATTGTAAATATAACCTGTAATGGCGAGAGTAGTGAGGAACCTCATGTACTGTATTGAAAGAAATTGATCTGTATTGCACTTTATGTAAATATAAATTTGAACTGTTATGTAATGTACTTCGCAAATTTTATGAATAAAGTATATTTTTGGAAAAAAAGACAACACATCTTACCTAAGAGCCACTGCCAATGAGGTAGCTAGCCCAAATTAAAGGGCACCAAAGCACCAAGCTGCTTCGGGAATATTTTTTTCGTCCTCAGTGAGAGCATTAACTTGAAAATATGAGATATGAACCACATTTAAAGAACAACAGGACAAGATTTCACATTTTAAGACTTTTATTGCAACAACTAAACTAAAAGATATCCCCAATTAACTGAAGTGGCTGTAAGTGGCTGATAACTCACATTACAAAGAAAGATATTTTCTTTGCTTCTTATAAAAACAACTTGGAAATGTCACACCACACTTATACGTTAAGCAGTTCTTTTTGATGACAAAATCCTTTGCAGTTAAAAGTTTCAAACTCTTCCCAATTGCAATGGGTTGGATCTCCAGATCTTTTCAAAACTCAATGTTCTCTTCGCTCACTTCCTCGAGTGTTTCTGACCTGGATGTATGGGAATAAGGCATTTCCTGGTGATCCTGCTGGTCTTCTACTGCATTGCATGTTTAAACTTTCAAAACAGGTTCAAGACTTCGCAGTCTTTTAAAGTAACAGGCATCTGAGAACAGGTGTCTCCTCTCTCTCTCTTGAGGCTGCCACCACTGGTTTCTTCTCTTACAGCCTGCTGTGAGGTTGCAACTGCTAAGTTCCCTTTTTCTAGCCTGCCTTGAGGCCACAGCCATTGATTTCTTTTCTTACAGCCCATTTGCCTTCAGAAAGTCTGTTAAATTTATCTGGACTCAAAAGTCAATAGCTTATTTTATCATTCCAAAAATGCAGAGTCCAGAAGTCTGGTTTCACAAAGCCACTTGGGCCTTTCCATTGTTCCCAGGTGCTAACAGCTGCCTGGTATATTTACATCTTCTGAATTACTGACTCCTTATTTTATGACCTGAAAGTCTGGGAGGGTGAAACACATTGTTCTGCAGGTGTTAGCCCAGCAGCCTCTGTCTTACAGAAGAAAGTCCTTGATCTGTGTTCTCTGTTGTCCTGGTAACCTTTTGCAGCGTGGAGGTAAGGTCATCCAACCTTCCAGACTCCATCTTGAACTTTAGGTCTGGTAGCATCAACATTTTGGGTTAGTGACCCTTTGTCAGAACTCTGAAGGTGCAACAGGCACAGACAACTCACCTGAATTATTAAGATGAGGCCTGAGGAGCAATTTGCAATGGTCCTCAGGCTGCCATCTTCTGGTATATGCAGTGTGTAGTCCACCTGTTTCATCTGAAAATGAGAGCAAATTAATTGATCACCATGGTATTTGCTATGAAACCACCTTTGACCTTCAGAAGGTACAGGCTTAGTCATTCGTTGCACTTCTTTGCCTCAAATAAACTTTAGGAATTACTAATAAAATTGCTGCTGTATCAAATCATATCTTATTACCTCTGGTTTCATAGTTTTGGATTCCATCAGGTCCTCTGCTTTATTTTGCCACAATCTCCATAAACAATCATGGGCATCAAGTCTCACCTATTAATTATAGAGACACAAGTACATGCCAATGTACATTTCTGGATTTAAATAGGTGTTGAAGTAAGTGACTGCCATTGGCCAAAAAACCTTTTATGTTGCAAAATAATTAAACAAACAAGCTAGAAAACTTGGGAAAGTTTAAAAGTATGCAAAGACTTTCAAATGAAAGTTCTGTAACTCATTTAGACTCTGATTATGACAAGTCATTGCATCATAGAACCTTGTTTTGGGAAGTTTCTATTCAATTTCTTGGCAAGCGATCACAGACCACAACTGGTGCTGTGATTGATATGATAACAACCATAGTAGAAAAAGTACTATTCTTTTACTTTAAATGCACTCAGCTGAAATGTTTTTCACTATTTGGTAAACCTAGTGACATATGCAGACTTGTTTTCGAAGAAAGAGAAGTCTAATTTAATTTTGATATGTATCAGTAATGGTGAAGGGTTGTGAATATTTCCCAATAACTGGTGCAGTATTACTAGCCCATGCCTAGCTTTCAGAAGGGTGTTGTGTTTTGGGAATGTAAGTCATAGTGGAAGAGAAAGAAACAAGTACATGTCATGTTGTTAAATGTCAAGGTAAGGATATGAGTACAGAATGCAAATGTTCTGTACAAGTGTTTAATCCTTCTCTTTTATGTCCTATATTGTTTTTACTTATTCTAGAGGGAACTTGAAATGTCCTTGATGAACAAAGATGTTAATTATCAGCTTAATTTAGATATTGGTCATAAGCATCACTTCAACATCACTTTAAACCTGCAGCTGTTTTGGCTACTAGCAATAAAATGCATTTCTGTCCAAAATCAATCCCCTCCCAAGGCTTGCTATGCAGAACATTTGTCCTAGCCATTACCTTTTACTCCTGGAATTTCTGGTTTATCGTCATTTCACAGGAGGTAGATTAAGACCTTTTGCAGTTACTGCAATGGTTGCAATTGATTTGAGTTTTAATTATCACAGAACAGAAGATTCCTGCAACAGGTTCTCCTTTAAAGACTCAGGAGCAAAATCCTGTAATGGTGTGTAACTTTTCAGCTTAGAAAAAGAGAGGTACATGTTTGTTGATGCATTGATGTATCCCCATGTAATGATTTCATAATCATAATTAGAGTCACAGAGTCATAGAGTTATACAGCACAGAAAAAGGCCCTTCGGCCCATTGTGTCTGTGCCGGCCATCAAGCACCTAACTATTCTCATCCCATTTTCCAGCACTTGGCCCATAGCCTTGTATGCTATGGCATTTAAAGTGCTCATCTAAATACTTCTTAAATGTTGTGAGGATTCCTGCCTCTACCAGCACTTCAGGCAGTGCGATCCGATTCCACCCACTCTCCGGGTGAAAAATGTTTTCCTCAAACCCCCTCTAAACCTCCTGTCCCTTACCTTAAATCTATGCCCCCTGGTTATTGACACCTCTGCTAAGGGAAAAAGTCTCTTCCTATCTAACGTATCAATGCCCCTCATAATTTTGTATACCTCAATCATGTCCCCCCTCATCCTTCTGTGTTCTAAGGAAAAAAACCCTAGCCTTTTCAGTCTCTCTTCATAGTTGAAATGCTCCAGCCCAGGCAACATCCTGGTGAATCTCCTCTGCACCCTCTCCAGTGCAATCACATCCTTCCTATAGTGTGGTGCCCAGAACTGTACTCAATACTCCAGCTGTGGCCTAACTAGCATTTTATAAAGCTCCATCATAACCTCCCTGCTCTTATATTCTATGCCTCGGCTAATAAAGACAAGTATCCCATATGACTTCCTAACCACCTTATCTACCTGTGCTGCTGCCTTCAGTGATTTATGGACAAGTACACCAAGATACCTCTGACCTTCTGTACTTCCTAGGGTCCTACCATCCATTATATATTCCCTTGCCTTGTTAGTCCTCCCAAAATGCATCACCTCACACGTCTCAGGATTAAATTCCATTTGCCACAGTTCTGCCCATCTTACTAGCCCATCAATATCATCCTGTAATCTAAGGCTTTCCTCCTCACTATTTACGACACCACCAATTTTCATGTCATCTGTGAACTTACTTATCATACCTCCTATATTCATGTCTAAATCATTAATATACACTATAAACAGCAAGGGTCCCAACACCAATCCCTGTGGTACACCACTGGTTACAGGCTTCCACTCGCAAAAAACCCCTCGACCATTACCCTCTGTTTCCTGCCACTAAGCCAATTTTGGATCCAATTTGCCAAATTGCCCTGGATCCCATGGGCTCTTACCTTCTTAACCAATCTCCCATGCGAGACCTTATCAAAAGCCTTACTGAAGTCCATGTAGACTACATCAACTGCCTTACCCTCATCTACACAGCTAGTCACCTCCTCGAAAAATTCAATCAAGTTAGTTAGACACGATCTCCCCCTGACAAAGCCATGCTGATAATCCCTGATTATTCCCTGCCTCTCCAAGTGGAGATTAATCCTGTCCCTCAGAATTTTTTCCAATAGTTTCCCAACCACTGATGTTAGACTCACCGGCCTGTAATTACCTGGTCTATCCCTGCTACCCTTCTTGAATAATGGTACCACATTCGCTGTCCTCCAGTCCTCTGGCACCTCTCCTGTGGCCAGAGAGGATCTGAAAATTTGTGTCAGAGCCCCTGCTATCACCTCCCTTGTCTCACACAACATCCTGGGACACATCTCATCTGGGCCTGGGGATTTATCCACTTTTAAGCCCGCTAAAGCATCTAATACTTCCTCCCTTTCAATGTTAATATGTTCAAGTATATCGCAATCCCCCTCCCTGATCTCTACACCTACATTGGACTAATAAGGAAAGGTCAGGTGCTTCCTAAGAAGATAGGAAGACATTCTGAAAGCTGAGTCTACAGGTGTTGCTTTCATGGTGTTTTTGTGACTGACTGCAGTGGCATTTATAGAGGGATGTGTTCTGCTCACACTCATAAATGGTGTCTGGCACAGGGATGGGACTTTTTGAATTTAAAAAATGACATTTGCTTGAGAAATATAGGAAACCCAAACAAAGAAATGTTTTCTTTGTGGTATTTTCATAGTTAACAGTATTTTAATGTTCTCAGAAATTTATTATGGTGTTTAGATTGGAAGTCACATATTATACAGAACTTCCTTAATGGCTTAGTTGGTAAAAGGCAACATATAACTGAAGTATACAAACTACAATGTAGTGTCAGCTGTGGCTCAGTTGGTAGCACTCTTACCTCTGAATCATAAGGTCTGGGTTCAAGTTTCACTCCAGGGCTTGAGCACAAAAATCAAGGCTGACCCTCCAGTGCCGTTCTTGAGGAGTGCTGCACTTTTGGAGGTGCTGTCTTAACTCCTACAACTGAGTGAGCCCAGATGTAGGAATTCCTGCCCTTCCTCTGGATTCAGCCTATAAGATTGCAATACAGATGCTTGGCAAGTCTGTGTCTCCAAAACCTGCCCAGGCTATGTAACCAAAAACAAACAGAGAGGACACTTCACCTTTGAAGTACAGCAGATAATCTCATCTGACCTCACCAAAGTTCTGAGGTTGCACTCCCATCATAGATGGAAGGATGCCAATCACTAACAAACCACAAAATTCCAAGTTACATTTTCAATATATACTAATTACTGGATTTCAGCTGGAGTTGCTATAATTCCCCTCAGCTTTCCTGTGCTAAAGGGAGCAATTAACCAGGGTTCCAACTTCTAATTACTATATGGCAATTTGTGTATGTGTGCACCTTGGGTGAGAGAAGGGCTGAGCTTAGCTGTAATTGTCCAAATAGAAAAATAATATGCTAACACTCATTGTCTAGCCTAATGCATGAAGAATAGATGAGTTACTTGAGGACTTTTAAAACTGGGGTGTCAGTGGCAATGAGTAATCATTACCATTAAGAATGATGAACGAGGTTGAAAGACATTACTTTATTCAAAGAGTTGTTGAAGCATGTGATGCTTTGCCACAGAACGTAGTTGATACAAGGACCATATGAAAGGAAGAACAGATAAACTTTGGAAGCCGATGATAATATAGGGTAATGGGACGAGTGTAATGTCGTGGGATTGTTTTGAATTGCTCCAGCAAAAAGGTGGCAATGACACAATGGACCAAAAGCCTCCTTTTCTGTGCTGTAAACTTCTATCAAACACATTAATTGTGTTTGTCTAGCTTCCCTTCTTCATGCTTCTGTAACACATGAATGCATTCAGTTCTTTGATCCCTCTGCTGGAAACAGGCTGCACAGTGACAAGCTGTTTCTGGTAGAGAGCAGGTGAAAGGGAAGGTTACCTGCTTCAACAGAACCTAGAAGAGTGAGTGGAGACTTGATTGAAGTACATAAGATCAAGAATGGTCTTGACTGACATTTATATAGCACCTTTAACATAGTAAAATGTACCAAGACGCTTCACAGGAGCATTTTCAAACAAAATTTGTTACAGAGTCACAAAGACATTAGGGCTGGTGACCAGTAGCTTGGTCAAGGATGAAATGAGGCAGTGGTGGAGTTGGGTGATGTCACGGAGGTGAAAAAAGGCACGCTTATTGATGCCATGAATATGTGGTCAGAAGCTCATCTTGGGGTCAAATATGACACCAAGGCTGTGAATAGATTGGTTCAGCCCCCTCGAGAAAGACAAGGAGGGATAATTTACCTTTGTCACAGTTGCACAGGATGTGTCATTCCTGAATGGAATAAGAGCAGTTTTGCTATTGTGGCAGAGGCAAAAACCTGACTGGAGAGTTTTAAACATGGAGTTTGGGGAAAGTTGGGCACAGATTTGGGAAGTGACAACACATTAATGGAATGGAAGATTGAAGATGGGGTGATAGCTTGCAAGGATGGAGGGGGTGAAGAATTTTTTTTTTGAAAAGAGGTTTGATAAGGCCAGGTTTGAACTTTTTGCTCTCTACAAAGTCTATTTCTCATAGGTACATGACTTTGAATGACAAAAATGACTCGCTGATTTTGGTGCCAACGTTGACATTTTGAAGGTAGCTCATCTGAACATATCATAAATCATGGTGTGAATAAATTTGGATTGCCCTTTTAAGACAGAGATGAGGAGAAATTTTTTCTCTGAGGGTTGTGCGACTTTGGAGCACTCTACCTCAGAAGGTGGTGGAGGCAGGGTCATTGAATAATTTTAAGGTGGGGGTAGATAGATTCTTGTTAGGCAAGGGAATCAAAGGTTATCGTGGGTAGATGGGAGTGTGGAATTCCAGACACACACACATCAGCCATGATCTTCTTGAAAGGCGGAGCAGGCTAGAGGGGTCGAATGGCCTACTTCTCATAATTCGTGTTCATATGTTTGTATCATGGGATATCTCTCCCTGCTGCACAAACTCCTTAGCATTAAATGTGGCCATTTCTTTTGTTCCTAGCACTGTAGAGGAAAACAGAAGAGTACAAGAAAACCTGTTTGTTTACCCTTCCACAATTTAGAGGTCAATTTTCCCTCCCGTTTTCCAAATTTCCCGTTTGTCTGGCAGTTCAGATCCCAGACAAGCCCCCAATTGGTTACGGCCACCTGGTGAGGGTGGTTTGCACTGTTCAACTCCCACCTGACTGCAGCAAGTATTTTTTGGTTATGAGGGTATAACCCTAACTTGTTTTATTTGTCAAATGAACAGCTGCCTTGTGGGCGTCTCGGGAGAGACCACGGCTAAGGGAGTAAACCCTAACAGAAAATCCGGAGTGGAACCCCGTAGGCGGTCATGTGTCACCTTTGGCATGTTTCCGGCAGTTCCTGCAGCCATACCGGTGCCAAACGTCGTGCTCTGCACTCCTTTGGACCCCACCAGAAAGGCCGAGAGGGGGGTTTTGACGCTTGGGCAACTCTCAACCTCCATACATTCGCCCAGGCATGCGCCATGGAGAGGTCACTCCATAGTTGCCTCACAGCGACTGACACCACTGACCACCTCTAGGCGCTTACCCATTGTCTCTCGAGACAAGGAGGCCAAAGAAGAAGAAGAAACTTCTATCGATCTATGTCAACGCCTCCAGGAGAGGAGAAGAGGAGAAAACTGGATTTTCTATTTGAAACAGTAATCTACATTAGAAATTGAAAATTGTAGCATTTTACTTCATTTTTGTAATTGCGAGGGATGTGCCAATACATCGTAAGCGATCCACAACTTAAATGCTAAATACACAGACTTACTACCTGGCACATCAAAAGATTTTTGGTATATTTTAAGACTAACTGGTGTAATGTTTTTTCTGATGTTTTGTCTTCTTTAACAGTACTAGTCTAGCTGTTCAGTGATGTTCATGACATAATTTGGGAAGTTGTGTTGATATGGGGAAAAAGTTTTATGCAACAAAGAGGAGGCCAAAGGCAGGAAAGGCCCATGGCCCCACTGATTTCCCTCGAGGGGTTTCCCCTCCAGCATTCTGCCTTTTGATTATTTAACATTTTTTCTTTACATCCTGTAGGCCCAGGTCTCCTGCCTGCCTCAGCAACACTTCTACAGGTCACTTAATTGGCTACCACTGGCAAAATGCGGTCCCAGGTCCTGCCATCCACCAAAGCAGGGTAGGCCCGCCCCCCTCCGCTTTTGGCCCCAGCAACCGGACTCCTGCAGCCTCTGAAAAATTCTGGCACATGTCACAAATGGTTAAAGGAGCAATCCTTCACCGTTAATTTGAAGCATGCACAAATTGAGTACATGATGATGCTCTGCAGTTGTCAGGCTCTGTGATGGACCATGATCAGGGTTTTCTGATTAGCTGCTTTAACTCAGTAATTACTGCAAAAAGACGAATACTTAAAATCGGATTTTACCTCAAAAACCTAAAATACGAACATTGGGCTGGATTTTACCAGCCCCTTGACATCGGGGGTTGTGCCGGGGGGCCCAGAAAATGCCTCTGGGAAAGGCCTGCCTCAAAGCCGGGACGACCCCACCCCATATTACCAGCGGCAGTGAGGCCTCATGGCAGCACCCCTGCCACTCGGCAACGGGAGCAGGATTTAGATGTGTTAATTAATGAATTAATTACCTACCTGCTCCTTTGGCTGTCCCGCTGCCATATTCAGGCTGGTTGCCGGGACTCCCCCGCCTTTGGATCTCCGACTGGAGATCCGATGTGGGACACTGGTGGGGAGGGGGGAGGAGGTAAGTTTTCAGGTCAGGAGGTGGGGGGAGCAGGGAAAACTATTACGATTGGTGGAGGGGATGGTGGGAAGGGGTTGAAGGTGAAAGTTAATAAAGTTCGGGAGGGGGAAAGGTCGGGATTGCAAGGTACATTTTTTTGGGGGGAGAGGGCAATCAATGAAGTGTTTAGTCATGGGAGGGGTGGGAGAGGGGCTTGAATCATTTATTAAGTTTTTCAAATTAAATTTTAATGACTGATCCCTTAAAATGTAAATTAAATGTAAGGGCTTGAAGCCCTTTAAAAGTTGTGCCACGCCTGCGCAATGGCGCCAGATGCCATTGCCAGGGACAGAGCACCCGCCTCCTCCACGACATCGTGGGGTGGGTGGGGGTGCAGTCCGCCCCATCCATATAAATGAATCGCCAGGATATTTAGCTCCGTGGAGTATATCCCGCATGTGCGCCCCGCTGTTTCAGAAGCTCGTTGGTGAGCTGGAATAATTCAGCCCATTATTTTTAAGTTTTATTTGTATAGTACCTTTCATTTGTTCAGAACATCCCAAAGCACTTTGTAGTGCTGGTGCTGTTATTATGTAGATAAACAGGGCAGTCCCATAAATTGCAAATGAGATAAATGACCAATCAGTCTGTTTTAATGGTGCTTTCTATGGTATGGACATTGAACCGTTCTTCCATCTCTACAGTCAAGACTGTGCATCAGTTTAATATTTCAGCTGAAAGATGGCATCTCTGGCAATGCAGCACTCCCTCAGTACTGTACTGAATTATCTGCCTAGATTATGTTCAGAAGTCTCAGTTCTATGTAAAGTATGCCATATATAGTCGTGTTAAGAAAAATAACTTCACAATAAATAGTTTTATCTGAGCGACTTAAAATGTGATTGTGCAGGAGTCTTATGGAAACTAAGTACATTGGAAGCGATTCAGTTGGAATTTCCCACTAAGTCTTCGAAAGGTCGGAACTTCTCCAGCCTCTTGACAAAGCCAACGCCGTCAAAGGGTATCCCCAGAATTAGGGACTACCTACACTGCGAGTTCCTCCTTCCATCTGTTTGAATGGAGGAGCAGGCTCGACAGGCCGAATAGCCTACTCCTGCTCCTATTTCCTGTGATCCTATGATCCTATGATCCACCAGCTATAACTAGAGTCTGGTATGCTGAGTGAAGTGAGGCATCCTAGGTTACAGCAGGGCACAAGGGAGTCCCATGGTGGGAGTGGGTGGTGGGGAATCAAGGTGGATCCCAGAAGAAAGGAACAATAGGGGAGATAACTGAGGTGATGAGGGGTCGGGTAGTGGGAGTGGTAGCTAAGCAGATGTCCATTGGTGGGGGATTCTTGGCCACACTGGGGAATGCAAATGAAGTATTCTTTTGCTAGCCCTGCAAATTCCACTAGATCAGCACTGGAGGATATCAATTAACTTTTGGAGCCGATATAGCTTTCTTTTTGTGTTGTCTTTTCTTACCTACTGTGAAGTAGCTTTAAATTTAATAGAAATAACTTCCATCTTCATTTGGAGTTAAACTCTCCACAAGATTATAATCTCTCAATTTAGTTCAATTAACATTAGCCACCTTTACTACAAATCCATTTAGCAGGGATAGATAGTGATAGAGAAGGGGATGCACAAGGGCTTCACAGAGAAAAAGTGAGCAGGAGCAGGAGGGAGTGGAAACAAACGTGCCAGAGGGCATGCCCGGATTTGCGCTGTGCTGTGGAGAATAGAAATGTAGGGTTGGATGGTAATGAGCACTTGAGCTGGGAGCAGCACATGGGAAACTCAGAAATCTGTGCACTCGAATAATGTCATGGAGAGAGAAACCAATCTTGGAATGCAGTTAAGATGGTCAAAGGTTGAGCTCCGCTTCACCAATGCTTCTCTGGATGTGCTGCTGGGGGCTAGGAGGACCCTGAAGCAGATGCCACTCCCTATTAACAGAAGGAAAAAGCGGGTTGGTGAGACAAAAAAGGCGTGGTTGGGGGTTGCCGAGAAGGAACGTGGTGTCACATGCCTGGATCCAATGGAAGCCATTGCGATGATGTCTTATCCCATGCATAACATGGCGAGATGCACGGAGTATCAAACGCGGGAAGAAGGGTTTGCATAGTCTGAATGCCGCCTTAAATATGATGAGTAATATCCTAGCCTTGGCTTTTCAGCACCTCACTGATCTGAGACAAAGTGTTCTTCAGCTCATTGCTAGCAGGGAAGTGCGACTGGACTGAGGGGGATAATGATGAAAGGGGGCATTGAAATGGGGACTTTGTTCAAAGTGCTTCCAATTCTCACCCATTGTACAAGAGCATCTGAACACTCAGAGCAACGATGTGAGCAGACTGCCTTTAACTCTGCTGAAGCCACAGGAGCTGCACCACATAGTAATTCCAGTAAAAAAAATTGTACTGCAGAAGGGTATGCAAGGGGGTTTGTTAGACATTATTATATAGTTAGGTTTCTATTGTGTCTTTGAAGCACATAAATATTATTTCTTTGCACCACTTTTCCATCTTGCCCATTCTTGGTTGCTGGCTGGCAAGTGCTCTTTTCAGTTGTTTGATGATTGGGAAAACATGAATTGTTGGTGACCATGGGGATCTTGTGAAAAGGATGTTTGGTTGTTTGCAGGACTGCTTTGAGTTAGTGGTATATAATTGTTAGATGGGTATACTGGCAGAAATTAAGTGAACTCATAATAATCAGGGCATCCCAGGCATCAGTATGTGCTGTTGGTTGTGCATTGCCCACATCACCTTCTACCTCCTTGTCTTCTGCCTTCTCCTCCTCCTCTGAACCATGGGTATCCCATTTTTCTGAGCAAGCAGCCAGTAACTCTGCTTCCAGGTATGAAGATGTCTGGGAAGGTAGACTGCCACTGGATGAAAGCATCATGGGAGCTACCCAGGAAACTTTAACACATAAAAATCTTTTTGTGGTTGTGCAACAGTTGTACTTTGATGGAATGGAAGCCCTTGCAGTTGCCAAAAACTCTTAGGTGATAAATGGGTACCTTAGTTCACAAATGTGTGCAGTCAATGACATCCTGCAGATATGGGAAACCAGCCCCAGAGTTGCAAAGCCGATCCCCTGCTCCTTCTGACTGGCACCAACGCAGGCAAAATTAACATAAATGGCTGCCCTGGAAAACAAGCCATCAGTCACCTGACTTATGCATTTGTGTGCCACCAACTGCAAAATCCTGAAAATGTGACTGGCAGAGCCCTGGAAGGATCCAGAAGCAAAGAAGTTGAGGGTCCAGAAGCAAAGAAGTTGAGGGTGGTGGTGATTTCCACATCCACTGGTAAAGCATGGCCACCAGGTCTTGTTCCAGAAGGCTGAAAATGTCTGGCACCACCTCTGGAGACAACCTGAGCTTCCTGAGAAAATGTGAAGGAAGCTTATCCTCTGCCTGTAGACTCTGTATGTTGCCTATGCCTTCTGCGAGCTGTACCTCAAGATTCCTGGGCACCTCTCTGCTGCTCCCCTCTCTCCTGGGGAGCAACAGGTCTGTGAACAGCAAGCTGTTGTTGATGCTACGGCTGCTTTGTTGTTGTTGCTGGTGCTCTTGGGCCTCATCTGAGGTCCAATCTAAGGCAGCATAGGCAGCACCCATGCTGATTTGACAGATCAGACGTCCAAAGTGTTGAAGAAACCTCCACAATGTGTAAACTCTCAGCACAAGTACTGTGAAGAAACCCTTTCCCATTAAAGGCCGGCTTGGGTCTGCAAATGAAACCCGACCCAAGCCCAACAGAACCACATCCGACCCGAGCCCAACCCGGCCCGAGTCCTTTCATTTTTTTCCCGCGCCCGACCCAACCCGACCATCAGTTAATCTAGCTTCATTTTTCACTTTGTTGCTTATCTGCACAAGCTTAAAAAATCTGTAACTAAACAACCTTTAAAGTCCAAAAGGTACATTAACATTGGAGCCACTTATCTGAGATGGTGATAAAGTGTGTCCGACCCAGACCGACCTGACCCGAGCCCGAATGCTGAACCCGGAAGAGCAACCCGACCCAACCCAAACCTGACACATGTTGTTGGGTCCCATGGGTTCGGGTCGGGTAGCCATGCTCTATTTCTCATCAGCAGATAAGAAAGCAGCTATGAGTACTGAGTACTTATTGGCATTTTTACCTGACATAGCTTCAGTCCCTCAATTGCTGCTGAGTTCTCATCTTGATTTCACTGGCAAGTTCCAGGAAGCCCAATAAATCAGTGGGTCCAAAGTTAAAGTTGAAAACACACCTGTGAATATCGCTCTAATTGAACAATTAACTTATGTTAAGTGGCAACCAGCATCCCCCAAGTGGTTTGTTCACACGCAACCTAACATGCTGCAGTGAAATCCAGAAGGTGGTGGGTTGGAGCCGGCTTCCCAAGATGCTGTCAATTTCACCCATGTTAACCACCCCGCCTCCCCACACCCCCACCGCGACCCACTCCCAAACACAGAGCAGAGTAAAATTCAGTCTGTAGGCTTTAGAGGACCAGCCTACAAAAGGCAGCTGCTTGATATGCACCAGGAGTTGTTGAGGGTATTAGACAGCCTGCCTATAAAGTTGCCGCAACATATCTAAGAGTATGGAAGAGTATAGTTTCAGAATGCCAGTGGCATTCACAGTCTGCAGTCTACATAGTGTGTCTAGTCACCTCAGTGGATGCCACAGCCAGGACTTCTGCACATGAGTCTGTAACACCAGCTCTTGCAGCTTTGTATGCAGTTCAGGCAGGTGCCATTTAGATTCCAGCATAAAAGCAAAATACCGCGGATGCTGGAAATCTGAAATAAAAACAGAAAGTGCTGGAAATACTCGGCAGGTCAGGCAGCATCTGTGGTGAGAGAAGCAGAGTTAATGTTTCAGGTCTGTGTGACCTTGAAAGGTCACACAGACCTGAGTTGTTAACTCTGTCTCTCTCTCCATTTAGATTCTACTGCTTCCACCAACTTCAGCTTGGGGGAACATATGGACTTGAATAGTGTCTCTGATCACCTGCAGTCTGCTCTCCCGCTGATCAGTGGAAATGATGAACTGCAGCTCCATGGAAGTAGCAGTGGCAGAATGGGAGTTGCATATGTTGCCCTCTCTCAGGATGACAACTTGCTTGATCCATCGCCACCCATTCAACCAAGACCTGCCATAATGCAGGAAACCCAGCTGGGTCAGACTGCCCGGTACCAGCCAAGATGTTGCAGTCTGCAGCCAGGCCATCATCAGAACCCATTAGGCTTAGTAGCGCAAGGTGTTATTTTATTTTGAAGGATTTTGCCAGGGGTTCTAATGGTCCCTTTTCAATCAGTAAATTGTGCCAGATCAAGGCCGGGTGCCTCTGAAAGTAGCAGAGGCTGCAACACCTATTATCCTAATGAACCGATGATCACATTTACAAGTGCTGCAATCCAGGGCGTGGACAGCGATGGAGAGATTAAATTTCTAATGGCGTGAATCCACATGCAACAATAGAGTTGTGAAATATGGTGGTGTGGAGAATTATATTTAAATAGGAGGAGGAGGAGGAAGTAACTTCTAGATTTGTAACAATATTTAAGTTGATTGTTCATGTGCATTTTGTTTCATTTGTTAAAGGTTTAAATCCATTTACTATGGAGTTTGGACCTGTTTAATTTTGTACAGCATGTTTAAAAGATAAAAGGAGATCATTGCTGCTCAAATTTAAATTCTGGAATTTTTTTGCTAATAGTTTTTTTTAAAAAGCTGTTTTTGTGTAACTTAAAAGAAAGTCGGTGAGAAAGATAGTTGCCCCACCAGTGGATCAAATTTTAATTTTATGTACAAAGATGCCACAAGCAGTTCCTGTATGAAGCAGCTTTCAGCTGTCACGTGCTGAGGTAAATTAAAGAAGAGCAACAGTGCCCCAAATGGAGAAGTTAGTCAAGGAGCTAGAGGTGGCCGAATTGGTTCTGCAAACCAACTCACTAACTTCTGGGAATCACTGCTTCCTCTTGCTGAGGCAAAACAAGGAACAGATTGGATTCATTTTACCTCTTTGAAAGCTGTTGATGGATTGGAGCTGAGGGTGAGAATATAGGGGTAGAAATTGCATCTTGTTGCATCTGTTTTATGAGTGCAATGAGGCTCAATTTTGGGAACCAACATCCTGTGTCCTAAGGACGTCTGAATAACATCCGACCCAAGATTGGCTTAGGCTATTTTTCAGGCTTCCATGGTAGTCACCTAAGTCAGGTATTAGGGGTTAGAAATTCCCTTGCATAGTGCTGCTTTTGTGGGGTGCCTTGTGCTGCCAGCCACTTCATGCATGGCCTGCGTGGCGTTCGATGAAGAGAAGGGTACATGTAGGGGCACCCCAGCATGTGCCAAAGGCCTTGAATCAATGCTATCCTGATATTACAAAGCCCAACCGGCTAATGTGATGCCAGGATCCCTAATTTAGGCGGCGAAAATCCCGGGAACAGATTTGTAGATCACTCTGCAAACAACAGGTATTCTGCTACAGATGGGTCCTGCACTAGCTTTATTTAAAGGGCCTGGCACCCAAATTACAGGTAAGGTGATTTTGTTGGAACTTTTTCTATTGTAAAGTGTCTGGAAGTAGTCTGCAGTGCTTTTGGAGGCGTTATGCTGAGTTCCTGGATTTGTCAGGGAGTGTTGCTGCAGCCTCTTGGTTGGGGGCGGGGGGGTGGTGGAAGGGGCAGAGGATTTGGTGACTTGTCCACACAAAGGCTGCAACAGGTATGGAGGCAGCAGTAACAGTGCCTTTGCCTCTGTGGCAAAACAGGGAGAATGGCAGAAGTTGTGGAGTGGACCCATGCCCACCATGCCCTCTGCTAACTTGGAGCTGGACTGTTCCATGCTCTTTGACAGTGACAGGAGGCTGCCTGGCAGGTCAGCAAATGGACACAGTATCTTGATGTGCATGCCCATCAGCAGTCTCCTGTATACCACCCCATCAAAGTCCTCATCTGAGTCCTCTGCAGCAGAACTTGTGTGCAATCTCACGGTCCAGTGAGCTGACAAACGAACCATCCTTTAGGCAGGGTCTAGTTGCCAACCACTCCTACCCGCAAGACTCATCACGTACTGATCCCAACTCTATACTAGCATCCAAAGTATGTACAATGTCCAAATCTGAGCTGGTGGCTGCGGGTGTGAGATCAAGTGACATCAGAGCTATTCTGTTACTCTCTCTCTTCCTCCTGGGTGTGCAGTGGATGGACAAGTGGCAGATCTTGGGTGTGTAAAAGCAGGAAATCAGAAAGAGGAAGGTTAGTATGAAGGAAGGGGGGTGGAGTGGGAAGCAAGAAGTCCATGGTCACACCATCTGCAGCTTGCACATCATGCCAAATAGCAGTATGAGGAAGTCCTGGGAGTTGAGAAGGCACATAAGGCAGAAACATACCGTTATCCTCAATGTTATCAGCAATGCCGATGCATGGGCTCCATCGCAGCTGGCCCCATAATGCAAACAACTATCTCCTCCATAGCACTCAACAGGCATCCTTATCCCCAGCCAGTCCTGCTCTGCTCCTTTCTATCCTGCTTTAGTGTGCCATTTTCTCCCGCAACCAAGAGAGCAGAATGTCAGTGATTGTGTTGTATTGTGTTTGGGTGATGTATCTGCCACAGTTGAATAGCTGGGGGTATTTGGTGGCAGCAACATATGAACATATGAACATAGGAGCAGGAGTAGGCCACTCAGCCCCTCGAGCCTGCTCCTCCATTCAACAAGATCATGGCTGATCTGATTGTAATCTCAACTCCACATTTCCGTCTACCCCTGATAACCTTTCACCCCCTTGCTTATCAAGAATCGATCTACCTCTGCCTTAAAAATATTCAAAGACTCTGCTTCCACCGCCTTTTGAGGAAGAGCGTTCCAAAGACTCATGACCCTCTGAGAAAAAAATTCTCCTCTTCTCTGTCTTAAATGGGCGAGCCCTTATTTTTAAACAGTGACTCCTAGTTCTAGATTCTCCCACAAGGGGAAACATCCTTTCCACATCCACCCTGTCAAAACCGCTCAGAATCTTATATGTTTAATCAATTCACCTTTTACTCTTCTAAACTCCAAAGGATACAAGCCTAGCCTGTCCAACCTTTCCTCATAAGACAACCCACCCATTCCAGGTATTAGTCTAGTAAACCTTCTCTGAACTGCTTCCAACGCATTTACATCCTTCCTTAAATAAGGAGACCAAGACTGTACACAGTACTCCAGATGTGCTCTCATCAATGCTCTGTATAATCGAAGCATAACCTCCCTACTTTTGTATTCAATTCCCCTCGCAATAAACAATAACATTCTATTTGCTTTCCTAATTACTTGCTGTACCTGCATATTAAACTTTTGTGATTCATGCAGTAGGACACCCAGATCCCGCTGCATCTCAGAGCTCTGCAATCTCTCACAATTTAGATAATATACTTCTTTTTTATTTTTCCTGCCAAAATGGACAATTTCACATTTTCCCACATTATACTCCATTTGCCAGATCTTTGCCCACTCACTTAACCTATCTCTGTCCCTTTGTACTCTCCTTATGTCCTCTTCACAACTTACTTTCCTACCTACCTTTCCGTCATCAGCAAATTTAGCAACCATATCTTCAGTCACTTCATCCAAGTCATTTGTATAAATTGTAAAAAGTTAAGGCCCCAGTACTGATCCCTGTGGCACACCACTCATTACATCTTGCCAACCAGAAAATGACCCATTTATGCCTACTCTCTGTTTCCTGTTAGCTAGCCAATCTTCTATCCATGCCAGTACGTTACCCCCTACACCATGAGCTTTTATTTTGCACAATAACCTTTGATGTGACACCTTAACAAATGTCTTCTGGAAATCTAAGTAAAGTACATCCACCAGTTCCCCTTTACCACAGCACATGTTACTTCTTCAAACATGATTTCCCTTTCACAAAACCATGTTCACTCTGCCTGAATACCTTGATTTTTTCTAAATGCCCTGCTATAACGTCTTTAATAATAGCTTCTAACATTTTCCCTCTGACAGCTGTGAAGTTAACTGGCCTGTAGTTTCCTGCTTTCTGTCTCCCTCTCTTTTTGAATAAAGGAGTTACATTGGCTATTTTCCAATCTAATGGAACCTTCCCCAAATCTAGAGAATTTTGGAAAATTAAAACCACGCATCAACTATCTCACTACCCACTTCTTTTAAGACTTGTCAGTCCACAGCTCCACCAACTTGTTCAGTACCACTTCCCTGGTGATTGTAATTTTCTTGAGTTCCTCCCTTGCTTCCATTTCCTGATTTACAGCTAATACTGGGATGTTACTTGTATCCTCTATGGTGAAGACTGATGCAAAATACCTGTTCAATACATCAGCCATCTCCTTATTTTCCCTTATTAATTCCACAGACTCAGTTTCTATAGGATCAACGCTCACTTTGTTAACTCTTTTCAAAATATCTATAGAAACTCTATCTGTTTATATACTTCTAGCTAGTTTTCTCACGTACTCTAATTTTTCTCTCCTTATTAAACTTTTAGTCATTCTTTGCTGTATTTTATATCCTGTCCAATCTTCTGACCTGCCACCTATCTTTGTGCAATGATATGCTTTTTCTTTAAGTTTGATACTATCTTTAACTTTTTTAGTTAACCACAGATGGTGGGTCCTCCCCTTGGAATTTTTCTTTCTCGTTGGAATGTATCTGTTCTGTATATTCTGAAATATCCCCTTAAATGTCTGCCACTGCATCTCTATTGACCTATTCCTTTCCCTAATTTGCCAGTTCACTTTACCTAGCTCTGCTTTCATGCCCTCATAATTGCCCCTATTTAACTTTAAAATACTAGTCTTAGACCCACTCTTCTCTCCTTCAAACCGAATGCAAAATTCAATCATATTATGTTCACTGCTGTCTAGGGGCACCTTCACTATAAGGTTATTAATTAATCCTATCGCATTGCACAATACCAGGTCTAGTATAGCCTGCTCTCTGGTCGGCTCCAGAATGTGCTGTTCTAAGAAACTATCCTCCAAACATTCAATTAACTCCTCATCTAGGCTACCTTTGCCCATCTGATTTTTCCAATCTATATGTAGATTAAAATCCCTGTTGGAGATGGTCATTGCCTGGCACTTGTGTGACGTGAATGTTTCTTGCCCTTTATCAGCTCCAGCCTGAATATTGTCCAGGACTTGCTGCATATGCACACAGACTGCTTCAGTATCTGAAAAGTTGTGAATGGTGCCGAAGATTATGCAATCATCAGCAAACATCCCCACTTCTGACGTTATGATGGACATTGATGAAGCAGCTGAAAATGGTTGGGCCTAGGATACCACCCTGAGAAACTCCAGCAACCATGTCCTGGGACTGAGGTGTTTGGCCTGGAAAAAAACACAACAATCTTCCTCTGTGCTAGATATGACTCCAACCAGTGGAGAGTTTTCTCCCAATTCCCATTGATTTCAATTTTGCTAGGGCTCTTTGATGCCACACTCGGTCAAATGCTGCCTTTATGTCAAGAGCAGTCACTCTCACCTCAACTCTTGAACTCCGCTCTTTTGTACATATTTGGACCAAGGCTGTAATGAAGTCTGGGGCTGATTGAATCTGATGGAATCCAAACAGTGAGCATGTTATTGCAGAGTAAGTGCTGTTTGATAGCACTGTCGCCAACACATTCCTTCACTTTGCTGATAGTCAAGATGGGGCAGTAATTGACCGGATTGAATTTGTCCTGCTTTTTGTGCACAGGACACACCTGAGCAATTTTCCACATTGTTGGGTAGATGCCAGTGTTGTAGTTGTACCGGAACAGCTTAACTAGGGGTACGGCTAGTTCTGGAGCATAAGTTTTCTGTACTACAGCTGGGACACTGAACCTCCTATTCTATGAGCCTCAGTTTTGGTAACCAGCCTTTTATGTGGTACTTTGTCAAAGGCTTTCTTAAAATCCATACAGGCAACATTCATTGCTTTCCCTTTGTCATGAAAATCCGACATACCAAATGGGAAACTTCATCAGTTGGAACCTTGCCTGAGACTTTTACTGAAAGTTGTTACAAACATCTTTTAAAAAGAGTAACCTGGCAGCCAATCTGGCCACCACAATTTACATATGAATCATCAACAGAGTAGACGAGAGACAACATGACCGACTCAACCTAGCTAGAACAATGGGGTGCTCTCTGATTAAATGACCAGAAATGCCTTTATCAACACAGTAATCAAGAGCCATCGACACCCATTGACTTTGAAAGGGCCAACCACCTCCAAGTGTGAGAGAACAGTTTAAGGTGCGGCCCCTTGAATCTCAGAGAAGCTTCTAGAAGGGCCTCATTAACCCAACAAAGAGTATTGGGAATGTCATGTGACTGCTGTGCAGCTCCAGAGTGACTAAGCTTTGTCAATCAAAAAGCAGAGGAATAATTGAAAGCCATCAAAGAGGCAGCTCTCTCTCTCTCTCTCTCTCTCCAGTAAAGATCCAGAGAAGCCTCGGCTGCAACTGCTAAAGCATCAAACCTACAGACCAACACAACAAGCAACTAGGGGAGAAGGATCAAACCCCCTCTTCTGCCTTCTGGAGCCTGAGAAGCAAGCCTGCAACCGTGCACGTGGCCCAGTGAACACTTCAGGACTACAATTTCAACTAAGGACTCTGAGACTGACGTTCCATATTTAAATTCCATTTATTACAGACTCTACTCCAACCATCCAACTCTGTTTTTCCCTCTGAATCTATTTGTGTGTGTGTGTGGCTCTCGTGTGAATGTGTGCCTAGATGCGCAGCGTATTTTAGTAATTTTAACTGATTTAGAGTGTTAAGGATAATTAACTTACATCTTCTTTGTTTAAACTCAAGAACACCTGTCTGATTGGTTCTTTGTTTATTATATTAGAGTTACAGGAGCAAGCGCTCACTGGGGTGGTAAGTTCTATCACAGTGTAAAAAGGATAACCCTGTTGCAGTCAAACCAGAGAAGGGGCGAAAGGCAAAGCCTAAGACCCCTTCCTCACCTGGTCGTAACACCTTCACAGTGGCGCAGTGGTTAGCACCGCAGCCTCACGGCTCCAGCGACCCGGGTTCAATTCTGGGTACTGCCTGTGTGGAGTTTGCAAGTTCTCCCTGTGTCTGTGTGGGTTTTCTCCCACAACCCAAAAGACTTGCAGGTTGGTAGGTAAATTGGCCATTATAAATTGCCCCTAGTATAGGTAGGTGGTAGGGAAATATATAGGGACAGGTGGGGATGTGGTAGGAATATGGGATTAGTGTAGGATTAGTATAAATGGGTGGTTGATGGTCGGCACAGACTCGGTGGGCCGAAGGGTCTGTTTCAGTGCTGTATCTCTAAACTAAACTAAATCTTCTCTGTTACTTCATCAAAAAAATCAATTAGATTATTCAAGCACGATTTGCCTTTTAGAAATTCTCCCTAATTAACTCAAATCTCTCCAAGTGCCTGCTGATTTTTTTTTTCACTGATTATTGTTTCTAAAACCTGACACACCACTGATGTTAAACTGACAAGCCTGCAGTTACTAGGAATGTCCTTACACCCTTTCTTGAATAAAGGTGTCACATCTGCCATTCTCCAATCCTCTGGCACCTACCCCGTATCTAGGGAAGACTGGAAAATTATGGCAATCCCTTCTGCTATCCACTCCCATTTCTTTTATCAACCTGGGATACAGGCCACCCAGACTAGGTGACTTACCCACTTTAAGCACAACCAGCCTTTCCAGTACATGCTGTCTATCAATTTTCACCCCATCCATTGCCCCTATCATCTCTGCATCTACCGATAATATTAGTCAGTATCCTCTTCCTTAGTAAATACCAATACAAAGTACTCATTAAGTATTCTAGCCTTGCCCTGCATCTCTAAGCATATATCACCCTCTTTGGCTCTAATAGGACACACCCCAGCTCTTCCTGCCCACTTACTATTTACATGCTGGTAGAATATTTTTGGGTTCCCTTTTATGTTAACTGCATTCTATTCTCATATTCTCTCTTTGGCAGTTGTATTTTCCTCTTCGCTAGCCCTCTCAGCTTATTGTATTTGGCCTGGTTCTCACTTGAAGAATTCACCTGACATGCATCATGCACCATTCTTTTTTTGTTTCATCATATTTTCTATCTCCCTCATCATCCAAGGACACCTGGCTTTGGTTCCCTTACCTTTCACCTTTGTTGGAATGTACCTAGCCTGTACCTGAAACATCTCCTCCTTAAAGATTACCCATTGCTCCGTTACAGTTTTTCCTGTCAATCTTTGGTTCCATTTTACCCTGGCTAGATTCCCTCCTTATCCCATTGAAGTTAGCCCTCTTCCAATTTAGATGTTCTACTTTAGATTATTCCTTGATCTTCTCCATTGCTAATCTAAACCTTATAATACAATGATCACTCTTGCCTAAGTGTTCTCCCATAGACACTTGGTCCACTTGGCCCACCTCCTTCCCCAGCACTAGATCCTGAAATGCCTCCTTCCTAATTGGACTGAGAACATGCTGGTCAAGGAAGTTCTCCTGAAAACATTTCCAAAATTCCTCCCTCCCTTTCCCTTTACTCTACCATTATCTCAAGCGATATTTGGGTAATTAAAATCCCCCAATATCACTATGCTATAGTTCTTGCACATTTCTGTGATTTCACTGCAGATTTGCTCCTATATCTCTCTCTCACTATTTGGAGGCCTAAAGAATACTCCTAGTTGCATGATTATGTCCTTGTTGTTTCTTAATTCTAACCAAAGGGATTCTGTCTTTGCCCCCTCAAGGATATCATCTCTTTCCAACACTACAATATCTTCCCTAATCAGTACTGCCATCCCACATACATTGTTTCCATCTCTATCTTTTCTGAACACTTTATATCCTTGAATATTAAGCACCCAGTCCTCACCATTTTTAAACCACGTTTCCGTTGTTGCCACTGCATCATATTCACACACTGCCTTATTCACCACACTTTGTTCATTACATACTTGCATTGTAAACCTGTCTCTGTTTTCCTCATAGTCCTTCTTAGTCTTCTTCTATCGAATATGGTATTATTTCCTTCTCTAGTACTCCCCAACACCCTCACTCCTTTATGCACCTTAACCCTCTTTCTACTTCTAAATGCTGGTGCCCATCCCCTGCCAATTTGGTTTAAACCCTCCTCAACCATACTAGTGAGCTTCCCTTCGAGGACATTGGTCCCAGTCCTGTTGAGGTGAAATCCATCCAGAATTACAGAATTGTTACAGCGCAGAAGGAGGCCATTCGGCCCATCGTGCCCAAACCAGCTGTCCAAAAGAGCAAATCACTTAGTGCCATTCCCCTGTCTTCTTCCCATAACCCTGTACACTCTTCCTTTTCGTAAAACAGTTTAATTCCCTTTTGAATGCTTCAGTTGAACCTGCATCCATCATCATACTCTCAGGTAGCGCATTCCAGATCTTAACCACGCACTGCTTGAAAAAGTTTTTCCTCATGTTGATTTTGCTTCTCTTACCCATTTCTTTAAATCAGCGCCCTCTCGATCTTGATCCTTTCATGACTGGGAACAGTTTCTCCCTATCTACTCTGTCCAGACCCCTCATGATTTTGAATACCTCTATCAAATCACTACTCAGCCTTCTCTTCTCCAAGGAAAAGAGTTCCAACTTCTCCAATCTACCTTCATAACTGAAGTTCCTCATCTGTGGAACCATTCTTGTAAATCTTTTCTGTATTGTCTCTAATGGCCTCACATCTTTCCTAAAGTGCGGCACCAAGAACTGGACTCAATACGCCAGCTGACGCCGAACTAGTGTCTTATACAAGTTCAACATAACTTCCTTGCTCTTGTACTCTATGCCCCTATTAATAAAGCCCAATAAATTAATTAATCGCTCTCTCAACCTATCCTGCCACCTTCAATGACTGATACACGTATACACCCAGGTCCCTTTGCTCCTGCACCCCCTTGACCTTAAGAATTGTACCCTTTATATTTTATATTGTCTCTCCATATTCTTCCTACCAAAATGAATCACTTCACATTTCTCTGCATTGAACTTCATTTGCCATCTATCCGCCCATTCCACCAACTTGTCTATGTCCTTTTGCAGTTTTATACTATCTCCCTCACAGGGCACAATGCTTTCAAGTTTCGTGTCATCCGCAGACTTTGAAATTGTGCCCTGTGCACCAAGGTCTAGGTCATTAATATATGTCAGGCAAAGCAAGGATCCCAACATTGATCTCTGGGAACTCCACTACAAACCTTCCTCCAGCCTGAAAAACATCCATTAACCACTACTCTTTGGTTCCTGTAACTCAGCCTATTCCATATCCACGTTGCTACTATCCCTTTTATTCCATGAGCTATAACTTTGCTCACAGGTCTGTTGTGTGGCACTGTATCAAACACCTTTTGAAAGTCCATGTACACCACATCAACTGTATTGCCCTCATCAAACCTTTCTGTTGCCTCCTCAAAAAAAAAATCCAGCAAGTTAGTCAAACATGAAATAAAAACAAGAAATGCTGAAACCACTCAGCAGGTCTGGCAGCATCTGTGGAAAGAGAAGCAGAGTTAACGTTTCGGGTCAGTGACCCTTCTTCGGAACCCCGAAGTCAAACATGATTTTCCCTTAAGAAATCCATGCTGGCTTTCTTTAATTAACCTGCATTTGTCCATGTGACGACTAATTTTGTCCCGAATTATTCTTTCTAGAAGTTTCCCCACCACTGAAGTTAAACTGACGGGCCTGTAGTTGCTGGGCTTATCTGTACACCCTCCAGTCCTCTGGCACCATCCCCAAATCTAAGGAAGACTGAAAAATTATGGCCTGTGTCTCCACGATTTCCACCCTCACTTCCCTCACTATCCTTGGATGCATCTCATCCTGGTGCTTTATCCACTTTAAGTTCAGACAGCCTATCTAATACATCCTCCTTATCAATTTTAAACCCTTCTATTGTCTGAATTACCTCCTCTTTCACCATTGCCTGTGTTGCACCTTTTTCTTTGGTAAAGATAGATGCAAAGTATTCATTTAATAGCTCAACTATGCTCTCTATGTTCATGTGTAAATCCCCTTTATGGTCTCTAATCCGCCCTACTCCTCCTTTTATCACCCTTTTACTATTCATGTGTCTATAGAAAACTTTGGGATTCCCTTTAATGTTAGCTGCCAGTCTCTTTTCATGCTCTCTCTTTGTTTGTCTTATTTGCTTTTCCACTTCCCCTCTGGACCTTCTACATTCAGCCTGGTTCTCAATAGTATTTTCTACCTAGCATCTGTCATAAGCATACTTTTTTCATCTTTATTTATTCTCTACCTCTTTTGTCATCTAGGGAGCTCTGGATTTGTTTACCTTACTTTTCCCCTTCGAGGGAACATACCTTGACTGTGCCTGAACTATCTCTTCTTTGAACGTAGCCCATTGTTCAGCAATCGGTTTTCCTGCCAACCTTTGACACCAATCTATTCGCTCCAGCTCCATTCTCACCCCATTGAAGTTGGCTTTCCACTAGTTAATTATTCTTACTCTGGATTGTTCTTTGTCTTTTTCCATTGCCAGCCTAAACCTTATGATGCAATGCCCACTGTCCCCTAAATGATCTCCTACTGATACTTGATCCACTTGGCCCACCTCATTTCCAAGAACCAGGTCTAGCAGTGCCTCCTTTCTCATTGGACTGGAAACATACTGCTGCAGAAAATTTTCCTGAACACACTCTAGGAACTCTTGCCCCTCACTGCCCTTTACACTACTACTATCCCAGTCTATGTTTAGATAATTAAAGTCCCCCAATATAACGACCCTATAATTTTTGCACCTCTCTGTAATTTCCTTGCAAATTTGTTCCTCCATATCCTTCCCACTAGTTTGTGGCCTAATAGACAACACCAAACAATGTAATTACACCTTTTTCGTTCCTTAGCCAAATTGATTCTGTCCTTGACCCCTCTGGGGTATCCTTTTTCTCCAGCACTGCAATGCTCTCCTTAATCAATACCACCACCCCTCCCCCTTTTTTCCCTTCCCTTTCTTTCCTGAACACCTTGAATCCAGGAATATTTAACACCCAGTCTTGTCCTTCTTTGAGCCAGGTCTCTGTTATAGCCACAACATCATTTTGAATAGATGCCTTCTGCCCCAGAACTGGTCCCAATGACCCAAACATCTGAAGGCCTCCCACCTGCACCGTGCCTCAAGGCACACATGGATCCTCCGTATCTTCCTATTTCTCCTGCTAGTCTGTGGCACTGGAAGTAATCCAGAGATTACAACCTTCAAGGTCCTACTTTTTAACTTCCTCCCTAGCTCCTGAAAATCTGAACGTAGGACCTCAATATCTGCTCTCTCTATGACATTTACCACAACTTCTGTTCCTCCTGTAGAATGTGGGAGGTAGGGGTCGCCAAGAATGTCCCTGCTGACCGCATCTGCGGGAAGTGCACCCAACTCCAGCTCCTCGCAGACCGCGTTAGGGAACTGGAGCTGGAGCTGGATGAACTTCAGATCATTCGGGAGGCGGAGGGGATTATTGACAGGAGTTATAGGGAGGCAGTCACAGCTCAGGTAAAAGAAGTAGGTAGATGGGTTACCGTCAGGGGAAGGAAAGGGAACCAGCAGGCAGTGCAGGGATCCCCTATGGCCGTTTCCCTCAACAACAGGTATACCGTTTTGGATACTGTTGGGGGGGGGGACTTACCAGGGGTAAGCAATGGGGTGCAGGTCTCTGGCACAGAGTCTGTCCCTGTTGCTCAGAAGGGAAAGGGGAAGAGGAGCAGAGCATTAGTCATTGGGGACTCCATAGTTAGGGGAACAGATAGGAGGTTCTGTGGGAACGAGAGAGACTCACGGTTGGTGTGTTGCCTGCCAGGTGCCAGGGTACGTGATGTCTCTGATCGTGTTTTTGGGATCCTTAAGGGGGAGGGGGAGCACCCCCAAGTCGTGGTCCACACAGGCACCAACGACACAGGTAGGAAGAGAGATGGGGATTTAAGGCAGAAATTCAGGGAGCTAGGGTGGAAGCTTCGAGCAAGAACAACCAGAGTTGTTATCTCTGGGTTGTTGCCCGTGCCACGTGCTAGCGAAGAGAGGAATAGGGAGAGAGAGGAGTTGAACACGTGGCTGCAGGGATGGTGTAGGAGGGAGGGTTTTGGTTTCCTGGATAATTGGGGCTCTTTCTGGGGTAGGTGGGACCTCTACAAACAGGATGGTCTTCACCTGAACCAGAGGGGTACCAATATCCTGGGGGGGAGATTTGTTAGTGCTCTTCGGGGGGGGTTTAAACTAAATCAGCAGGGGAATGGGAACCTAAATTGTAGTTCCAGTGTACAGGCTGTTGAGAGTAGTGAGGTAGGGGATAAGGTTACAGGGACGCAAGAGGGCACTGGCAAGCAAGAACTTGGTTTAAAGTGTGTCTACTTCAACGCCAGGAGCATCCGGAATAAGGTGGGTGAGCTTGCAGCATGGGTTGGTACCTGGGATCCTGATGTTGTGGCCATTTCAGAGACATGGGTAGAGCAGGGGCAGGAATGGATGTTGCAGGTTCCGGGATTTAGATGTTTCAGTAAGAACAGAGAAGAGGGTAAAAGAGGGGGGGGTGTGGCATTGTTAATCAAGGAAAGTATTACAGCGGCAGAAAGGACGTTTGAGGACTCGTCTACTGAGGTAGTATGGGCCGAGGTTAGAAACAGGAGAGGAGAGGTCACCCTGTTGGGAGTTTTCTATAGACCTCCGAATAGTTCCAGAGATGTAGAGGAAAGGATAGCGAAGATGATTCTCGACAGGAGCGAGAGTAACAGGGTAGTGGTTATGGGGGACTTTAACTTTCCAAATATTGACTGGAAATACTATAGTTCGAGTACTTTAGATGGGTCTGTTTTTGTCCAGTGTGTGCAGGAGGGTTTTCTGACACAGTATGTGGACAGGCCAACCAGGGGCGATGCCACATTGGATTTGGTACTGGGTAATGAACCCGGCCAGGTGTTCGATTTAGATGTAGGTGAGCACTTTGGCGATAGTGATCACAATTCGGTTAGGTTTACCTTAGCGATGGGCAGGGACAGGTATATACCGCAGGGCAAGAATTATAGCTGGGGGAAAGGAAATTATGACGCGATTAGGCAAGATTTAGGATGTGTAGAATGGGGAAGGAAACTGCAGGGGATGGGCACAAACGAAATGTGGAGCTTATTCAAGGAGCAGCTAATGCGTGTCCTTGATAAGTATGTACCTGTCAGGCAGGGAGGAAGTTGTCGAGCGAGGGAGCCGTGGTTTACTCAAGAAGTTGAAGCGCTTGTCAAGAGGAAGAGGGCGGCTTATGTTAGGATGAGACGTGAAGGCTCAGTTAGGGCGCTTGAGAGTTACAAGCTAGCCAGGAAGGATCTAAAGGGAGGGCTAAGAAGAGCAAGGAGAGGACACGAGAAGTCATTGGCGGATAGGATCAAAGAAAACCCTAAGGCTTTCTATAGGTATATCAGGAATAAACGAATGATAAGAGTTAGAACAGGGCCAATCAAGGATAGTAGTGGGAAGTTGTGTGCGGAATCAGAGGAGATAGGGGAAGCGTTAAATGAATATTTTTCGTCAGTATTTACAGTAGAAAAAGAAAATGTTGCCGAGGAGATTACTGAGATACAGCCTACTAGGCTAGATGGGATTGAGATTCACAAGGAGGAGGTGTTAGCAATTTTGGAAAGAGTGAAAATAGATAAGTCCCCTGGGCCAGATGGGATTTATCCTAGGATTCTCTGGGAAGCCAGGGAGGAGATTGCAGAGCCGTTGTTGTTGATCTTTATGTCGTCATTGTCGACAGGAGTAGTGCCGGAGGACTGGAGGATAGCAAATGTTGTCCCCTTGTTCAAGAAGGGGAGTAGAGACAGCCCTGGTAATTATAGACCTGTGAGCCTTACTTCAGTTGTGGGTAAAATGTTGGAAAAGGTTATAAGAGACAGGATTTATAATCATCTTGAAAAGAATAAGTTCATTTGCGATAGTCAGCACGGTTTTGTGAAAGGTAGGTCGTGCCTCACAAACCTTATTGAGTTTTTCGAGAAGGTGACCAAACAGGTGGATGAGGGTAAAGCCGTGGATGTGGTGGATATGGATTTCAGTAAGGCGTTTGATAAGGTTCCCCACGGTAGGCTATTGCAGAAAATACGGAAGTATGGGGTTGAAGGTGATTTAGAGCTTTGGATCAGAAATTGGCTAGCTGAAAGAAGACAGAGGGTGGTGGTTGATGGCAAATGTTCATCCTGGAGTTTAGTTACTAGTGGTGTACCGCAAGGTTCTGTTTTGGGGCCACTGCTGTTTGTCATTTTTATAAACGACCTGGATGAGGGTGTAGAAGGGTGGGTTAGTAAATTTGCGGATGACACGAAGGTCGGTGGAGTTGTGGATAGTGTCGAAGGGTGTTGTCGGGTACAGAGGGACATAGATAGGCTGCAGAGCTGGGCTGAGAGATGGCAAATGGAGTTTAATGCGGAGAAGTGTGAGGTGATTCACTTTGGAAGGAGTAACAGCAATGCAGAGTACTGGGCTAATGGGAAGATTCTTGGTAGTGTAGATGAGCAGAGAGATCTTGGTATCCAGGTACATAAATCCCTGAAAGTTGCTACCCAGGTTAATAGGGCTGTTAAGAAGGCATATGGTGTGTTAGCTTTTATTAGTCGGGGGATCGAGTTTCGGAGCCACGAGGTCATGATGCAGCTGTACAAAACTCTGGTGAGGCCGCACCTTGAGTATTGCGTGCAGTTCTGGTCACCACATTATAGGAAGGATGTGGAAGCTTTGGAAAGGGTGCAGAGGAGATTTACTAGGATGTTGCCTGGTATGGAAGGAAGGTCTTACGAGGAAAGGCTGAGGGACTTGGGGTTGTTTTCGTTAGAGAGAAGGAGGAGGAGAGGTGACTTAATAGAGACATACAAGATAATCAGAGGGTTAGATAGGGTGGATAGTGAGAGTCTTTTTCCTCGGATGAGGATGGCAAACACGAGGGGACATAGCTTTAAGTTGAGGGGTGAAAGATATAGGACAGATGTCAGAGGTAGTTTCTTTACGCAGAGAGTAGTAGGGGCGTGGAACGCCCTGCCTGCAACAGTAGTAGACTCGCCAACTTTAAGGGCATTTAAGTGGTCATTGGATAGACATATGGATGTAAATGGAATAGTGTAGGTCAGATGATCGGCGCAACATCGAGGGCCGAAGGGCCTGTACTGCGCTGTAATATTCTAATTCTAATTCTAATTCTGGCTCACTCCCTTCCCCCTGGGCGGATGAGCGTTGGAATTCCATGGATGAAGCCCAGAAGTCAAATGAGCAGGTCAGAATCTGCAATCTCAACTGAAATGCACCAATTAATTTTGGCTTCTGGATTTCACGTCTCCAAGCTGCACAGAAGGGAGGATGCACATCCGCATGACATGATCTCAGCTGTATTTAAAAGGACAATGCAAAATGGAAAATCAGGATGGATGGTGAATATTTAGCAAGGGCAGAACCCAGATTCAATGACACCTCATTGGAATTACTGATGGGTGTAGTCAGGAATAGGAGGGACATTCTTTTCTCCAGCAATGGAAGGAAGAAACAGGCTGCTCTCACCAAGAAGGCAACTGAGGAGGTGAACGGCAGCAGTGTTCTGCCCAGGTCATGGATGCAATGCAGGAAGTGGTTTAATTACCTAACCGGGTCAGGAATAGTGAGCACATTTGCTGATTCAACTACATCCTGTGCTTGAAGTTTCTCCACCACCCTTCATTCTGTCTTGCTAAGTGTTCTCCATCACATTACTCCTGACACACACTCAACAGCTTTCAGCAGCTCCCAGTGTTCACTTTCCATGTATTTTATGACCTCCTGATTTATCCATTCACCTTATGCAATGTGATAATTCTGTTTCAGAGTCATCCTCACCAAAGGCACTGCATTCATTGAGTGAAAACTTAACCTTCGCACACAAGTCTGTTTTATCACTCCTTGGAGAAGACAGCATTAAAAACAAGGGGGAAGGACAGGACAGGAGGTGGACCGCCACAAATAGTCTAGCTCGCAGATGTACCATCCCTCTCATTTGGAGATGGAGAGATAGGGAGATTGCAAATAGCTGGTGAGAGAATTACTATTATCTGACAGACATATGCTGACTTTATTTCATCAACGACTGAATGATGGGAAGACTGAGTATGGTGATGGTCATGATTGTCACTTTACCACTAAATAATATCACTTTCTTTTGCCTTCCAGGGCATTCACGTAAGTGTTCTAGGACATCAATGAAGACAATTCCTCAGAGGATGACATTCCATCTGATGGCGCACCACCACAGGATCTAAAGACATATACCAGCACAGATACTCACACGTCAATGAACCCACTTAGACAATTAGTTGGCTTTCCACCTGGTGGTTCACACCTCAGAAAAAAACTTGAGCAGATACTGGAGCAAGGACAGCTATGGAGACTCCACATTTCAGAGCACAATGATCTCCTAACTCCACATCAGGGAGAGGGTGGTGCTGTGGTGGAGATGGTGGCGCAGTGGTAATGTCAGTAGACCAGTAATACAGATGTCCAGGCCTAATTTCCTGGGGACACAAGTTCAAATCCCACCATGGCAGCTGGTGGAATTTAATTTCAATTAATTAAAAATCTGGAATTGAAAGCTAATCTCAGTAATAGTACCATAAAACTATCGTTGATTGTCATAAAAAAAAACCATCTGGTTCACTAATGCCCTTTAGGGAAGGAAATCTGCTCTCCTTACCTGGTCTGGCCTACATGTGACTCTAGGCCCACAGCAATGTAATCGACTCTTAAATGCTCTCTGAGATGTAGCAAGCTACTCAGTTCAAAGGCAATTAGGGATGGGCAACAAATGCTGGCTTTCCAGTGATGCCCACATCCAATGAAAGAATAAAAAAACATGGATGCTGAACCTCAGGGGGCTATCATTGAGTAGAAGAATGCTAAAGGTGTTTCAGCAACTTAGTTAAGTACTGACAGATGTGCCATGCACTCTCTCCACAATAGTGGAGAGGATGGAGGAGTCCAACTTGATCATGAGTTGATTGGTGGTACAGGAAATTGTGAGAATATCTACCATGGACAGAGTGGCCACCTCCAAGCATGGCACTGATATGAATCCATGCAGGCCATATCCATTGTCATGCAGACTTTGGAAGCCAACTTGTCTGATGCCTTAAACAGGATGACAGATACCTTATTCATGGCCTTACAAAACATCACTGATCTTCACCAAGCTGGTGAGTAGCAGAGTGGAAGGAGTAACTCAAGAGGGAAGGTAAGAGTGACTGCCTTGACATCAAGGCAACATTTGACTAAATGTGGCATCAAGGAGCCCTAGCAAAATTAAAGTCAACAGGAATCAGGAGGAAAACTCTCCACTGTTTAGAGTCATACCTAATGCAAAGGCCAATCCTATCAGTCCCAGGACATTGCTGCAGGAGTTCCTCAGTGGTTTAGGCGCAATCATCTTCAGCTGCTCCATCAATGACCTTCCTTCCATAAGATCAGAAGTGGGGATGTTCACTGATGATTGCACAATGTTCAGTACCATTCGCTACTCCTCGGATACTGAAGCAGTCATATACAGCAAGACCTGGACAACATTCAGGCTTGGGCTCATTAGTTGAAAGTAACATTAATGCCGCATACATGCCAGGCAATGACCATCTTCAATAGGAGAGAATCTAACCATCTCCCCTGGATTTTGTTAGCCTTGATTGAAGGATAAACATTGGCCAGGACATTGGGAGAATTCCAGCCTCTACTTTAAATCGTGATATGGGATCTTTTACACCAACCTGATCAGATCCATGGGTCTCATCTGAAAAATGGCACCGCTGACTGTGTGTAGCACTCCCTCCATACCACAGTGAGGTATCAGTCTAGAGTGGGGCTAACTATCTCCCCTTGACATTCAATGGCATTACCATTGCTGGATCCCTCACTTTCAACATCCTGGGGGTCAACATTGACCAGAAACTGAACTGGACCAGCCATATAAATACTGTGGCTACAAGTGCAGGTCAGAGACTGGGAATTCTGAGATGAGTAACTCACCTCCTGACTTCCCAAAGCCTGTCCACCAACTACAAGGCACAAGTCAGGAGTGTGATGGAAAACTCTCCACTTGCCTGGGTGAGTGCAGCTCCAACAACACTCAAGAAGCTCGACACCATCCAAGACAAAACAGTCCACTTGATCGACAACCCATCCACCAATTTAAACAATCACTCCCTCCATCACAAATGCACAGTCACAAATGTGTCCCAGATACAAGATGCCCTGCAGCAACTCATCAGGGCTTCTTTGACAGCACCTTCCAAACCTGTAACCTCTACCACCTAGAAGGACAAGGACACCACCACCTGCAAGTTCCCCTCCAAGCCACCTACCATCCTGAATTGGAACTATATCGCATTTCCTTCACTGTCGCTGGACCAAAATCCTGGAATTCCCTTCCTAACAGCACTGTGGGTGTACCCACACCAGGTAGACTGCAGTGGTTCAAGGAGGCAGCTAACCACAACTTTCTCAAGGGCAATTAAGGATAGGCAACAAATGGTGGACACTCACATCCGATAAAAGGGGAAAAAAAGCACTGGCCCAGGACAGGGGTAATGGGAAAAAGGACATAGAAGTAGAAACTCCATTCAAGCTACTCCCATTTCTCATCCATTGCCCAAGGAACCTAGCACAGACCTGCATAAACTTCTACTACTGGCTGTACAAGCAGCTGCATATTGATGGATGAATATCCCTCGTAGTTTATAGAAACTCCTGGTTGCTGTAGTGGTGCCTGCATTGCCACATGTGTGCAGTCGACAGCAGCCTATTGTTGTGGCTATTGTCCTCACAGGAGGAATTTACATAATTATCAGAGCTGGCAAACAATCCATCAGTGACCTTATGCATGTATGTGCACCCAACTGGGAGATCCTGGCTATATCTTCCGTAGTACTCTGGAAGGATATAGAAACAAAAAGCTTGAGGATGATGACCACTTTCACAACCACTGGTAATGCATGGCTACCAGATCCAGCTGAGCCCACCACAGCATGATATCGCTGCCGTGGATGTGATGGTATTTCACTTCTGATGTGCTGTCAAACATATCCAATGCACCTCCCATTGTGATCTTGTCACTTTGAAAGTCTCCAAGGTTGAAAAACACTGTTATCCACACAAGCTAAAGGGTTGCCAAGAAAAACTGAGACATCAGATGCAATATGTGAGCTTTTATTCAGATGGGACAATGACAAGTTTAAATACCCACATGAACTGTCGCTTAGAGTTGCCTCCATTTCCCTAGTCAGCCCGAACCCTGGGAAAACCATGCTGCACAAGTTATATCTGGAGCTAAGTTTAAACAATTTGCAAAGACCTCATTAACATCTTCTAAGGATGTTAATTACACCAATAAGTACACATCTGTCTCCAATAATTAAATCCCTGACTACAGCCTGTAGGTTTCTCACTGGCACGAAAATGTGACTCTGTTAGTCCCGGAAGTGGGCACGTTGGAGGTTGCGTTGCTGATTGAAAGGTCAAAAAATTTTAACCCGGCACCCACTCCCAACCCCAGTTCTTGGTGGTTAAAATACCCCCCACTATCTCTGTGCTTCCCAAGGTACATTGGTTCATTAGAGGAATTGGTGGTGTAACCATTACTCTGATGCACAAGAAACCTTTTTTTTTTACTTTTCCTCTTTTCAATTATTATTACCCCACTTACAATTTCACATCGTCAGTGTTGAGTTATCCCGCACAGAGCCCCCAATTATATGTTTTTCCTGAATATTATATTAGAGGAATTGGATATTCTGCTTGGCATCTTAGGCAGTAAATTTACATTTTAGCTTTTTCTGCCATTTGTCTAGGGAAAGATATTTCACACTCTGCTCACAGGCAAACAGCAAAGGACTCAATTTCATTTTGTATTGTTACAAAAGTACTTCCATTTTTTGTTAAATTTTTTGAGGACATGTTTTAAAACTGATAAGGATTCAATAGATGCTGGACTTTATGTTTTTTATTTAAAAGGTCATTGGAAGGTCTTTTGGACTTGGTTTGTAACCAACCCTTTCTGGAAGTCACCTGTCTTCAGATAAGTATCCAGCGGGGACTTTTTGACTTGGGAAATATGTTTACCGAGAAGTGACAGGTCAAGAATATAGGGGTCAGGTGGCTTGACTCTCGAGATATTGTTTTGATTTTGCTTTGGACAGTCAGTTGGGGTATGGACAGTGATTTGAAAGGAGTTTAAAAATCAACCTGAAGGACAAAACCCCAGCTCAGCCTGTTACATCTCTTTGAAAAGACTGCCAGCTTTTCCATCTCTTTGAAAAGCTCTTAGAAGTGAGTGTAAGCAATATAGAAATTGATGCTGCATTCCTCCTGAAAGGTCTGCCAAACATATCTTCAACATCGCCTGAAAAGAGCTGTTCTAGGAAGATCCCAGTGACCTACCACTGTATACCCAGATGCCAGACAAAAAAGGGACATCTGACATCTTTCCATATCTTCTCTTTTTTTGTAGCAGAGCTCTAAAGGGAAAATCTCTTTATTTTTTGGTTAACAGGTGTGTGTATGTGTGGGGCGGAGGGGACTACAGTAAAAAGGGAACTTTCATATTTCAGTTGGTGTGTTAATGCTCTGCTTCATTATTGGTTAAGTCTTGTTTTATAATAAACGGATAATTTTGTTGTTTATTAAAGAAACTTGGTTGGTGTATTTTATTCAGGAATAAGAAGTAGAGTATATGGATGACTGCATCGGTATCTGGGTAAACATTTAAATATATGTTGTGACCTGTGGAGAAATGGAACTAGGAAAAACAGTGCACTCCTCCCGCCTTGGTCATAACATAAATTGGGGGCTCTGTGTGGGATAACTCAACACCGACGATGTGAAATTGTGAGTGGGGTAATAATAATTGAAAAGAGGTAAAGCAAAAACAAAACAGGTTTCTTGTGCATTAGAGTAATGTTTACACTACCAAAATGTTTTTGTCAGTTGCTACGACCTTTCTGGGGAAGGAGGATGTATCTCTGAGTGATTTGAGAAACTTAACCAAGGCTAGGCTAAAGGATTTGGCACAACTGTTAGTGTTAGAATTAAAACCAGGGGCTAAGAAAGCAGACATAATTGTGGTAATAGCACATCATTTGAAACTGGAAGAAGTAAAAAGCGAACTAGATGGTAGTGCAGTTGAATTAGCTAAAATTCAGTTACAGATTAAGCAGCTTGAGCTTGAGCAGGAAAAAGAGATGAAAAACTTGAACTACAATTTCAAAGAGAAAGAAAAGGAAGGGTATTCAAATCAAAAAGAGATGAAACTAAGACAAAGGGGTGGTCTTGACTCTAATGAAAGTTCTGGTGAGGAAAGATCAGACTCCAGCCCAGGGCCCAGTGGAGAGCTGTTTAAATTTGTACAAGCACTTCTGAAGTTTGAGAAAAATGACATAGAGGCATTTTTCATTTCTTTTGAAAAGATAGCCAGATGGGTGAAGGGGCCGACGGAAAGCTGGACACTGCTTATACAAAGCAGGTTGATGGGCAGAGCTCATGAAGTTTATGGCATCCTTTCTGAGGAGGCTTCTGCAGACTATCAGGTGGAAAAAAGGCTATTCTCGCTGCTTATGAGTTAGTCCCTGAGGCTTACCAGCAGAAATTTTCACACAGTGGCGCAGTGGTTAGCACCGCAGCCTCACAGCTCCACCGACCCGGGTTCGATTCTGGGTACTGCTTGTGCAGAGTTTGCAAGTTCTCCCTGTGACCGAGTGGGTTTCCGCCGGGTGCTCCGGTTTCCTCTCACAGCCAAAGACTTGCAGGTTGATAGGTTAATTGTCCATTATAAATTGCCCCCAGTGTAGGTAGGCAGTAGGGGAATTGAGGGGATGTGGTAGGAATATGGGATTAATGTAGGATTAGTATAAATGGGTGGTTGATGGTCAGCACAGACTTGGTGGGCCGAAGGGCCTGTTTCAGTGCTGTATCTCTAAATAAATAAATAAAAAACCTCCGGAGACAGCCTGGGCAGACTTATATAGAATTTGAGAGGTAAAGAAAATAAATTTTGATTGTTGGATGCGGGCACTAAAGGTAGAGGCCATGTATGAGGGCCTTCGGGAATTAATTCTCCTTGAAGAATTTAAAAATTCACTCCTCCAGTAGTAAGACCTATGTAGAGACCCAGAAGGTTTCAACAGCCAGACAGGCAGCAGAAGTTGCTGATGATTACAAACCCAAACCCTTTGTCCATTACCCCCACAAACCCGAGAAGGATAGATGGTGGGAGAGTGTAAGAAAAGCAAGTAGCCGGGACAAGAAGGGACTGCTGGGAATGCCTCAGGATCTCCTCCTCAGGCCAGAAAGGAAGATGCTGAGGGTGGAAGTGAGGTCCTAAAGCCTAAGTGTTACCATTGTCACAAGGTGGGACACCTTCATGCAGAATGTTGGAAGTTGCAGGGTAAAGTCATGGGACTTATTTGGGTACATAAAGCCAATGTAGAGAAAGGGGACCTGACCGAGAGTACGACAGATCAGGCTTTAGCAGTGACTGCAGCTGTAAGGCCAAGTGCAAAAACCACTGTGAGTGCAGGGCATGTGAACAAGATACCTGAGAGCTATAAGGAATTCTTGTCAAAAGCAAAAGTAACTCCTGATCCCTTAAGTGAGGCAGGTAAACCTATAGTTATACTTAGGGATACAGGAGCCAGTCAAACTCTTTTACTAGGGATAACTTTTCCACCAGAGAGCGCACTGAATGCCAAGGTTTTAGTAAATGGTATTGGCGGGGAATATATACCAAACCTTTGTATTGCGTGCACCTGGAGTGTGACCTAATGTCTGGAACAGTAACTGTAGATGTTGTCCATAGTTTGCCTGTAGATGGAGCTGACCTACTCCTGGGGAATGATTTGGCTGTAGTCACGGAAAGACCAAGTGAAGTCAAAAAGACAGAACAGTTGCTGGAAAGGTTCCAGGAATTTTCCTTCATGTGTACTGACCCGAGCGATGGCTAAACAAGTTCCATTGACGGAGGTAAAATTGGCACCATGGACAGATAGCTGAATACCTGAAACTTTCTTTGGATAATCCGAAGGAAATGTTCAGTACGTCTTCTCTGATCAAGGCTCAGCAAGCCAATCCAGAGTTAAATAAAGTGGCACAATCAGCTCTAACTGAAGCTGAGGCAAAGGGAGTTCTGGAAGGTTACTATGTTAAAATGAGGAAGTGGAGACCTTCTCACAGACCTGCGGATGAAGAATGGACAGTTGATCACCAGATAGTGATACTGCCCAAGTACTGCCGGGAAATATTAAGGATAGCTCATGAAATTTCTATACCAGGACATGTAGGAATATGGAAGATCCAATCACGTATAAGTCGACATTTTTACTGGTCAGGTCTTTCCAAGGATGTGGTGCAGTTTTGTGAAAAATGCCATAAGTACCTGATTGTGGGAAAACCATTTAGTAGGGTATTGGTAGACTGTGTAGGACCTTTACTGTAAACAAAAGCGGGACACCAATATATACTCACTATCGTGGATATGGCTACTCGGTTCCCAGAGGCCATTCCCTGGAGAACAATTTCTGCTCAGGTCGTGGTAGAGAAGTTAACCCAGTTCTTCACTAGATATGGATTACTGATTGAGATTCAGTCGGATCAAGGTTCCAATTTTATGTCTAAAATTTTTCAGGAAGTTATGGGTAATTTGGGTATTACACTGTTATATTCTTCAGCATACCACCCACAGACACAAGGGGCTTTAGAAAGATACCATCAGACTCTCAAAACGGTGATCAGAGCATACTGTCATGAATATCCCCACGATTGGATAAAGAGCTAGAATTTCTTTTATTTGTCACTAGGGATTCATCTAATGAGTCTATTGGTTGTGGTCCTTTTGAATTAGTTTATGGACATGAGATGAGGTCCTCAAAAACTAATTAAACTCTCGCTCCTTCCCTCAAACTCCCCTCTGCCTCGCCCTCTGTCTCCCTTTCTCTCTCCACCTCTTGCTCCCTCCCCCTCCCCCCACTCTCCCTGTTCTCTTTGCCTCCCCCCTCGCTCCCTCCTCCTTCCGCCTAAAGGCCTGCTCGGGTATAAAATTGAAACCCGACCCGACCACAGCCAACCTGAACTTGACCTGGGCCCGAGTCCTTTGATTTTTTCTGCAACCGACCCGACCCGAATATCGTTCATCCGTTCCGGCAGCAGTCTATTCCTGCAGATGGAGTTGTGGGGAATCATGGGTGAGCCCGATCCCAAGATTTCCCGGAGGCAGCACTGTCCAGCCCGACCCGAGTCCGAATGCTGGACTCGGAATACAGACGTGACCCAACCGAACCCGACACTTGTAGTCGGGTCTAGTCGGGTTCAGGTCAGGTAGCCAGGCTTTACTACCACCCACTCTCCCTCACTTGCTCTCTCCCTTCCTCTTCCTTCCCCCTCACTCTTTCCCCCCTTTCTGTCTCTCTCCCTCCCCCTCCCACCTCCAAGCTTTCCCCTCTCCCACCCTCATCCCTCCTCCCACCCTTCCCCCTCTCCCTCCCTCCGTCCCTCCCACCCACCCTCTCTCCCCCTCTTTCCGTCCATCACTCTCTCCCTCCTTCCTTCCATGCCTCCCTCCTTCCTTCCTGCCCCCTCCATCCTGCTTTCCTTCCCCCTGCATTCCTCTATCACTCCCCTCCCTCCTTCCTCTCTCGCTCCCTACCTCCCTCCCCTCCCCCTCCCTCCTTATTTCCTTCCCCTCTCCCTCTTCTCCCCCCTCTTTTCTACCCCTTCCCTCTTTCCATCCTTCCCTCTCTCCCTTCGTCCTTCCCTCCCTCTATCCCTCTCTCCTTCTCACCCTCTCTCCTTCCTTTCCTACCTCCCTCTCTCCCTCCCTCCCTCCTTCTCTCCCTGCTTCCTTTCCTCCCACCCTCCTTCCTTCTCTCCCCCTCTCCCTTCTTCCTTCCTCCCTCTCTCCTTCCTTCCTTCCTTCCTCCCTCTCTCCCTCATTCCCTTGCTCCTTCCCTCCCTCCATCCTCCCTCGCTCTCTCCCTTCTTCCTTCCCTCCCTCCCACCTTCTATCCCACCCTCCTTCCCTCTCTCCTTCCATCCCTCCCTCCTCCTTCTCTCCATTCGTCTCTCCTCCCTCTCCCTCTTCGTCTCTCCCAGCCTCTCTCTCTTGCTCCCTCCTTCTCTTCCTGCTTCCTTCCCTCCCACCCTCCTTCCTTCTCTCCCCCCTTCTTCCTTTCCTCCTCCCCTTCCTTCCCTCCTCTCCCCTTCTACCTTTCCTCCTTCCTCCCTCTCTCACTCCTTCCTCCCTCTCTCACTCCTTCCTCTCTCCCTCTTTCACTCACTTCTTCCCTCTCCCTCTCTCCCTCTGTCTCTTCCACCCTCTCTCCCTTGCTCCCTCCCTCCCTCCTTCCATCCCCCATTCTCTCCCTGCTTCCTTCCTTCCCACACTCCATCCTTCTCTCCCCCACTCCCTCCTTCCTCCCTCTCACTCCCTCCTTCCTCCCTCTCACTCCTTCCTCCCTCTCCCTCTCATTCCACCCCCCTTCCCTCTCACTCCCACCCTCCTTCCAACTCACTCTCCCTTCCCCCTCACCTCACTCCCTCATTCCCTTGCTCCCTCTCTCCCTTCCTCTCCTTACGTCTTTCCTCCCTCCCTCCTTCCCTCTCCTCCACCCTCTCTCCCTCCCTCCATCTTCCATCTCTCCTTCCTTCCCTCCCTTTATCCCTCCTTCTCTCCCTCTCTCCTTCCTTCCCTCCCTCTCTCCCTTCTTCCATTCCTCCCTCTATCCCACCTTCTCTCCCTCTCCTTCCTTTCCTCCCTCTCTCCTTCCTTCATCCCTCCCTCCTTCCCTCTCTCCATCCTTCCTCCCTCTTTCACACTTCCACCCTCCCTCCGTCTCCCACCCTCTCTCCCTTGCTCCCTCCCTCCTTCCGTCTCCCTCCTCTCTCCTTCCTTCCCTCCATCCTTCCTTCTCTCCTTCCCTCCCTCCTTTCTTCCCTCTCCCTCCTTCCTCCCTCTCTCAGCCTTCCCCCCTCCTTCTGGCCTTCCCCCTCCCTCCCCTCCTTCCTTCCCTTCCCCCTTCCCCTCCACTCCACTCCCTCCCTCCTTCCCCCTCCCTCACTCCTTCCCCTCTACTCCCCCCACCCCCTCAACACCTCTCTTCCCCTCCCCCTGCTTCCCCCTCCTCCCCCACGCCCTCCAAACCCCCTCCCCCTCCTCCCCCGCCTCCCTCTCTCACCTCCCCCTCCTCTCCTCCCCCTCTCCTCCCCTGCCCCCTCCCCTCCCTCCTCCCCCTCCCCTCTCTCCTCACTCCCCCCTCCACTCCTCCCCTCCCCCATCTCCTGCCCCTACTCCCTCTCCTCCCCCCTTCTCCCTCTCCTCCCCCCACCCCCTCCCCCTCCCTCTCCTCTCCCTCTCATCCCCCTCCCCCCCTCTCCCTCCCCGCCCTCTCCTCTCCCTCTCATCCCCCTCCCCCCCTCTCCCTCCCCTCCCATCCACCTCCCCTCCCCCCTCTCCCTCGACCAGAGAACCTGCTCAGTGACGCTCAGTTTGGGTTCCGCCACTCCCCCTCCCCCTCCCCTTGACCAGAGAACCTGCTCAGTGACGCGCAGTTTGGGTTCCTCCACTCCCCCTCCCCTTGACCAGAGAACCTGCTCAGTGACGCTCAGTTTGGGTTCCGCCACTCCCCCTCCCCCTCCCCCTCTCCTCCCCTCCCCTTGACCAGAGAACCTGCTCAGTGACGCTCAGTTTGGGTTCCGCCACTCCCCCTCCCTCTCCCTCTCTCCAGAGAACCTGCTCAGTGACGCTCAGTTTGGGTTCCGCCACTTCCCCTCCCCTTGACCAGAGAACCTACTCAGTGACGCTCAGTTTGGATCCGCCACTCCCCCTCCCCCTCCCCTTGATCAGAGAACCTGTTCAGTGACGCGCAGTTTGGGTTCCGCCACTCGCCCTCCCCTTGACCAGAGAACCTGCTCAGTGACGCTCAGTTTGGGATCCGCCACTCCCCCTCCCCCTCCCCTTGACCAGAGAACCTGCTCAGTGACGCTCACTTTGGGTTCCGCCACTTCCCCTCCCCTTGACCAGAGAACCTGCTCAGTGACGCGTAGTTTGGGTTCCGCCACTCGCCCTCCCCTTGACCAGAGAACCTGCTCAGTGACGCTCAGTTTGGGATCCGCCACTCCCCCTACCCCTCTCCTCCCCCTCCCCTCCACCTCCCCTTGACCAGAGAACCTGCTCAGTGACGCACAGTTTGGGTTCCGTCACTCCCCCTCCCCCTCCCCTTGATCAGAGAACCTGCTCAGTGACACTCAGTTTGGGTTCCGCCACTCCCCCTCCCCCTCCCCCCCCCTTGACCAGAGAACCTGCTCAGTGACGCTCAGTTTGGGTTCCGCCACTCCCCCTCCCTCTCCCCCTCCCCGTCCCCCTCTCCAGAGAACCTGCTCAGTGACGCTCAGTTTGGGTTCCGCCACTTCCCCTCCCCTTGACCAGAGAACCTGATCAGTGACGCTCAGTTTGGGATCCGCCACTTCCCCTCCCCCTCTCCTCCCCCTCCCCTCCACCTCCGCTTGACCAGAGAACCTGCTCAGTGACGCTCAGTTTGGGTTCCGCCACTCCCCCTCCCCTTGATCAGAGAACCTGCTCAGTGACACTCAGTTTGGGTTCTGCCACTCCCCCTCCCCCTCCCCCTCTCCTCCCCTCCCCTTGACCAGAGAACCTGCTCAGTGACGCGCAGTTTGGGTTCCGCCACTCCCCCTCCCTCTCCCCCTCCCCGTCCCCCTCTCCAGAGAACCTGCTCGGTGACGCTCAGTTTGGGTTCCGCCACTTCCCCTCCCCTTGACCAGAAAACCTGTTCAGTGACGCGCTGTTTGGGTTCCGCCACTCGCCCTCCCCTTGACCAGAGAACCTGCTCAGTGACGCTCAGTTTGGGTTCCACCACTCCCCCTCCCCCTCCCCTTGATCAGAGAACCTGCTCAGTGACGCGCAGTTTGGGTTCCGCCACTCGCCCTCCCCTTGACCAGAGAACCTGCTCAGTGACGCTCAGTTTGGGATCCGCCACTCCCCCTCCCCCTCCCCCTCCCCTTGACCAGAGAACCTGCTCAGTGACGCTCACTTTGGGTTCCGCCACTTCCCCTCCCCTTGACCAGAGAACCTGCTCAGTGACGCGCAGTTTGGGTTCCGCCACTCGCCCTCCCCTTGACCAGAGAACCTGCTCAGTGACGCTCAGTTTGGGATCCGCCACTCCCCCTCCCCCTCTCCTCCCCCTCCCCTCCACCTCCCCTTGACCAGAGAACCTGCTCAGTGACGCTCAGTTTGGGTTCCGCCACTCCCTCTCCCCCTCCCCTTGATCAGAGAACCTGCTCAGTGACACTCAGTTTGGGTTCCGCCACTCCCTCTCCTCCCCTTGACCAGAGAACCTGCTCAGTGACGCTCAGTTTGGGTTCCGCCACTCCCCCTGGGTTCCGCCACTCCCCCTCCCCTTGACCAGAGAACCTGCTCAGTGACACTCAGTTTGGGTTCTGCCAGGGCCCCTCCCCCCACTCTCCTCCGCCCACTCTCCTCCCCTCGCTCCCCCCCCCCACTCTCCTCCCCTCGCCCCTCCCACTCTCCTCCCTGTGCGCGCCGAGACTGCTGGGAGTGGCCGTTGGGCGTTAACCTCTGACCCCGGCTGCTTGGCTCCTAGTCAAACACGGAAGAATGGCGACGGCGGCAGCATCAGAGGAGGAGCGGGAACGCAGGCAGTTCTGTGCGCGGCAACGGTTGAGGGTGATATCAGGGCATCTGCGGAGAGCGGAGCCCTTACCGGCACCAACACTTAGCTACTGCCGAGCCATTGAGCTCGGGAGTGCCGAACGTGCGGCTCAAACGGCGGGGTGCATTCCCAGGCGGAGGTAAGTGTCGAGGCGGCTGGCCAGCTGTTTGAATGGGCGCGGCAGTACCGGGGGTAGGGGTGGTGGGAGCGGGAGGACTCTGGGCGGTCACAGGGGCTGGTGGTGTGTGTGTGGAGTGGAGCTGGACTCTGTGGCTGGGTTGCGGTCTAGTTTTAAGCAGTGAGCCTTGTTTACCAGGATGGGCAGCTGCGTTCAGCGTTCGCAGCTTGGGCCCAGAACAGGCGGTTCGGTTTCAGTGACATGTTTAAATAATAAATATACAGCGATGAGGTGTGTGAGTTGCTTTTTGCAGGTCAGTGTAACAGCTGTTGATCGAGAGTACGAGAGTAGTAGTAATAATTGGAGCAATCTAGGCATTTGCACAATTATTCAGTTTGATTATTACATAATGTTTAGTTGCAAAGTTTCAAATCGGTCAGATGTTCAAGTATTTTGGATCTGTATTTTGAACGGTGCATAAATGGGAAAGTGACACTTGCATGCCAGTTAGTGATGGGCTGTACTGACAGAATGGGCTGATTGGTGGTCTGATGTTCCTCCAACCTACGTAACTTTTTTTCAGACACTACGCCGTGACATGTAATGGTACATTCTCTTTGGGGACTTTGTTTTCTTTTAAACAGTAGAGCGCTTCAGATTCCCCCTGGTGTATCTAACTATAACTGGAAAATGGCACCAGTACTTTCGAAGATGCATCCTTCGTGCTCTAAAGATTTAACAAGGAGCTATGTTTTGAAACAAGTTAACTAACTTCATTGGATACATCTACTGAAAGTGAATTCTCAAACAGACAAGACATTGTATTTCGTGAATAACTAAATTAATTAAATGATTAAATTAGAAGTATTAGATATACAGGAATGACTATAAAACTCAAATGTATTGAAGAGTTCTGATATAAATTGCAGGAGTGAAGTTTGATAGTTTATGCACCTATTGAACCTCGTCCTTAACATTGTGTATTGGGTGTATTTGTGTTAATAGATCGAAGCTACGGCATGCCACTTCATTAGTCAATGAAATTAAAATGTTACTTGTGGCCTCCTCATGTTAGACAAGCAGAAGTCAAGCCATGAGCTATTTTATTCCCACTGACAGTGCATGCAACAAGGTTTCTGGTTTCATTTATTATATAGATTATCACTGAATTTGATATGTATTTCAAGGCATCAAGATCTTTCAAGGTTGAGATGTTTGACATGCTTGAGGTTCATTTTTGTGGATTATAATTTTAATCTTTCATTGCCCTATAATGAAGTATGCTAGAATTTTATAGGATTAGTTTGGCTTTTTTGCCTCTGGCTGTTGTGGATATGGGGGTCAGTGCTACTTTGTAATTGATGTGTGAAGGATTAAGGATTGTAACATAATGACTGGTAATTAATGAAATGATACTCAAGTTGATTGCAAAAAGTCAGCATATATTCAGGCAGTATAGTGTAGGTATCATTCAGCTGACTGAAGTGAAGATAGCATAGTTCATAAAGTACAGTTTTGCTCTGGTATGTCAAAAATCTGAATTTTAGTTTTATATAAAATAGGTGCTTTAGTTCTATAATTGTTGAATGCTTGTACATGAAGATTAATGATTGAGAACATTATTGCTGATTCTCAAAATGTAGCTTAGTAATCCAATTGTGCACTGGTTTCAGCATAAAATATTTTTCCTGTTAATTGGCATAGTATATATTTGTATTCACTGGCTGAGATGGCATGCTTCGTGCAACTTATTTTTCTTGTACTTCTGTATATCGTGTCCACAAAATGCAGTACAAATATGACCCAGCCAATTCCCACCCCATTAACCTCCTTTCAGGTGTTGGCAAAGTGATCAAAGGAGTCATCACAAGTGGCCTTGGTTTGAACATGAACGTGACCTGAATTCCAGCAGTGAGATGAGGACTGCCCTTGACACCAAGGCAGTATTTGTTCACGTGTGGTACCAAGGAGCCTGAGTAAAATTGAAGTCAATGGGGCTGAAGGGAAAAACTCACCAGTGACTGGAGTCGTACCTGACACTTTTCTAAATACCAATGTCCTAGAGATATGGGGATAGTGCAGGGAAAAAGATGTTGAAGTGGATGATCAGCCATGATCGTATTGAATGGCGGAGCAGGTTCGATGGGCTGAATGGCCGCCTTCTGCTCCTACGTCCCTATGTTCCTAAAGGAATTTGGTTGTCATTGGAGATCATTTATCTCAGTCCCAGGAGATCACTGCAGAAGTTTCTTAGGTGGCATCCTAGGCCCAAGTATCTTCAGCTGCTTTATTGAATACCTTCCCTTGATTGGAAGGTCAGAAGTAGGAGTTGTTTGCTGATTGCAAAGTGGCTGACTCCTTTCCCATTCCTTATACAATGAAACAGTCCATGTTCGCATGCAGCAAGTTCTGAAGAATACCCAGGCTCGTTAATTGACCAGGAATATTTCTGCTGCATAAGTGTAATACACTGATCAATTCCAACAAGAGAGAGCATATTCACTTCCCCTTTCCCATTCAATGGCATTACCATTGCTGACTCGCCCACCATAAACATCTTGGGAGTCACCATTGACCAGAAACTTAAACCACCACATAAATGCTGTGGCTACAAGAGTAGTTCAGAGGTCTGAAACGAGTGGAGTGGCTCACCTGACTCTCTCCAAAGGCCTCTACCGTTTACAAGCCACAGGTCAGATGTGTGATGGAATAATTTCCACTTGCCTGAATGGATGCAGTTACAGCAACATTCAGAAGCTCGACACAATTTAAGGTAAAGTAATCTGCTTGATTGGAACCCTATCCACTGGCTTAAACATCCACTTCGTCCTAGATTGGAATACCACTGCTGCAATTCACCAAGACTTATTTGGCAGCACCACCCAAACTCACGACACTCACCACCTAGAAGAGCAACAGATGCATGGGAACGCCATCACTTCTAAGCTCTATTCGAAGTGTCATGCCATTCTGACTTGGACATATAGTGCTGATCCTTCATTGTAGCTGGGCCAGAATCTGGAGGACCCTAACTAATTAATTGCATTGTGGTCGCACCTTCACCATACACTTCAGAAGCTGACTCACTGCCACCTTCTCGATGGGCAATAAATTCTGGCCTTGTCAGTGCCCACAGTATTTTTCTTCAATCAGTTACAATTTTTCTGTGCATTGATTTCAAATAAAACTTCTTTCCAGTTAAGAGATCAGAGCATGTTTTACTTCATACTTAGAATGAACAATGTAAATGTTCACTAGTTTGTAAAGATATATTAACTTTAGGATTGCAAGTGCATTTCATGTAAATATACTAATCATTTAGGAAACAATAGTTTGAAAATTAATGAGTTTTAATGACATCTGCTTGGTTCTGGTTTCCTTGTAGAATGGGATCATGAAATATTAATTGGAATAATAACTTATTATGGTCTTTGATAAATTTTTCAGATCTATACATTTAAATGTTGAAGAAATCTTCATTCACGGCCACATATGAAGCCGCTCTGCACAAATCATCTAATCGTTGTTTTATTGATGACCTGTAATAAAAAATAGATACAGAGTAAAGGTTTTAAGTTACCGCAATAGATACTGGGAGTTACAATCAGTGAAAACTGAACAAGATCATGTTCAGTCACATTTCTAGAATATAAGGAAGGTTCTTGGCCATGATGCTCAACTTCAATGAGAAAACACCACAAAGGAGAAGCTTAAATAAGAATGCTAGTTTCCCACTTTCCAAATATGGTTCTGTTTGTGCTGTATTCTGCATATAGCTGAGAATAAATGAAGGTAACTAGGTCACCAAGGTAGAATTTCCTTAAGGTCTTGAAAAAAGTTTGAAGACTTTTATAATTCCTGATTGAAATGGTAGATCTGATGAGTTGTTGTAGGGGAGTTAAATATTATGCACTTGATGGAATAAGAACTAATCGCTTAGTACATTAAATATTTGTCTTTAGTTGTACTGACATTTCTTTTGCTTTTCTCCCTCATGCACCATGTGATAGAGTTGTTGCATTACATTGACCAGAAAATTATGTTTAATCCTCTGGAATTTCTGCCTTGATTGTTGTTTTACTATTCATTCTACCAAAAATGCTTTATGCAATATTTCATTTCCCTGTGGTCATTGCACTTATGGCTTCGGCCATCTTCCCTTAATAATTTATTTACTCCTATACTTAAAACAATCAGACTTAACTAACACAGACAAGAGTCAGTGACTTTAGGTTCCCAGGAGTATAATCTGGGATGATCTTCCCTGTCTCCTGTTGTCAATGACTGTTCAAAAATAATATCTTGGTGATGGTGAAATATTTATCTCTTTTTCCCTCAGTAAACACTTAGACCTGTTGCTTCACTCATTACACAGATGTCAGCCTTGACTCAGTGGTAGCACTCTTGCCTTTGTGTTAGTTTTGAGAGTTCAAGCCTCACTCCAGAGACATGAGCATGTAATCCCAACTAACATTTCAGTACGGTACTGAAGGGATTAAACCAGGGTTGTCCAATCTTTTTGCGTGGGCAGCTACATTAACATTTTTGTCTTAAATAGGGAGCCAGTGAGACAATTTGGAAAGATAAAGGCATTAGAAACTTACTGTATCAACAAGAAATGTGCATTTTTGTGTATAAGACACCTAATTCGGCCTCAGCTGGAGTATATTGCGTCCAGATCTGGGAGCCGCATTTTAGGAAAGACGTGAGGGCATTGGAGAGAGTACAGAAAAGATTCACGAGAATGGTTCTAGGGATGAGGAACTTCAGTTATGAAGATAGATTGGAGAAGTTAGAACTCTTTTCCTTGGAGAAGAGAAGGCTGAGAGGTGATTTGGTAGATGCATTCAAAGTCATGAGGGGTCTGGACAGAAGGATAGAGAGAATATGTTCCCACTTGTGAAAGGATCGAGAACAAGAGGGTACAGATTTAAAGTATTTGGTGAGGGAAGCAAAAGTGATATGAAGAAAAACTTTTTCATGCAGAGTGTGTTTAAGGTCTAGAGTGCACTGCCCGAGAATGTGGTGAAGGCAGGTTCAGTTGAAGTATTCAAAAAGAAGTTAGACTGTTGTGAAAAGGAAGATTGTCCAGGGTTATGGGGAGAAAGCAGGGGAATGGAACTGAGTAAATTGCTCTTTCCGAGAGCCTGTGCAGACACGATGGGCCGAATGGTCTGCTTCTGCACTGTAACAATTCTGTGATTCTGTGAAGCTTTGAATGAGAAGATATATTTATCGACTTACTTTCTCATCACTATGTTGGACACCGATTTAGTGAGATACCTGCCATTTTTTGCTTGGACAAGCAGTCAGTTTTTTTTATTTCCAAAATATACTTTATTCATAAAAATCTGTTTTAAAAAAAGAAAACATGACAAAACAGCACCAAGTCAAAAATTTACAAACTGTGCTAAGGAGGTCAGTTTCCTTCAATATAGGAGTGAGTTGCCTCACAACCCTTCCATTTCATTTTTCATGCCATATACATTTTACAGCAAACGAAAATTTTCCCGATACAGTTCGCGGGGTTTTCCATGGATCCAGCCCCTCTGTTCAGCTTGGTGGGGGGACTTTACACAGTGGCCTTTCCCCTTTGAGCCTTTGCTGCGGCTGCCCCAAGCTTTAGTGTTTCCCTGAATGTGCCAGTCTGCAACTTTCAGTCGTGGCCAACTCTTTGCGCTGGAAGACCAGCAAGTTTGGGGCAGACCAAAGGGCGTCTTTTACCGAATTGATAGTCCTCCAGCAGCAGTTGATGATTATCTCTGTGTGCGTCCCTGGGAACAGCCTGTAGAGCACAGACTGCTGTGTTACAGAGCTGCTTGGGATGAACCTCGACAAAAATCACTGCATCTCTTTCCACACCTGCTTTGCAAAGACACATTCCAGAAGGAGGTGGGCAACCTTCTCTTCCCCACCACAGCCACCGCGAGGGCATTGTGCGGAGGGGGCGAGACTTCGGGCATGCAGGAAGGATCTGACTGGGAGGGCTCTTCTCACCACCAGCCAAGCTACATCTTGGTGCTTGTTTGAAAGTTCTGGTGATGAGGCATTCCGCCAAATGACTTTGGCGGTCTGCTGGGGGAACCATCCGACAGGATCCACCATCTCCTTTTCCCGGAGGGCCTTGAGGACATTCCGTGCAGACCACTGCCTGATGGATCGGTGGTCAAACGTGTTTTTCCGCAGCAACTGCTGCACGAAGGATAGGTGGTAAGGCACAGTCCAACTGCATGGAACATTCCGTGGCAATGTGACCAGGCCCATCCTTCGCAACACCGGGGACAGATAGAACCTCAGCACGTAGTGTCACTTGGAGTTTGCGTACTGGAGGTCCACACACAGCTTGATGCAGCTGCACACAAAGGTCATCATCAGGATGAGGGCGACGTTGGGTACGTTTTTCCCGCCCTTATCCAGAGGTTTGAACATCGTGTCCCTCCGGACCCGGTCCGTTTTGGATCCCCAGATGAAGCGGAAAATGGCTCGGGTGACTGCCACAGCGCAGGAGTGGGATATGGGCCAGACCTGCGCCACGTACAGCAACAACGTGAGCGCCTCTCACCTGATGACCAGGTTTTTACCCACAATAGAGAGAGGTCGCTGCTCCCACATGCTCAGCTTGTGTTGTACCCTGGCTACTCGCTCCTCCCAGGTTTTGGTGCAGTCAGTGTTTGCCTGCACGCTGGTAGCGATGCGGAGTATCGATGCCTGTCAGGAGTGATGTTGCTCTGTCTCCTGTCTCTCCGTGGGGGTTTCGCACCCCCCCCCCCCGCCGCCACCCCTGCTCCTTGTGGGTCCTGAGCCAACATCATTAAAACAGGTTATTTGGTCATGTACTTCATTGTTGTTTGCAGGACTTTGTATATTGGTTGCTGTGTTTCCCTCAATTACAATAATGATTACACTTCAAAATTGGCTGTAAAGTGCTTTAGGGCGTCCTGAGGTTGTGAAAGGCACTATAAAGTGTTCTCCTTTCTTTCCTCTAACCATGATTTGTTTGAATTTGAAGGCATTGTCCCAGTACCACCACCTAATTTTTTTTTTTTGGAGGTTGCATGAGGCCTTTCCTGAAGCAGTGTAGTCGAATTGTGCTTTTGTGGGACTTTTTAAAAAAAAAAAAAGTCTGCCAGAAATTTTGGGTTATCACAGACCTTAAATTATTCTGCATGCTACAAAATATACATGGTGAGCTCTAAAGCAATAAGCTTATGTAATTTAAAAAAAAAAATTCCAATTATTGGCCATGAGTTTGAGTTGAAGGATTTGTAGGACTGGAGAAAAGTATGCTGCATTAACGTTTCTTTCGTGGCATGCGACTATTTTAGGGTCTTGGATGACTGCTTCAGTTCAGCTGGATGCAGTTGTATATTTGTATTTTTCATTCTTTTCAGCCTGTTTAATTTACTGTTTTGTCTGTTTGCTAATGTACAGTGCTGCTTTTGACCATCCTGATTTTGCATGCTGCATTGTTTTAAATTGCTTTATTAACTTTTGCTTTTCCCTTCAGTAACTTTGTAGCAGTAAAACCCTGTAGTTTTGACATTTTTAAAAGTTGAAATGGAGTGTGATTATGCTTGCATAGGTTGTTTTTTTTCCTGTTGAAATAGATTGTTTTAAAAAAAAAGTTTCAGTCCTAATTGTGATGTGTGGTATTAATCTGATGAGTGATCTTTCAGGCCTGCACCATTCCTTTCATACTTCTGTTTTGATTGCTTTCAAGTTGTCTTCAATTTGTATATATTTTTCGGTAACTTGTAAGATTAACTTCATGCATTTATATTTTAATAACTGAACACTCTGCATTAATGGTTAATGCTCCTGTCATTCTAAGACAGCATATCCTCTGATTTGTCATGAGCAACTTTAAAGAGCGCCAATAGAAAATCTGATTTTGTTCATAGCTAATACTGTGACTGTTACATTTGTGGATTGTATGCAGAATGATCTATGCCACTGAGGCAAGTTTATTTTCACATTGATCTTGACTCTCCTTTGCTAAGGATGTATCGGTTACTCTGTCCATTGTGCTCTGAGACTACCCTGGTAACATTGCAGTAAATCATTTTGGAGATGGTTGTGAAAAGATTAGTTATCTGAGCTGACTTTCTAAAACCATACTGTGATTGATGTCCTAGTGCTCTTTTACATGGCCTTTCCAAACTTGATGCTATGAATCTGAACTGCAGTGGAAATTTGTGCATAACCAAAGGCCCGAATTTACATTAAACATTATCTGCAGTATTGTAGTAAATATACTATATGCAGTAACTGGCATGAGGCATGTGTTGGAGTATTACTGTTATTTTTGCTTTTTTCACAGTTTAATATTTTGTCCTGTCTTTGGACTACTGATTCCTTTTGAATGAAGTGGCTTAGTGCAAGGAAGGTGTCATCTTCTACAACTAAAATGCATTTGGGTACATCTCCTGGGGAGGCGATGGCGTAATGGTAATGTCATGGGACTAGTAATCCCAAACCCAGGCTAATCTGGGGACATGGGATTGAATTCCACCACGGCAGATGGTGAAATTTGAACTCGAATGTAAATTGTTGTAAAAACCCATCTGGTTCACTAATGTCCTTTTGGGAAGGAAATTTACTGTCCTTGCCTGATCTGGCTACATGTAACTCCAGCCCCACAGCAATATGTTTGACTCATAAATGCCCTCTGACATGGCCTAACAAGCCACTCAGTTGTATCAAACTGCTAGCACGGTTGGTGTACCTACACACAAGGAACTGCAGTGGTTCAAGATGACAGTTCACCACCACCACCACCTACTGAAGGACCATTGGGGATGGGTAATAAATGCTGACCTAGCCAGTGATGCCCACATCCCATGAACAAATAATAAAAAAAAAACTGTCCCTGCTAACATTGAGCTCTGTCAAATTGGGGATCACAAATTTGTCAAGACTGTCCCCTTATTTTTAGATCATTGGCATAACTTAAAGTTTTATTTTAAAATTAATAATTTTCCTTTCATTATAACATGTTTTTTCAATAAACTAGTGATATTGAAAATTTCCCTTTTTTGAAATTCTATGCCAAAATTGCAATAGATGTATGTACCTCAAAAGTGGACTAAATTACGTTTGCTTTGATTTCCATTCAAGTTCCTGTAATTAAATGTAGAAACCTTGGTCAGTGTTTGAGACCAGTTAGGGAATTCAGATTCTAGAAACCAAAAGCAAGATTTAATGATTTGTGGATCTTGTTTAACCTTTTCCTCCCTTTCAATTTATTATTTGGGGAAAATAAATGTGATTTTATAACTTCCAAACTTAAAAACAGTTAAGCATTGCATTTTCTTTGTACTATTTATCAATGGGTGCAGGTTATGTTATAAATTGGCTTGCTGTACATTCCTTTCTCCTCTGCACTACTGTGAGCCACAGAGCCTTCAGTTATCATGTCCATCTTCTGAAATTCCTCTCCTGAACCTTGCCATCATGCTATGTTTCAATTGTGTGACCACCTTGCCGAACGTGTCTGAAGCAGCTTTGTGTCCATTCCCACTGCCCTCACGTTACCTCTTGAGATGTTGTATCGTACTGTGCCATATGTACATAAATTTGGGGAAAGAAATTTCAATTCATAAACAGGAAAACATTTTTCTGAATTTTTAAAGTTTTTAATCCACTTCAGTGTACGAACACTGCATTATCGCAAGCCACTCCATTAAATTGCATTCCACAGAAGTGCTTTGTGTATACTTGATTTTAAGGGTTTAAATGTTTTTCACCACCTTGTTTAGGGTCTCAGTGCTGTTTGTAGTGACTGTCATTTCACCACCACCCCTTTTGACCCTTCCACTGTCTCTAAATTCACACTGCTTGTTTGACATCATTACTGGATGAACAGTAATTTTCTCCAGCTAAGTATTGGGAAGAATGAAGCCATTTTTTTTTTTTCAGTCTTTGCCACAAACTCCGTTCCCGAGCCACTGACCCTGTCCCTTTCCTTGGCGACTGTCTGAAGCTGAACCAGACTTTCGCAACTTTGGTGTCCAGCTTGAGCTGAAGGCCTGCTCGGGTCTGCAAATGAAACCCGACCCAGCCCGAGTCCTTTAACTTTTTCCTGTGCCTGACCTGGCCCGACTGCCGGAATAAAGTTGATTTTATATTGGAGGTTGTGTTCTACCTTAGGTGGAATCACTCACCGCAGACTAGTGCGGAGTTAAATGCATGTTTCCTGCCTTGACGTCCTGGCTGTCACTGTGTCCGACCCGACCTGAATCCGACATGTTGTCGGGCCCATTCGGGTCGGGTAGCTATGCTCTAGTTTGACCTGAGATGATGCGCTTCTGACTGCGCAGATATGCAATCACTAAAATAGCCTATTTCTACCTCCGTAATAATGCCCAACTCTGCCCCTGCCTCAGTTTATCTGCTGAAATCCTCATCCATGTGTTTATGTCCAGACTTGACTAGTCCAAAGCATTCCTGGCCGGCCTCCCACATTCTACCCTCTAAACTTGAGGGGTGATTCAAAATTCTGCTTCTCATGTCCTAACTCGCAGCAAATCCTGTTCACTCTTCACCCTTGTGCTCACTGCCCTACATTTGTTCCCAGTTAGGCAATGCCTCATTTAAAATTCTTATCCTTGTTTTCTTATTCCTCCATGTTCTCTTCCCTACAGCCCTCAGATATCTGCACTCCTCTAATTCTGGCCTTTTGAGCATCCCTGATTTTTAATTGGTCTGCTATTGGTGACTGTGCCTTCAGCTGCCAAGGCCTTAAGCTCTGGAATTCCTTTCTTAAACCTCCCCATCTCTCTACTCACTTTCTTTCTTTTGTGATGCTCCTTAAAACCTACCTCTTTAACCAAGCTTTTGGTCATTTGCTCTAACATCTCCTATGTGGCTTGTCAAATTTTGTTAATGCTCCTGTGAAGGGCCTTGGGACCTTTTTACTACATTAAAGGTGCTATATAAATACAAGCAAGTAAGTACATTTTTTTTTTAGAGATAATTGCATCAAGCACAGTCACTAAACTTGCAAATGCTACAAAGCTAATGAGGGTGACAGACTTCAGAGGTGAACAGGATGAGCTACTGAAGGATTTGAATATACTTGCTAAGTGGGCAGACAGTTGGCAGATTAAATTCAATGTAGAGGAGGAATTCAAAGAGCTTCACGTGGGAGCAGGACATCTAGGACGGTCTATTACTTACACTGAAAGAAAATAATATGCATGGAGAATTAAAGAAACATTGGGGCATTGGTTGATTGAAGTTATCAGAACAGTGTCTGGATGTAAAACAGATCAGATCTTGAGATATTGAAAGGTCAATACTGAGTCAAAATAGATAATGCCATTTTTAAAATCATTTATGCATTTACACTTGGAATACTGCATACAGTTCTGGTTGCCACAGTACTGATATTGCAGCTATTGATATACAGAAGAGAACAACTAGAAAGATCAAGGGAATGGAGATATTGGATTATGTAAATTAGATATGCTCTCACTGGAAAAGCAAAAGTAGAGAGATGATATGGTTGCTGTGTTGAGGATTCTATAGGACTAAATGGTGTAGACCATGACTGGCTGTTTCACATTGTCTAGAACAGTAGAGTCAGAAGATACAGCCTGCATTTTGGGGGTGTAGGTGGGGGGAAAATTCAAAACTATCTGTAGAAATATTTCATGGAGGGCAAATGGTCAATCTTTGGAAGAGGCTCCCTATGGAGACAGATGAAGCAGGTAGTATTGATTCATTAAAATGCAAATTAGATTTTGTCTGTTAATCTGGGATAGAGTATATGAGTAACTTGAGACATGCCATATGGCAAATGTAACATGCTTGGAAGGGATAAGTGATATCAAACCTATAATTCCTAATGTTTTCCACCATTGGGGTTTTCCTCGTTTCATGACTTGGTCTGCTGATAGAGATTGATTGCCATGATTACTGAACATCTTGTCGTATCATGCAACTACCAGGATGATGGAAGGTGAATCACAAGGATCTTAGTCTTTATCCTTAGAAATTCCAATGTTCCTGAGTGAGTCGATGAATATTAGCACCTGTGTGAAATTGAAATTCAGAAAGCACAAACTAATTTAACAGGGTTGCAGGGGGGTATTGTGTGCTCATTTCATGTTTGGCTAGTAACTTAAATAGTACAATTGCTTCATCTTTGTGACCATATTCTACAAAAACTGTAATGCACCTTCACCAGAAAGTCTGTTTCTGTTGTTTGGGAAGTTCAGTTTACAGAGGCGTACAAGTTCAGTGTTTACAATTGCAGAGTTGAATATTGTAATGTTTCAGTGCAGACTTGGTCAAACTGGATTATTTAAAATAAAAATGATGCTGTAGTTTCACCTTACATACGTTGAAGAATAAACTTGATGGTTGAATACTCCTTTTATGAAATTAAAATTTGAATTAATTTGTGTTTAGGCATATATTAACTGTGAGTTAGGCCATCTTTGTACAGATAAGATGAAGCATGGGCAGAATGTGGCGTGAAACCCCTTGTACTCCATTAGGAAAATAGGAACAGGAGTAGACTACTTAGCCCCTCTAGTCTGTTCCATCATTTATGGCTGATCTGTGACCTAACACGCTGTACCCACATTTGCCCCATTTCCCTTAATACCTATGGTTAACAATCTATTAATCTCACTTAATTACCAATTGACCTACCATTGAGTGCTGCTTGCAGAAGTGAATTCCAAATTTTTACCACCTGTTGCATGTAGAACTGTTTCCGAACTTGGTGCTTAGGGGAGGCGTTGGCATAGTGGTATTCTCACTGGACTGGTAACCCAGAGACCCAGGGTATTGATCTGGGGACATGGGTTCGAATCCCACCACAGCAGAAGGTGGAATTTGAATTTAATAAAAAATCTGGAACTAAAAGCTAGTCTAATGGCCATAAAACCATTGTCGATTGTTGTAAAAACCCACCTGGTTCACTGCTGTCCTTACCTGGTCTGGCCTACGTGTGACTCCAGACCCACAGCAATGTGGTTAACTCTTACATGCCCTCTGAAATGGCCTAGCAAGCCACTCAGTTGTACCTAACCGCTACGAAGTCAATAAAAAGGAATGAAACCGGACGGACCACCCGGCATCGACCTAGGCACCGGAAATGACAATGGCAAACCCATTCCTGTCGACCCTGCAAAGTCATCCTTACTAACGTCTGGGGGCTTATGCCAAAGTTGGGAGAGCTGTCCCACAGACGAGTCAAGCAACAGCCTGACCGAGTCATACTCACAGAATCATACCTTACAGATAATGTCCCAGACGCTGCAATCACTATCCCCAGGTATGTCCTGTCCCACCGGCAGGACAGACTCAGCAGAGGTGGCGGCACAGTGGTCTACAGTAGGGAGGGAGTTGCCCTGGGAGTCCTCAACAGTTCTATATCAACATGAAGTCTCATGGCATCAGGTCAAACATGGGCAAGGTAACCTCCTACTGATAACCACCTACCACCCTCCCTCAGCTGATGAATCAGTACTCCTCCATGTTGAACACCACTTGGAGGAAGCACTGAAGGTGGCAAGGGCACAAAATGTACTCTGGGTGGGGGGACAATGTCCATCACCAAGAGTGGCTCAGTAGCACCACTACTGACAGAGCTGGCCGAGTACTAAAGGACATAGCTGCTAGACTGGATCTGCGACAGGTGGTTGGGGAACCAACACAAGGGAAAAACATACTTGACCTTGTCCTCACCAATCTGCCTGCCGCAGATGCTTCTATCCATGACTGTATTGGTAGGAGTGACCACCGCACAGTCCTTGTGGAGACAATGTCCCGCCTTCACATTGAGGATACCGTCCATCGTGTTGTGTGGCACTATCACCGTGCTAAATGGGATAGATTTCAAACAGAGCTAGCAATGCAAATCTGGGCATCCATGAGGCACTGTGGGCCATCAGCAGCAGCAGAATTGTACTCAACCACAATCTGTAACCTCATGGCCTGGCATGTCCCCACTCTACCATTACCATCAAGCCAGGAGACCAACCCTGGTTCAATGAAGAGTGTAGGAGGGCACGCCAGGAGCAGCAGCAGGCATACCTCAAAATGAGGTGTCAACCTGGTGAAGCTACAACCCAGGACTACTTGCATGCCAAACTGCATAAGCAGCATGCAATACACAGAGCTAAGCGATCCCATAACCAACGGATCAGACCTAAGCTCTGCAGTCCTGCCACATCCAGTCGTGAATGGTGGTGGACAATTAAAAAAACTAACTGGAGGAGGTGGCTCCACAAATATCCCCATCCTCAATGATGGGGGAGCCGAGCACATCAGTGCGAAAGACGAGGCAGAAGCATTTGCAACAATCTTCAGCCAGAAGTGCCGAGTTGATGATCCATCTCTGCCCCCTCCTGAAGTCCCCAGCATTACAGATGCCAGACTTCAGCCAATTCGATTCACTCTGCGTGATATCAAGAAACGACTGAAGGCACTGGATACTGCAAAGGCTATAGGTCCGGCAATAGCACTGAAGACCTGTGCTCCAGAACTTGCCGCAACCCTAGCCAAGCTGTCCCAGTATAGCTACAACACTGGCATCTACCCGGCAATGTGAAAAATTGCCCAGGTATGTCCTGTACACAAAAAGCAGGACCAGTCCAACCCGGCCAATTACTACCCCATCAGCCTACTTTCAATCATCAATAAAGTGATGGAAGGTGTCATCAACAGTGCCATCAAGCGGCACTTGCTTAGCAATAACCTGCTCAGTGATGCTCAATTTGGGTTCCGCCAGGGCCACTCAGCTCCTGACCTCATTACAGCCTTGGTTCAAATATGGACAAAAGAGCTGACCACCAGAGGTGAGAGTGACTGCCCTTGACATCAAGGCAGCATTTGACTGAGTATGGCATCAAGGAGCCCTAGCAAAACTGGAATCAATGGGAATCAGGGGGAAAACACTCTGCTGGTTGGAGTCATACCTAGTGCAAAGGAAGATGGTTGTGGTTGTTGGAGGTCAATCATCTGAGCTCCAGGACATCACTGCAGGAGTTCCTCAGGCTAGTGTCCTAGGCCCAACCATCTTTAGCTGCTTCATCAATGACCTTCCTTCAATCATAAGGTCAGAAGTGGGGATTTTCACTGATTGCACAATGTCCAGCACGATTCGCGACTCCTCACATACTGAAGCAGTCCGTGTAGAAATGCAGCAAGACCTGGACAATATCCAGGCTTGGGCTGATGAGTGGCAAGTAACATTTGTGCCACAGAAGTGCCAGGCAATGACCATCTCCAACAAGAGAGAATCTAACCATCTCCTCTTGATGTTCAATGGCATTATGATCGCTGAATCCCCCACTATCAACATCCTAGGGGTTACCATTGACCAGAAACTGAACTGGAGTAGCCATATAAATACTGTGGCTACAAGGGCAGGTCAGAGGCTAGGAATCCTGCGGCGAGTAACTCACCACCTGACTCCCCAAAGCCTGTCCACCATCTACAAGGCACAAGTCAGGAATGTGAAGGAATACTCTCCACTTGCCTGGATGGGTGCAGCTCCAACAACACTCTAGAAGCTCGTCCCTATCCAGGACAAAGCAGCCTGCTTGATTGGCACACCATCCACTAACATTCACTCCCTCCACCACCGACGCACAGTGGCAGCAGTGTGTACCATTTACAAGATGCACTGCAGCAACGCACCAAGGCTCCTTAAACAGCACCTTTCAAACCCGCGACGTCTACCACCTCGAAGGACGAGCAGCAGTTGCATGGGAACATCACCACCTGCAAGTTCCCCTCCAAGTCTCACACCATCCTGACTTGGAACTATATTGCTGTTCACTGTCGCTGGGTCAAAATCCTGAAACTCCCTTCCTAACAGCACTGTGGGTGTACCTACCTCACAAGGACTGCAGCAGTTCAAGAAGGCAGCTCACCACCGCCTTCTCGAGGGCAATTAGGGATGGGCAATTAATGCTGGCCTACCCAGCAACGCCCACATCCCTGAATGAATGAATTTTAAAAAACCCACAGCTTTTTTGATATTGTTACGAACATGGGAAAAGGGATATGGGTGGTTCCAACTGTTCACCTCCCAATTGACCGCAGTCGTGTTTTGTTAAAATGTTGTATTAGCTTCAGTGTCCTTTTTGGGTCAAATAAACAGACAAATTACAGGGTTTTCACGTAGGTTTAAAAAAAAAACTCTTTTATGCAATTCCCGAAATGGTCGCAACCCCACCCACACACCCATTCATTTGCGCACACATACAGAAGAATAAATAGAGAGAAAAGGGTAGGTCGATTAAAGAGCAAAGTGAGTTGAGTATTTGTGGTTTATAGTACACCTGTTGAATCTTTTTTGAAGGAAAGACTTATTGAAAGGTACAGGCCTGGGTGTTTGTAGTCTTGAACCTGTTGAGGTGTTGTAGAGTTCTAGTGGTTACACCTCCGCACAAAGCTGGTGGTGTGGATTTTGTTACCTTCATAGATGGAGAGTCTGAAAGTCACTTTGTGATGTCTCTGCTACAGTAGTTCCGTTATTGTTCAGGGTTTTTCTTACTTAGCCTCCGGACTGTGTTACGACCAGATGAGAGAGATGTCTAGGGGTCCCTTCACCTGGTCTTACTGTAACAGGGTTTTATTTTTAAACACACTGTTTTGAGCTCCCCCTTAGTGAATCTTTATTCACCGCTTTCCAATTATAAGATAAAGAAATGAGCACGAACAGGCTTTCTTAGGTTTAAAGAGGAAAAGTAAAACTTAAACTCTAATTCAGTTAATGTATTTCTACGTACACACACTCACATATTTTGTAATGCCACATGCAGTATAAAGCCTGCTGGAGGCAACCAGTACAAATAAACAATTGTTGAATGTACCTTTTGGGTTTAGTCACCTATTCTGATGCTCATTTTATTTTTAGGTTTTCATGTTGATCCGTTGAAAATGTTGGATTTAAGTTTGATTATAACTTTGCTAGAGTTAAGGTTTTTGTAAGAATTGAGTATGCTGAGCACTGTTCTTGCATATGGGCAATCAGGTATACACACTAACTCAGAATCTGGAAAATTGCTTACGATTTGATACTTTTTGAAAGGATTCCATTTTGCAAGGTCCTGCCTCTCCTCACTTCAGAAAGAAAGCAAGAACTTGACAATATAGATGAGTTATCGAAGTGGTTTACTTTTTATGCCTTGCTTAATGGCTCCTTATCTTGTTAAAGCACTTAGAGGTCATGAAAGAAGCGATGTAAATACAGGTTTGTTCTCATTCTCTTTACTGCCTTTAAACTCCCAAAGTAAAGTGCAGTAACTTGCTGTTAAGTTACTTTTTTCCCTTGTGAATGGCAGAGTTCTGGGGAAAAAACTAACGTTTTTAAAATCTAAATGCATTGTAAAATAGGGCTTTATTGAGAGTGCTCCTCCATTTTCTAGTACTTTATTGACTTGACAACTCCTTGTTGAGTTGCCTGTACATTGGGTTGTCATCTTTGCTGGTCTCTGTTACAATGGTGTTCTAAGGGCAAGGATGGTGTTTTTAGATTTTCTATTTAAGAGCAAGTTTATTATATATGTTCTCTACCCTCACCCCTTCCCTCCCTCCCAGAACCGCGACAGGGTTCCCCTTGTCCTCACTTTCCACCCCACTAGCCTCCGTGTCCAAAGGATCATCCCCTGCTATTTCCACCACATCCAGCGTGATGCCACTACCGAAGGCATCTTCCCCTCCCAGCCAGCATTCCAAAGGGATCGTTCCCTCCATGACACCCTGGTCCACTCCTCCATTACTCCCAACACCTTGCCTTCTTCCCACAGCACCTTCCCATGCAATCGCAGGAGGTGTAATACCTGCCCATTTACCTCTTTTTCCTCACTATCCAAGGCCCCAAACCCTCCTTTCAGGTGAAGCAGCGATTTACCTGTACTACTTTAAACTTGGTATACTGTATTTGCTGCTCACAATGTGGTCTCTTCTACATTGGGAAGACCAAACGCAGATTGGGTGACTACTTTGCGGAACGCCTCTGCTCAGTCCGAAAGCATGATCCCAAGCTTCCGGTTGCTTGCCATTTCAAGACCACCCGCTCCTCCCCCCCCCCCCCCACTCTACCCTGCTCTCATGCCCACATATCTGTCCTGGGCTTGCTGCAGTGTTCCAGTGAACGTCAACACAAGCTGGAGGAACAGTATCTCATTTACTGATTAGGCATGCTACAGCCTGCATGACTGAACATTGAGTTCAATAATTTCAAGCATGATGCTCTCCTTTCTTTTCCACCCCCCCCCCCCCCCCCCCTTTTCAGTTTTTTTTTCTTTTAGTTTTTTATTTTATTTTAGTCTGTTAATTCATTTTTCTTACCATGTGCCTGCCCACTTTTTTCATGTTTGTGCTTTGGGTCAGGGCTGTTCATCTTTCTGTCCATTAACACCCTCTCTGCACTTACGCTTTGTCTTTCAACATACCATTAACATACTGTTTGCCTTTGCTCCATGACCTTCTGGTCAGTTATTCTGTGACCCTGTCCTATCAACACCTTCACTTTTGTTATCTCTTGCCTCACCCCTGCTTTATTTGCTTAAATCCTATTCCATTTATAACATTTGCCAGTTCTGATGAAGGGTCACTGACCTGAAATGTTAACTCTGCTTCTCTCTCCACAGATGCTGCCAGACCTGATGAGTATTTCCAGTATTTCTTTTTATTTCAGATTTCCAGCATCTGTAGTATTTTGCTTTTATATTATAAATGTCTCTGGTTCTTTTGCAGAAGCAATGATTGCTGCAGAGTCGACTAATTGTTTTAATTTCTCAGCTGCTTTTTAAAGATGTAACTGTTTCCAAGCAGAGGACCAGTCTTATACGCTTTGGCATGCTGACATTTGTCTGTCTTGTAACTTACAGCTCATTAATTTTTTCTTATTCCTCCTTGCATATCAACATTTTAAATGTTCAATACTATATTAAAGCTTTTATTGAAAGCAAGTAATTGTAATTTTGTTTTTAAAATGAGAACTTCTTTTGGGTCTATGAAATAGAAGCCTTGCACTTCACATTTTTCTGTTGACCTCTTCATTTTACCTAAATTCTCTGCCAGTTGGTACAGGATTGATAGATAAAGCAGTTGTAGTCTTTGCCCAGATTCTTCTGCAGGCAGGTGTTTCATAGCACTAGCCTGCAGATTGGGTTGGATAGGTAAAATGAACAAACTCCATATATATGCAGCCAAGACCAAATCATCTTTTATAGCTATTTTAACTTTTTTTATATTACTTGATTGCTGAAGACAATTCCCAGGCTGCATTGACCCTGTGATTGGACTTCAGATTGTCTGAAAATCTCAGGGCATATTGTAGACAAGTGGTTTCAGCACTGAAAACTCCACTCTGACGTAACTCTGCTAATGAGCACTAGTTACCTAGATTTTGTCCAGTTTCTTATCCATTCTCAAGATTTGCCCTAAATAAGCCCCTCCAAAATACTTATAACTATTTTATTGAAAAGCATTGTAAGCCAATTTCTGTAAGTAAATGTTATGCAAAAAAAATTAAAAGAAATCTTGAAAGGACCAGATTGTTGCCTGCAGCTTACTATATATGCTATTGCAGTTGATAGGATAAGCTAATTGGTTGGATAGCATAGCTTTCGTATTTCATAAAATGAATTCTCTTGATTGTCTTCAGACTAGCTGAGGTACATCAGACATAACGAGTATGTAGTGTTTATGCTGAGTGCATTTTCAAGGAGATAATTTTAGATTGAAGACAGTTGTAACTTATTTACCTGTTTACTGTATGTTATACAAGGTGTATAAAGACTAATATAGCCCTGCATCTCAGGTAAATTGCAGTTAGAACCTGGCTAATATCCATATTCAACAATGTTGGTGATACAGACACCATGGACTATAGACATACTCCTCTTGTAAAATAATGGAATTTATTATCAATGCAAATTTTGCTAACATCTACAGTAACTCTAGTAAATAGCAGTCATGAGTGATTTAGAAGGGGAAGATTTTGTGATCTTGTGAATTGGTTTGCATAGTGTATAGGGCATTGAAGTCAGTTCTTCATTTTAAAAAAAATCATGTTTTCTATATCTACTTTTAATATCAAACGTGAGGAAAAACTGAAGTGGCAGTTGGGCCATTGGAGCCAAAAAAATTAAGCACAAATCAATTTTAGTTTGAACATTGCTGAAACAGGAAATTAGTAAGAACCTGAAAAAGACACAGTTAAGCTAAATTGTAACCCATAATTATTTAGCCAGTTTTCCCCTTTGCACAATGCTTAAATTGTTTTCACGTTCAATAAATCTAGAGTTCTTTGGCAATCTTGTATTAAGACAACTGTTTCCACTAGAATCTGATACATGATGGTGATGAGAGCTCAAAAAACCACTGTATGTTCTCTATTAGCTGATAAGCGCCATGTCTATCAATGCACTTAACTGTCCATGGCGAGCCAAAATCTTGGCATTTTGAGGGCAGTAGGAGAGCAGGTAAACTGTGATTGAGTTACAATAGAGAATAGTTGCTGCTTACTCTCCGAACTCACCACGACAATTTTCCATTTGATTTGGGGCTGTAAACTAGGTATATGTGCATGTGTTGATGTCATCGTGGATACATGTAGTGTTAGTACACTGCACATGCAGCAAGCATTATAATTTAAATGTGATGCATGTGTGTCATGATCTGATTGTCAGTGTGAAGAGCAGGGATTTTTTAAAAAGGAAGAGAATTGATGCAAATTCTTAAGTGTTATTGATTTCTTCTTTGGTTCAGTGGCGTTGGTTATTCCTGTAAGCAAATTTCCTCTCTTTACACTTGGGTGGTGATTCACATTGCCCAGCGCCTACCTTTGGCATAACCTCTAAGATGTAACAGTACATAGAAACTGGATTTTGGGAACTCTTAGGCACCCTTCTGTGTGCTTCTCCAGTCTTTTGATGGATGGAACTGAGGAACATTCTGCTAAGATGAGGTTACATTATATATTGAGTAACAATGGCTGAATTAAACTGACTCCAGATGCATTTCTGTACTTGTGAATGGAAGCAAAAAAATGCAGTTGCTGGAAAACTGAAATAGAAAATGCTGGTAGCACTCAGCAAATCAGGCATTATCTGTGGGAAAAATGAAGGTCGGATTAACATTTTTGGTCTGGAACGCTTTTTTTTCCCCCTCACCCTCTTTCTTTCTGGCTCTGCTCCTTAAGAACTTTTCATCTGTAACATCTTCCAGTTTTGATGAAGAACCATGGACTTGAAATGCTAACCCTACCTTCCTTCCACAGATGCTGCTTGTCCTGCTGAGTGTTACTAGCATTTTTTGTTTTTCTGTGCTTGCAATGTTGTGTTCAGCTACATTATTGCAAGTTAGCCAGCAAGTGTTGTACCACACCTGAGCTAAACCCACCCACAGCATCATAAGGGTAGTATGTTTAAAATGCTATCTAACTTTTTCTCACTAATTTGCTTTGCTAAAATGAAAGATTGATTTATATTCTGAAGATTAATTAAAATAATCCTGGTCTCTTGCCCAACAATCTTTGGTGTGCATGCATTAAATGAAATTTCATGCTTTCTGGGAATTTACCTCTTAAGTCAATCTCTTTCTTGAGATTGAAAATGAAAGTTTTTTTTACTTATTCTGCAATACCCACCACTACACAGACACAATTGACAACTTTGAGATTGGGAATATGATTGTTCAGCATTTTAAGAAAACACTAACACACAAAGAATCAAACCACTGACTGACCCCAGTTTTGTTAACCAAAAATCAAATGGATAAGATTTCACTCTTCTATATTTTATTTTAACACTCCAATCAAAACCAACATAAATTAAACATTAACTAACAGTTAAATCACAATTGCGATATGCTACTATCCTTATGCTACTAATTAATTAGCAGATGCAACAAAGATAGTCCTTATGGATCCACAGAATAGGCTTATCGGTAAGGTGGCACTGCGCAGTCTCAGTACAACAAAATCAAGATTTTTCCTAAGGTAGTTTTTCAAGTTCTGTCCTCCAGGATGCAGACATGGAGGTATTGAGGCCCCGTCGATAGCGGGCGATGCAATCTTACCTTTTAACCGTTTGGTCTTGTCGCCTAACAATCTTGGCCTTGCTCACAACTGGCTGTTTTGTAGTATCTTTAGTCCAAGCAGCCTCTCTGGAAGTACCAAAAATCTGCTGCTTGATTTCCTACAGCAGACCAGAAAACAGGTTCCAAACTCAGTGGCTTGTCCATTCGGAAGGCCTTTTATGGTTGGACAAAGTTTTAATTTACTTGTTAATTTACATTTTTAGCAGAGGCATTCTACTGTTTAAACATGGCTCTCTGTCACAGCCAAAACAACCATTCCAACCTGCTGCTTTTCAGTCTCTTTAATCAATAGCTGGCTTTTTTTGCCCCCCCGTCCACTGCAAAGTCCTTCTCGACTCTCAAAAGCCACCTTTTCACAAAATACACACACCCTTTTAACTAGTTTCTACCTTTTCCAAAAGCCGCTTGGTCAAAACTGAAACCTAGGCCCCACCCCCCAGTCACATGCCCTTGTTTTTAAAAAAAAAACTTTTTCTCAGTCACGTGACTTTTAAGACTGCAAATACATAGTTCCCTGAAAGTGGCAACACAGGTAGACGGGGTAGTGAAGAAGATATATGGCATGCTTGCCTTCATCGGCCGAGGCATTGAGTACAAGAGTTGGGACGTCATGTTACAGTTGCACATAACGTTGGTTAAGCCGCATTTGGAGTACTGTGTGCAGTTCTGGTCGCCGCACTACAGGAAAGATGTGATTAAGCTAGAGAGGGTGCAGAAAAGATTCACAAGGATGTTGCCTGGTTTGGAGGGCTTGAGTTAGAAAGAGATTGGATAGGCTGGGTCTGTTTTCCCTGGAGCGAAGGAGGCTGAGAGGGGACAAGATAGAGGTATATAAAATTTATGAGGTAGATAGCCAGAGTCTGTTTCTCATGGTAGGGGTGACTAAAACTAGAGGGCATAGATTTAAGGTGAGAGGGAGGAGATTTAAAGGGGATCAAAGGGGTAAATTTTTCACACAAAGAATAGTGGGTATCTGGAATGAGCTGCCTGAGGAGGTGGTGGAGGCAGGAACAGTAGCAACATTTAAGAGGCATCTGGACAGGTACTTGAATGAGCAAGGCATAGAGGGATATGGAATTAATACAGGCAGGTGGGATTAGTATAGATGGGCATTATGGTCAGCATGGACTCTGTGGGCCGAAGGGCCTGTTTCTATGCTGTATGACACTATGACTCGATGACTTGTCTTGTACATTGTGCAGCATATTTGGTCACATAAGGCAATGATTTAGCGCTATCACTGTCAAAGTATGTTGCTTTGAAGTGTGTTCTCAAAATGTTTAAAGTTTAATTGTCTGGACTGGAAGCGTGCTGTGTTGATCTCTTTCTGGGAGAATTCGGATCTGAGTTGTGGGTATAAACTGGAAACTGCCTTGGCTGGAGTCAACAATCCATGTTTAAATATGCTGTAGTCTTAAAAGCATTGCAAATGTAAAAGTTTTCACAGGTTCACAGTATAATCATCTATCATTCCTAAACCCACACGTAGGTAGCCTACTTCCAGACCTCTACTTGTGACCTGGCAAAGATCTGGCCATATCTTCATCCCTGTACCAATATAGTTTTTGCATTGAAAAAGTGTCCTTCCACTCTGTGTCCCTGCATTTTGGTGCTCCCCTGTGCACCATCTAAAAATGCCCCTTTCTTTGAAAGTTGATGGCAACATCAAATGCTGTGCTGTTATGGACTGGGTAGAACTCCCATTATTTCATCCTAATTTATCTAATTTTTTTGTGCTATTTCTTTATCAGACGGTTTAAGTTTTCCAAAGCAATGATCCTTGTTCCCACCAAAAGATTGCTCTTAATATTGTACAAATTAGCAGTATTCTTCAGTGGATAGCTTCAATGTCATAAGTTACTTTCACCCATTATTTTTTTGACCACGAAGAATAAACTTAAATTTAAATCCAGCCCAAAGTGATGATTAATGTTCAGAAAGAAAATTAGTATCCTAACCAGCTGTGCTGCCCAGACTCATTAACTTTTTATCCAGTTTCTAATCTTGAGTCGTATCAGTGAAATGTATTCATTTGGATTGTCCTTCGAATGACACATTGATTTTAATATTTATTTGTAGTAACTTAGTTAAAAATTTTCCAGCACTTGTAAGCTTTTAAGTACTCTGCTACATTCTAGAAATTATCAACCACATTTCCTAAAGTACCAGATAATGTATTTTAATCTAATAAATTATAAATTAGTAACATTTCACCAGAAATAATTTGTAAAATCTTGTTTGCACTGTATGCACTTAGTTTAAATTGTAACATCTTTTTAAAGCCACGGATTTCAGATTTTTTCAACTGGGCTTTGGTTAACTGATTTTTAATTTGATTTGTTTGAAAAAGTGCATTTGGTGAAATGTATTTTTCACACTGAATTTGTAGTGCAGCAGGGGACTGAGACAGATCTAACAGTGCAACACTGCCACCATCAGGATAAAGATATATTGTTTCAAGTGCTAGATAAACATTTATGTAACTGATATATCTATCTATATCTAGCATTACTGTATTTTGACAATGCTGTGTAGTTGTAGTGCGTGGCATACTGATTCTAGGGACTTAAGGCCACTGCTTGCTTGACATTTGAGGGCAAACAGAATTCATAAATTCATTAGCGAGAGGCAGCATGATTTTGTGAAGGGGAAGTCGTGTCTCACTAATTTGATTGAGTTTTTTTGAGGAATTGATGAAGGAAGGGCAGTGGATGTTATCTATATGAATTTCAGTAAAGCCTTTGACAAGGTCCCTCATGGCAGACTGGTACAAAAGGTGAAGTCACACGGGATCAGAGGTGAGCTGGCAAGATGGATACAGAACTGGCTCTGTCATAGAAGACAGAGGGTAGCAGTGGAAGGGTGCTTTTCTGAATGGAGGGATGTGACTAGTGGTGTTAATTAGTAAGTTTGCAGACGACAAAGGTTGGTAGAGTTGTGGATAGTGATGAGGATTGTCAGAGGATACAGCACGATATAGATCGGTTGGAGACTTGGGCGGAGAAATGGCAGATGGAGTTTAATCCGGACAAATGTGAGGTAATGCATTTTGGAAGGTCTAATGCAGGTGGGAAGTATACAGTAAATGGCAGAACCCTTAGGAGTATTGACAGGCAGAGAGATCTGGGCGTACAGGTCCACAGGTCACTGAAAGTGGCAACGCAGGTGGATAAGGTAGTCAAGAAGGCATACGGCATGCTTGCCTTCATCGGTCGGGGCATAGAGTATAAAAATTGGCAAGTCATGCTGCAGCTGTACAGAACTTTAGTTTGGCCACACTTAGAATATTGCGTGCAATTCTGGTCGCCACACTACCAGAAGGACGTGGAGGCTTTGGAGAGGGTACAGAAGAGGTTTACCATGATGTTGCCTGGTCTGGAGGGCATTAGCTAGAAGGAGAGGTTGGATAAACTCAGATGGTTTTCACTAGAACGACGGAGGTGGAGGGTCGACATGATAGAGGTTTACAAAGTTATAAGCGGCATGGACAGAGTGGATAGTCAGAAGCTTTTTCCCGAGGTGGAAGAGTCAGTTACTAGGGGACATAGGTTTAAGGTGAGAGAGGCAAAGTTTAGAGGGGATGTGCGAGGCAAGTTCTTTACACAGGGTGGTGAGTGCCTGGAACTTGCTGCCGGGGGAGGTGGTGGAAGCAGGTCTAATAGCGACGTTTAAGAGGCATCTTGACAAATACATGAATAGGATGGGAATAGAGGGATACGGTCCCCAAAAATGCAGAAGATTTTAGTTTAGGAAGGCATCAAGATCGGCGCAGGCTTGGAGGGCCGAATGGCCTGTTCCTGTGCTGTACTGTTCTTTGTTCTTTGAAAAATAATCTCCGTTCTGGCTGTAAAAGTTGTCCGATTTTATACTTGGAGAATTGTTGAATTTGATGGGGTTTAAAAGGTTTTATAAGTAAAATATAACTATCAACAGTGTTGCAATCTTCTGTAGTGTTGCTTGAGACGTAAGGATGAGGAAGGAGCATCTTATGCAGTACTGCACAATGCATTATTCTACTGTACTTAAACTGGTTTGTCTCTTTACTTACAGCCATTAGATTTTATGGCAATCTTGAACAATTAGAGGGTTTTTTCACGAGAACCTGGCTGTCATAAATTTACAATGTTAAGGTATCCCTTACTACGTCACGCATCCATCTGTATATCTAACTAACTTGTCCATCATACTTGAACGTGTTGCAAATGCAAAGTGTCACATACAGCTCAAATTTACATAAAGCAACAAAAATCAACTAAACATATAGAGTACCTACAGATAAATAGGTAGTATAATTTAGAAAAAAAGCACACACTCACTGTTTCAGTAGTGTGGGGCAAGTTTTACTCTAGTATCTGACCTAGAGCCCCAATAGTGCAGTTTTATCACCGGTTCTTCAAAAACCCGCTCCCAATGCTACTCTGCCCACCACTCCTCTCCCTCACCTCCTATATTTGGATATTGTTTCCCAGTGCATGCAAACATCATACCTGACCTGTTATTTTACAATTTGTCTTCCAATTCTCTCCAGGCTTTTGCATACTAATCCATTGCTTCTACACCAGCTGATACCAATTTAAACCCAGGACCGTTTTCCCAACACTAGCAATCCACATCACCTGCAGTCCACTTGATAATTTAGCCTGTTTCCTGCTTCTGGGTTTTTAGAGATTAAAGTAACTGCATAGTTAAACTTTTAATAGTGATCAATGCTACTGCTTTGCAATTTCTGCACAAATATACGCATCATAGAATTTGTAGATGAAAATATCAACATGGGTAAATTAAACAGATAATTTGACTTCAATTACCATGCATCAGTAGTCCTGATTTATAGTATGTTATGCAACATAAAACAAGGTATTCTTGGACTCAGGTTGGGTATTGCTCATAGGAGATCAGCGAGTAATCTGTCTCCCTCCTACTTGCTGTAATTGGAACAGTTAATTTCTGTTTGTTTTTTTCTGCATCTCCTCATACTTAAACTTACCTAATTTATTATTTGCCTCTCATTCTTTCCCTAGTTAAGTATCTAAGAAAGGTGGGCCTTTTTTATATTGATTCATGGGATGTGAGCATCACAGGCGAGGCCAGCATTTATTGTCCATCTCTAATTGCCTTTGAAGGTGCTGGCGAGTTGCCTTCTTGAATCACTGCAGTCCCTGTGGTGGAGGTACTATTTGAGAAGGAGTTCCAGGATTTTGACCCAGTGACATTGAAGGAATAGAAATATATGTCCAAGTCAGGATGGTGTGATTTGGGGGAATTTGGAGGTGATGATGTTTCCATGTGCCTTTTGCCATTGTCCTTCATGGTGGTACAAGGGTTTGCTGAAGAATCCTTGTTAACTTGCTTTTCATCTTGTAGACTGCTGTCATTGTGCACCAGTGGGGGAAGGAGTGAGTGCTAAGTGGTGGATGGGGTGCCAATCAAGCAGCTGCTTTGTCGTGGACGATGTTGAGTTTCTTGAGTGTTTGGAACATAGGAAATAGGAGCAGGAGTAGGCCTTTTGGCCTCTTGAGCCGGCTCTGCCATTCAACCAGATTATGGCTGATCCACCACAACACTATTTTCCTGCACTGTCCCCATATCCCGTGATATCTTTTAAAATGTAGAAATCTATTGATCATTGTCTTAAACATCCTCAATGACTAAGCCTCCACAGCCCGCTGGGGTAGAGAATTACACAGATTCACCATCCTCTGTGCAGAAATTCCTCCTCATCTGAGACCTAAACAGCTTACCTCTTTATTCTGAGACTGTGTCCCTCTGGTTCTAGACCCTGCTCAGCCAGGGGAAATATCCTGCATCAACCTTGTCAAGCCTTTAAGAATTTTGCATGTTACAATGTGATCACCCCTCCATTCTTGACTCTAGAGGATATAGGCCCAGTCTCCTCAGTCTCTCATAGGACAATCCTGCCATCCCAGGAATCCGTCTAATGAACCTTTGTTGCGCTCCCTCTATGGCAAATATACCCTTCCTTGGGTAAGAAGACTAAAGTTGTGCACAATACTCCAGGTGCAGTCTCACCAAGGCTCTATTCAGTTGCAGCAAAACTTTACTCCTGTATTCCAATCCTCTTGCAATAAAGGCCAACATGCCACTTGCCTTTCCTGCTGCACCTGCACGTTGGCTTTCAGTGATTTATGAGCAAGGACCCACAAGTCCCTTTAGACATCAACACTTCCCAATCTCACCATTTAAGAAATACTCTGCATTTCTGTTTTTCTATCAAAGTGGATAAGTTCACAATTTCCATTTTTCTGTTTTTTTGTTGATGTATTCATCCAGGCAAGTGAAGAGTATTCCATCACACTCCTGACTTGTACCTTGGCGATGGCGCAAAGCCTTGGGGGCTGGGTGGGGAGGGAGTCAGGAGGTGAGTTACTCACCACAGGAATCCCAGCCTCTTACCTACTGTTGTAGTTTCAGTATTTATGTGGCTGGTTTTGTTAAATTCCTGGTCAATAGTGGCTTCTGGGATGTTGATAGTAATGCCATCAAATGTCCAGGGGAAGTGGTTAGACACTCTTGGAGATGGTCATTGCTTGACACTTGTCTGGTGCGAATGTTATGCAGTTCACCTGAAACCTGTCAACTCTGGCCTCTCCAATTCCCTCACCACCATGATGGCCTTTCTGTACTTTACCTACTTCTGCTTTTTTGACTGCTCAAAGGCTCACCTGTCTATATATTTTATTCTGCTTTTGTGTCTGAGGAAATCCAGAACCTTCCACTATCCCAGATCAAAGGTCTTTGCTCCTACATCCCAGACTACTCCTCTTAACACTATTGCATCACCTCATCTGGATAAATGGGGAGTGTACTGGAAATTAAAATTTTTCCAAGTTAGCCTTGAGTCTAGATCACATGTAAGTGGCGTTGCCAACTGTGGTTCGATGCATTCATGGAGGTTTTATCACATGACAACCTGCCTCCAATGGCTTCACCCCACACTCTCACAATTGGTCAGCCAACATTTTCAACCTCATGGGATAATGTTTTCCCGCGTTAATTGCAAAGTGAGCAGATTCCTCTACTGGATTGGATGATTTTTGACTGTCCATTAAACTGCTTCTCATCACCATATTTGTATAACTAGTAATCAAGTGTTCAAAGAAAATGGGGAAAAAAACACATTAGAAAAAAAATGCCCCTATGATTTACTCCCAGGTTGCTGCTGGAGATTAATTGTTAATTCTTGGAGACTTTTTCCAGGGGCAATCCTGGATGTTGGCAACTCTAGATATAAAGTAAAACATCTCCCACTTCACTTCAATCGTGCATGTGTGTAACTGCAGTCTAAAAAGAACAGGCTATTGCACCAGTGTGGGGGGGAAAAATTGTTTCTTGCATCAGCATATGGTCTTTCATTTGGTATCAAATTGTAATGTGAACTGGGTTCCAGTGGGGAACTAGATTGAGATTGCTGAACATCTACTCACACTTGGCTTTACCAGCCATCAGATGGAAGATAATTTTAATCTGGTCAATTTGGGCTGCATTCGAATCAAGATCCCAAAAGAGAAAAGGCATTGCTTGTAACCCAATGAGCCATCTAATTGCATGCTGTTGTATGAGCTAGCCACTGAATTTCAAAGTTTTACTTTCCATGCAGTACTTCCATCTTTATGGAGGAACATGCTTCCTAGGATAGTATTTTTAAAAAAAATGATTTACTTAAACTCAACAGACTGGGCAACGAATGTCATTGCCATTTTTTTCACCACGAGATGAGGGATTCTGCTTTTCAGTACTAATGCAGCTCAAGCCCATATCAAGCTCTTGTGAGACAGAATTAAGTTCCTGATGTGTTGGCCCAAATGCTCACGTTAATGCAACTGCCAATCAGTTTACCACACTAGCCATCCTTGTGGCTTTTGGATTGGATTGATTTAGTGTTGATCTATGGACCGTTTTTGCCCTATGGGTCCATGTTGATTGAATGTCTGAATTTCAATTTATAATCAGACCTGTGTAACCTATGGAGAAAAGAAAGTTTGTGGGGGTTGGTTTTGAACCTGTGACTGAGGTATCCAGTACCCACTAGATGGCAGTCTGTTCCATAAGTTAATAATAACTGCCTCATAGGTTTTATTTTGTTTGCAGTTCTTGGCCTATGAAGTCATGGGTTTCTGGTTCTATTTAAAGATACATCCATATCAATCTCAGTAAAACTCTTTTATTTTTTTTTAAACTTCAACACTCTGCTTTGGAGTGTAACTTATTTTATTTAAGTAAACACTTAACAGCACTGTGACAAGCACAGATCCATAGAGGGATTTATCACGAGTTCGATTTTGCATCTTTCTATAGGTTATTGAAACCAACTAATGCTATTGAAGGCCATTTTGAAAGTAATTTTGGATGTTAAAAATGTGTACAAAAGTTGAAGGGCATACCAGTAGTAGATTGAGTCTACAGCACCATAAATAGGCCATTTGACCCAACTGGATTATGCCCACATTTATGCTCTACTCGAGCCGCCTCCTAACCCAATCAGCTTATCCTTCTATTCTTTTCTCTCATTTTATCTAGCTTCCTTGAAATGCATCTATGCTATTAGCCTCAACTGCTCCTTGTGGTAGCGAGTTCCATATTCTGACCACTCTGGGTAAAGAAGTTTCTCCTGAATTCTCTATTAGATTTATTTGTTACTGTCTTTATAATCATGACCTTTAGCATTGGACTCTTTCCCATCCTATTGAACCCTTTCATTATCTTGAAGATCTCATTTGGTCACCTCTCAGCCTTCTCTCTCTTAGAGAAAAGAGCCCCTGCCTCTTCACCCTTTCCTGATGGTTATAATGTCTCTGTTCTGGTATCAGCCTTATAAATCTATTTTGTACTTTCTCGGCTGCCTTTTGCATCCTTTTTTTTTATTATACGGGGACCAGAACTGTGCATGGTACTCCGTGTGGTCTAATCATGGTTTGATACAAATTTAACATCTCTGCTTCTCAATTCAAAATCTCTACAAATGAAGCTTGTTTTTTTTTTAAAAGGCCTTATTTAACCTGCTAGATCCCTTTGTTCCTTTACCTCATTTATTCTTGGCTGCATTTGCTGACAATGCAACCACTAAGTGGTGCAGTACTGACACATGTTCAAATGCAGCCTCAACGAGTGAAATGTCACTGTCTGCAACATCTCAGGTAGCTGCCAGTAATAAAAATGGCGCTGTTCAATTTGACAAGTTGCACCTAAACCCCCTTATCCCTCAATGATGGTCACGATTGCTGCTTCCACCCGCCCCTGCTCCCTCCTGCGGTCACCACCTCAATCACTGCATTCAGTTTCCTGCTCGCTTCTGTGTCCGCTTGCTTTCCGCTCCATCCCGCTGCTCCATTCCACTGTTCTCACCCGCTCCCTGCTACTTGCATCCCGCTCGCTACCCACCTTTTCCCCCCCGCCCCCCCCAGTTACTTCTCCGGGTGGCAAGGTGTGGAACGAGCGGCGGGATGGAGTGCCAAGGAGGAGTGAATGGGAAGAGAAGTGGCGATCGTGGAAGGGAGCTGGGTATTGGGGGGGTGGGGTGATGGAGGTGGCAATCACAGCCATTGAGAGGTGAGGCAACACTCTGATGCCATTACGTCTGACGTCGCTGCGTGCACGCGCAGATTCATACTGGCAAATTTTCGGATGCACTGATGACATCGGCAACTGCTCTGCGCATGCTCTGTTGTCAGGAGACACGCCGTTTATACTGTTATTGTCCACGCAGTATGTAGCCTCTTTATTCTTCCTATCAAAATGCACAACTTCACACTTAACTATATTAAAATTAATTTGCCAATTACATGCCCACATGTTGTTTTGTATATTGTTGTGTTCTTTTGTGTTAACTACAACCCTCACAATTTGGTGTAATTTTTAAAATTTGAAATTGTACTTTTGATTTCCTTCCCCCCCCCCCCCCCCCACCCTCTCCACATTTAAGGTAAATTGTGAGGCAGAAGTTCCAGCACAGATCCTTGTGGAACACAATATTTTGCCAATCTGAGTAGCTACCCTTAACCCCAACTCCCTTCTTGTTTCTGTTTTGTCGCCACTTTGCTATCCATTCTTACTCTACATGCTTTGTCCTTTGTCATTAGTCTGCTATGTGTTTTTTTTTTTAAGAAGTCCTTTTATTAAAAATCCAAATATATTACATCTACTGCCTTACCCTTGCCTACTCTTTCTGTGACTAATTTTGTTCTAAAATCTGATGTTTTAAAACTATTATTGCTAAAACCATAGTAATGTGCTAGTTGAACAAGATGGGATCAGACATAATTAGTATAAATGGGTGCTTATGAAAAAATTACTTAATGTAAACATGGATGTGCTGCATAAACTCTACAGTAAAATCCATTTTGTGATTGGCTCATGGGAGATTCATTGCAATAAAGTTATGTGCAGGTGACATATTCAAAAGTATTGATAGTTGTCTGGAGAGGGGAAAAGTTCTACACCCTCTCCCAAATGTTATAAAACTTTATTGGATGAGCACTTGAACTCTGGTAGAGGCACTCAGCCCAACCAATCAGCACTCTCTCTTTTCATACAGTATAAAGTTGTTTTCTCTTACACTGATGTTCTTGCGGATTGTGCTGATGAATGCAAGACAAAAAGCTTCGAAATGTCTCTATTTTTGAGCAAGACAGAGACAGTTATTGGAAGGAAAGATTGACGGAAAAGGTAGGCGTGGGAAGCAGAGGATGAGATATAATGGACTGGATGCAGTTGACCTATATGGAATTGCGTAAGGGCAGCACAGGACAGAGAGGTGGAGATCTATGGCATTCAACTTTCTGGGAAGAAGATGACACCAATGAACGAATGATCTTCATGGCTTTCCTCAGATTACTGGAAACAGTAGCACCAGAGAACCTGAAGATAACAGATATATTTTCAATCGCAATAGTCAGCAGCACAGTCTGGGGAATTATATCCTGAATATCAACATCTTTTAGAAACACACTACTTGATAATCAAAAGCACTGAACAAAAGTGCATAGCAATATCAAGGCCAATAGCTATTAGCTTTTTGTTATGCTAAACAACTGTGTTATTAGAGCTGTTTTACTTAGTGGGGTGGATGAGCTGCATCTCATAAATGTTAGCCAGTAAGTGTACCTAGTACTCTTCTCAATTGCAGGTAAAATATATTTCGAATAAATGCAGACTTTGTTTTCCCACCTTCTGTAGCATATTGGTTTCAGCCGCAATGCTATACTAATTAGTTTCTTTTCAACACTTTCCAATGTTTCCATCCTTTTACAATGGTAACACTTGTGACTTGGTCATCATCCAGTAATTTTGGAGTGTTGGGTGTGGAAGTAGATGCATAGCGTACAAATTAAAGGAGGTACTGCTAATATTCCGTTTCCTCTACCAGTTACTGCCAATGCAACAAAACTAAGTTACTTAACTAAATATTAATCCAATTTATAACTTGATCATGTGATCAAATATTGCTTTGCTAAATCTTGTGTTCTCCTTAGAGCCAAGGAGATTGAGGGAAGATTTAAGAGGTATGCAAGATTGTGATGGGCTTAAATAAGTTAGTCAAGGCAAAGCTATTCCCATTAACTAATAATACAAGGACTAGGGGACACAGATTGAAGGTTTTGGGCAAGGAGGAATATGTGGAAGAAATATTTTATGCAGCACGTGGTAATGACCTGGAATCTGTTGCCCACAAGGGTGGTGCAAGCAGAGATGATCAATGTCTTCAAAAGGAGATTGAGTGGGAGACTGGGACTGACTGGATAGCTCTCTGGCGAGCTGGCATGGACTCAATGGGCCGAATGGCTGCCTTCTGTGCTGTAAATGACTGACTCTAAATGAACTTGTTTGGTGCAACCTGCCTTTCTATAAACTGTTGGCTTTGATATCAGTGTACTTCTGCTCAGTGCTTTTGAACTGCTTATGCTAGAAATGTGTGTTTCTAGCAGATGTTGATTATAGTGGATATATAATTCTCCAGGTTGTGCTGCTATTGCATATGGAAAATATATTCAATATCTTGAGGTTCTCTGTCCAGTGATCTTTAGAAGTGTTTCACTACTGTACCCTATCTTGTTCATATCTTTTGGACATGTCTATTTGTGCTTTGAATATTCAAGTACTGAAGTTTCTTGAAACATATTTTTATTGACTACTAATACAACAACTTGTCAATTTTAGGGATATTCTTAAATTCTTTTATAGTGAAATGTTTTAGTATTTGCATGTGGGAAAAGTATTATTTAAAGCTGGATCTTGGTCTTTTTTATTGCGTCCAGTTTTCTTATCTTTTTAAGGGTCTATCTCAGTCCTAGTGTGTCTGCTATGAAAGATTCTCTGTGCCCTCAAATATTACTTGCCGTTTGTTTTCAGTTCTAGACGGTGCATGGTGGACTGAAGATATTGTTTATAATTCTTGGTAAAGGATGTTGTTTCAAGTGGGTTCCATTTAAGAAATAAGACAAATTTGGCACTCTTGATTTTCTTTTGACCTAAAAGAGCTTGTATTCTGTGTGCTTCTGTCTTTATTTTTAAATGAGGTGTAGAAGACACACTTTAAAAATTAAATCATCTGATTTATTACTATACAATTAAATTTCAACAAAGCTCTGTCCAAGAACTTAAAGAAGTCTTCTAGATTTGGCCAACAACTTAGGTCTTTATTATCTTCCCTGTAATTCTTCTCCCATCAGTGCTTGATGTTTAGTTATTTTTACCTCCTGGAAGTGCCCTGGAATACTTTATTAAAACACTATGCAAGTGCAAGTTGTCATTTGTGCTATATTATCAATTAGCATCCCCCCTCCCAGTTCTTAAGAAGGAAGGAAATACTAGTTTGGTTTATAATTTCCTGGATACTGTGGTGAGCAAACTAACTTTTCTCAGTAGACACTGGGCTATCTTTACAAATGGTGATTTCTGAAACCTTAATGGAAGCCTATGACCAAGTACCTGGAACTTGTCTAAAGATTTTACTTAGAGGAAAGCTCAATTTCTTAAACAAATTTCAGTTAATAGTGTGCATATTCTGCTAGAATTGCAGCACTCTGATGCCAAACAGTTTGAGCTCCCTCAAAAGCAAAATACTGCAGATGGTGGAAATTTGAAATAAAACAAACTGCTGGAAATAATGGCAGCATCTGTGGAGAGAAAGAGTTGGTATTTCCAGTCAGATATGACTTCAGAAAGTTTGATTCATTTTTCCGTAACTAAAATTTTGAGACCAGAAGATTCTAATAAAATACTTTAAAAGAATACAATGTCTGAGATCCAACCATGAACCTAAAACTCAAGTGTCCCCTATGATTTTAATTCCTCCTTTCTAATTTCATTCAGTTCCAATGGTGTGCTTCTGAAGCTCTCAACCAATGCCAATCGAATAAGACAGACATCAGAGCTCGATAGCATATTCAAACTTGCTAAGAGGCATACTTTTGTAAGGCAAACGCATCGGAAGGTGCTTAATCCCTTGTTACTGAACGCATACTGTTCGGTGGTGAGCAAGGTCATGAGATACCGCTGACTAGAAGTTAATTCATTAGGTACTGTTACGGATAGAACTGAGAGGCAACGGAAACCCCAGTTCCCTTCCCTTTTACTGTCTGTAATCAGTGTGTTTTTGATAAGGAAGATGTGTGTGTTTGTTAACCTCTGAGTGTATGGCCGATTTGAATAACCAGCAGCACCCTTGCATGGGTTTAAATAGGATTATTTTTCTTTCTTCACATGTTCACCCCGAAAGTCTATCGCTATGCCACTCACTCATTACTCGCACACGAGAACCATTAAAGAGGTTAATGCACTTTTACCAATTACAAGCAAAGGAATAGTTTAAGTCACGTGATTTTGTCTTACACTGGGGAAAAGGTGTATTGTGGGCCCAGTGAAGAAGACGTTTTCACTCCTGAAGTGAAGTGGCGGGTGCTTGGAGTAATCAGTTCAGCCACGATCTTATTGAATGGCGGAGCAGGCTTGAGGGACCGAGTGGCCTACTCCTCCTAATTCAGATGTATGTTTGTAAGGTGGATTTGATAACCAAAGTCATTACAGGATTCTCGAAGAGTTTGACTTTCAGCAGGTTACGAAGTTAGTTGCATGTAGTCTCATTACCAGGAGGTCAGTTTTCTGTACTGGTGTACTTGAAAAGGAACATCATCTTCTTTTGGCCTTCTTATCTCGAGAGACAATGGGTAAGCGCCTGGAGGTGGTCAGTGGTGTGTGGAGCAGCGCCTGGAGTGGCTATAAAGGCCAATTCTGGAGTGACCGGCTCTTCCACAGGTGCTGTAGAAAAATTTGATTGTCGGGTCTGTTACACAGTTGGCTCTTCCCTTGCGCCTCTGTCTTTTTCTGCCAACTGCTAAGTCTCTTCGACTTGCCACACTTTAGCCCCGCCTTTATGGCTGTTCGCCAGCTCTGGCGAACGCTGGCAACTGACGCCCACGACTTGTGATCAATGTCACAGGATTTCATGTTGCGTTTGCAGACGTCTTTAAAGCGGAGACATGGACGGCTGATGGGTCTGATACCAGTGGCGAGCTCGCTGTACAATGTGTCTTTGGGGATCCTGCCATCTTCCATGCGGCTCACATGGCCAAGCCATCTCAAGCGCTGCTGACTCAGTAGTGTGTATAAGCTGGGGATGTTGGCCGCCTCGAGGACTTCTGTGTTGGAGATACGGTCCTGCTGCCTGATGCCAAGTATTCTCCGGAGGCAGCGAAGATGGAATGAATTGAGACGTCGATCTTGGCTGACATACGTTGTCCAGGCCTCGCTGCCATAGAGCAATGTACTGAGGACACAGGCTTGATACACTCGGACTTTTGTGTTCCGTGTTGGTGCGCCATTTTCCCACACTCTCTTGGCCAGTCTGGACATTGAAAAGGAACAGAGTTGGAGACATTAGGATGTTGTAGTCTCCAGTTTTAAGGTATAGGTGTTCTGCCTTTGGTGCTGTCTTTCCAGCTGTTTGAAAACTCACTAGTTTTTCCCCTGGTGCTTGGAGTAATAAGATTTGTTATTTGTGGTGAGCTTAGGTCAGGTGGCCACCTTATCGATACTTCTGTTGTCCACCCAGAATGATTTCAAGCTCGAAGTCATTGCCGCACAGTGGGGATGAATGGTGGCCATTCGCATCTACTTCTGATTTAACTGTTTTCTTGCAGCTCTCATGTTTCAAGCTCGGAGACAGTAAGTCTAGGAGTCAGTAGATAGAGTTTTGTCAGACCACAAACAGTAGGAGGTGTGAATTCCACAAATGGTTTTGTCTTGATATGTCCATTCAAGGATGGCACTCCACCCATGGTCATTCAATTAGGAACTTTCCAGAGGCTTGAGATACTTCTGAGTTTGGGCATAAATTGCAAAAGTCACCTGACCCTCGGCAGCCATCGTCAGCATTTTAATATCCATTGTGGTTTTTTAAAAAGAGAATCCAGTTCCAGAAGATTCTGTGTTGGATACAGGCAATGTTTAAAGTTATGAATAGACGACATGCCTTTACTGGACATGACATTACATTATTCAAAACAATTTACTTAACTTTGAATACATTAGTAAAAAGCTGAGCTTTGGAATCCAAGTTAGGAAAGGTAGGAAATGTAGATACTAAAGCCCGTCCTTCCTTCAGCTTGATAATTTGTCTTGTATCCAGTAGATGACCTGCTACCAACCATGCAACATCAGCATAAATTGTTATTTGAAAGTAACATTGTATATTTAAATATTGTACTACAGTTTAGTATGTTATACTGCGAATTCACTTTTGGTCATTGTGCTTATAGACTGGATGCATTTATTTCAGTGTTCAAATTCTTTGTGTTTTCAAAGGCATAATTATGTCACAGGACTGATTACTTGTATACTAGTAATCTTTAGTCAAAATAACCCTAAGCAAAAACTAAATTTTAAAATCTTTAATGACTTTTTTGTGAGGCGTTAACATTTCATGTAATATGTGGTGGCGGAAGCAGGGGTATGCTGAAGCTGTGCACATTAGGTGCAAATATTCTTTAGTGATGCGACTCTGTCCATTCCTGTACTGGTGACCAGGTGACTTTTTTTTTTCTTGTCAGGTTTCTTCCCCCCCCACCGGCAACCGTGTGTTCCTGCCCTTTTGTACTAGTTGTTGGAGCTGTGGGCTGACAACTCTCTGGGTCCTAATAGACTTGGTCCTAAGGTCCTAAAAGAAGTGGCTAGTGAGCAAGTTGATTTAATTTCCCAAAATTCCCTAGATTCGGGGGAAGGTTCCATTGGAAAATAGCAAATGCAACTCCTTTCTTCAAAAAGGGAGGGAGACAGAAAACAGGAAACTGCAAGCCAGTTAGCTTAACATCTGTCTTGGGGAAAATGTTAGAAGCTATTATTAAAGATGTTGTAGCAGGGCATTTCGAAAAATTCAAGGTAATCAGGCAGAGTCAACATAGTTTTGTGAAAGGGAAATTATGTTTAATTTATTGAATTTCTTTGAGGGAGTTACATGTGCTGTGGATAAAGGGGAACCGGTGGATGCATTGTACTTAAATTTCCAGAAGGCATTTGATAAGGTGTCACATCAAAGGTTATTGTGGAAAATAAAAGCTCATGGAGTAGGGGGTAACATATTGGCATGAATAGAATATTGGCTAGCTAACAGGAAACCGAAGGCATAAATGGGTCATTTTCTTCGTTGGCAAGATGTAACGAGTGTTGTGCTGCAGGCATCCATGCTGGGGCCTCAACTTTTTACAATTTATACAAATGACGTGGATGAAGACACTGAAGGTATGGTTGCTAAATTTGCTGATGACACAACGATAGGTAGGAAAGTAAGCTGTGAAGTGGACATGAGGCTACAAAGGGATATAGATAAGTTAAGTGAGTGGGCAAAGATCTGGCAAATGGAGTATAATGTGGGAAAATGTGAAATTGTCCACTATGGCAGGAAGAATAAAAAAGGAGAGGGATTGTAGAGCTCTGAGATGCAGAGGGATTTGGGTGTCCTCGTGCATGAATCGCAAAAGGTTAGTATGCAGGTTCAGCAAGTAATTGAGAAAGTTAATAGAATGTTATCGTTCATTGTGAGGGGAGTTGAATACAGAAGTAGGAAGGTTATGCTTCAGTTATATAGGGCATTGGTGCGACCACATCTGGAGTACTGTGTACAGTCTTGGTCTCCTTTAAGGAATGATGTAAATGTGTTGGAAGCAGTTCAGAGAAGGTATACTAGACTAATACCTGGAATGGGCAGGTTGTCTTATGAGGAAAGGTTGGACACGCTAAGCTTGTATCCGCTGGAGTTTAGAGTAAGAGGCGACTTGATTGAAACTTATAAGATTCTGAGGGGTCTTGACAGGGTGGATGTGGAAAGGATGTTTCCTTTTGTGGGAGTTGTTGACTGTTTATTTGGATTTTCAGAAGGCTTTTGACAAAGTCCCACAAGAGATTAGCGTGTAAAATTAAAGCGCATGGGGTTGGGGGTAGTGTATTGCGATGGATAGAAAATTGGTTGGCAGACAGGAAACAGAGCAGGAATAAACTAGTCTTTTTCCGAATGCAGGCAGTGACTAATGGGATACTGCAGGGATCGGTGCTAGGACCCCAGCTATTCACAATCTATATTAATGATTTAGATGAGGGAACTAAATGTAATATTTCCAAATTTGCAGATGACACAAAACTGGGTGGGAGGGTGAGTTGTGAGGAGGATGCAGAGGGGTTTCAGGGTGATTTGGGCAAGTTGAGTTAGCGGGCAAATGCATGGCAGATGCAGTATAATGTGGATAAATGTGAGGTTATCCACTTTGGTAGCAAAAACGGGAAGGCAGGTTATTATCTGAACGGCTATAAACGGGAATTTGCAACGAGACCTGGGTGTTCTCGTACACCACTTGCTGAAGGTAAGCATGCAAGTCCAACAGGTAGTTTAAAAAAAAAGGCAAATGGTACGTTGGCTTTCATAACGAGAGGACAGGAGCAGGGATGTCTTGCTGCAATTATACAGGGCCTTGGTGAGGCCACACCTGGAATATTGTGTGCAGTTTTGGTCTCCTTATCTGAGGAAGGATGTTCTTGCTATAGAGGGAATGCAGCGAAGGTTTACCAGACTGATTCCTGGGATGGTGGGACTGACGTATGAGGAGAGATTGAGTCGGTTAGGATTATATTCACTGGACTTCAGAAGAGTGAGGGGGGATCTCATAGAAACCTATAAAATTCAAACAGGACTCGACAGGGTAGATGCAGGAAGGATGTTCCTGATGGTGGGGGAGTCCAGAACCAGGGTCATAGCCTAAGGATATAGGGTAAACCTTTCAGGACTAAGATGAGGAGAAATTACTTCACCCAGAGAATGGTGAGCCTGTGGAATTTGCTGCCACAGAAAGCAGTGGAGGCCAAAACATACTATGTTTTCAAGAAGGAGTTGGATATTGCTCTTGAGGCGAAAGGGATCAAAGGATATGGGAGAAGGCGGGAACAGGTTACTGAGTTGGATGATCAGCCATGATCATAATGAATGGCGGAGCAGGCTCAAAGAGCCGAATAGCCTACTCCTGTTTTCTATGTTTCTAAACCTCTGCTGTTCAGTTTGCCTTTTGGCTGCTCTTGGTACACCATAAATATGCTAGATGCTAAAATTTACTTAATCTGGAGACAGTAATGTATTAAATACCAAGCTAATCAGCTTAATGTAATCTGGAATATTTCATTTTTTGCACGTTGAAGTAATTTCTTTATTTTAAGGCAGGAGATCCTGAAATGGAATGGATGGGGATACAATGACTCCAAGTTTACATTTAATAAGAAGGGGCAAGGTGAATTTACAGGGAAAAGGTAAGGATTTTCTTTTTCATTTGGCGTTAGTTAGCGGTGCTTATTTCGGCTGCGTTTGCTGACAACACAACCACTAGGTAGCGCAGTACTTGCACATACGTAAATGCAGGCTATTCAACTGGAATGTCAATGTCTGCGACGTTCAGGCAGCTGCCAGGATTAAAGATGGCGCTGCTCAATTTATCACAGGAAATGCTTATGGTTATTTAGTTCTCGCAAACTAACCTACATTAAGTTGGATGGCAGCCCAGTAATGTGCTACGATGCAGTTATAAGATACTAACTGTAATCCTCAGATCCATTTAATATTCTAGTAATCCGATTAAATGCAAAAGGAATTTTATGATTGTATTTCCGTTGGAAATCGGGCAGAGTATAAAATGTGCTGCCAATTCTTTAATGTGATTCAATTATATGACTGACTTGGACTGATTTCACCCGAACGCAGCCTGTCGCTCCCGCCCCAACGCCTGCTCTCCCTCCTTGACATCTTGCTTTCTCCCTCACCCCACTGGCCGCTTCCTCAGCTACTCTCTCCAGATCTGGCTGCTCCTCCTGACTGCCCTGACCGATTTGTTCTCTCCTCGGCACCCGCTGCCCGGTTGCTCGCTCTGCAGTTCACCCCGCCCCCACAGCTGCTAACTCCAAGCCGCGCTGCTTCCCTTCTCTCGGCCATTCTGCGAAGCAAGGAGGGGGGATAAAATTGGCCAGGGAAGTGAAGTGCAGGGGAGTTGCGAGGTCTGGTGCGAGCGGGTGGGGAGGGGGGAAGGGAAAGAGCTCCAGCCTCACCGTCTCCCATTCAGCCGCTTCCTCCAGCTGAATGGGGGGGATGGATACCCGATGATGCTGTGTTGTGCATGCGCGAAAATGTACCAGGTGCGGATACGCGATGACAGTACTGCGCGGTGATGTCATCCAGCGCATGCGCTACTTAGTCCTGGCAAGATGTAGCTGCGCATGTGCTCAGCTTGGCGCACTCTTATGTCAGCAGGCTGCAGCGTTGTCAGAAATCACTTTGTTTTTTAAAATAAGGGTTTTGTTTAATGGAAACCAATTTCCTAGCCAAGATTATTAAGATAAACATACTTGCATCATAGATGTGCATAAATTGGATCAAAACCAGTACATGCTTGCAGCTGCTAAGTGAATTTGTTGGCTTGGTGAGTAAACTCATCTGCAATGCTTGGAGGGTTAAGCTGATATATCTGAATCCCACAATTGTTTACTGTTTAAGATGCACATTTTGAGAATAGCTGTATAATACTGTTGATTTTTCTATTACAAATAAATGTACTTTGTAATCTTTTGGCGCTACATGTTGAGCTTTAACAATGTCCTCATTTTACAATTAATGGATAGAATGTTCTGAAAAATTCACATGCATTAACAATCGCTTTTTTTTTTAAAGCCGATCCAACGCATTAAAATCTTTACAAAGCCCCACATTGTCCCTCACTTCGTCAGTACTGGTTCAGTCATGTATTTCATAAACATGCCTGATTAGAAGCAATGTAGCTTCCCTAGTCTATGCAGCTGGGGTGTGCTTATAGTAAAGTAGCAGCTTTATGTAATCTTTCTAACTAAAAGACCAAGACTGGAATTTTACACCCCCCAAATGAATGGGAAATGCCCCTCCTCCCCAGGCCAATCAAGGCTCTTAAGTGGCCAATTAACTGGCACTTAAGGGCAGCTGCCCGCTGCCATGTGTATTTTATCCTTGGCTGGTGGGCAGCTGAGGCCTCAAAAAGCCTGCCTGATAAAAGGTGGCATTTTGCAGGCTGGTGGGTGGGGCCCTCCTGATCAGGTACCCTGTGCCCCACAGAAGGGTGCCCCCGAAGCCCCCAGCGCACAACACTTTCTCCCCCCACTTCCCTTAACTGACCGCCTTACTTTGCCAGTGCCCGATCGATTGTCCCCTGGTGAGACTCTTGAAAAATTTACCTTTTTCCGAGCCGTCCTTCATCTTCCATGGCTGGGTGCAGTAGTCGCTCCCAGTGGTGCTGCTGGGACTAAGAGCTACCTGCCTGCTGATTGGCCAGTAGCCCCATTAGACAGGACTTCCTGCCTCAAGGAGGTTGAAGTCCCACCTAAGACCAATTAAAGGCCTGGGGAGAGTAAAATCCTGGTCTGGCTCCCCAGGCTCGGTGGAGGTGGGCTCGCCACCAACGTTTCAGGCAGTGGGCGGGGCCCCTTGCCTAACAAAAAATTCAGGCCCAAGTATTTGTTCAGGGCGATAATGTTGCCTTGATGCCTCAAGGTTGGCTTTACAACAAAAGTAGTACTGAAATTCATAGGAAATGGTACATTTATTAAATTTATTGAAGGTTGTTATCCTTTGTTATAAGAAATCTTATTGCAAATTTCCTTCTGTAATAAACTTTCCACATTTCCACTAAATTAAAACACCTAACTGAAACTCATTAGAATTTGGTGTAGAAATTCAAACCTTATTCCTAGTGTGAACAATGATTTTTAAAAAAAAATTTGCCTCATCGGGAAGCATGTGAAATTGGCTTGGTATGAGGTGGGCTCTGCTTTTGACACTCTCCTTTCTCCTTCCCACAAATGGCATGGATGAGGTTTGGAACTTGCTGCATAGATAATCGGGGTACAGACTTGTATCCCAGCACTCATTATGGAATGGTATTGTAGTTAAAGTTTATGGTTTTGATCTTTAAACTGTGTTGTACATAGCTGTCCCTAAATGTTTGCAACAGTGTTTAGTGTACTATACTTTAATAGCAGGAAAATGTATTGAAATTATCTTGTGGGCAGCTTTAGTGGAAGAATTTTCTCCCATCTGCACCAAATCCTGAGGTGTCTGGACAGAGTAGATATAGAGAAACTGTTCACATTGGCGGAAGGGTTCAGGCGCAGAGGACACCAATTTCAGGTGATTGGCAAAAGAAGCAAAGGCAACATGAGGAAAAAGATCTTTTTACGCAGCGAGAGGTTAGCATCTGGCATGCACTGCCTGAATGTGGTGGCGGCAGATTCAATTGAGGCCTTCAAAAGAGAATTGGATAATTATTTGGCGCAAATATTTGCAGGACTATGGAGAAAAGGTGGAGGTGTGGAACTAGGTAAGTTGCTCTTGCAGAGAGCTGGCACAGACATGACTGGTCAAATGGCCTCCTTCTGTGCTGTAACTGTTCTATGATTCTGTCTCAAAGAATTGTTTCAAGTTGAAATTCTGCAGAAGGTTATTTTATTTTCAAGTTATAGTGAAAATGTTTCCCTCCAGGAAATTGTATGTTTGGCAATGGTTTCTCAGAGAGCAGACACAAATGTTATCATCTAATGCCTTTAGTACATGATTTTTGCAGTGAAAATGTGGTTTTAAAAAAAAAAAGCAGAATGGAGTAGTGATCATGGTAGCCTTTGAGTTGTGGCAATGCCTGCTGCAGTGCTGTTTGGCCGGAGAGTTAGTGATTAATTAGCATTTAGAAGTATGCTCTGCAAAATACACAAATAAAAGTAAAAATACACACTATGGTAAGGCATTTTTTTCTATCTAAGCTTTAATCTGTATGTTTTAATAAGAGTGGAGCAGAATTACTTTCTGTCACTTCTGTCTTAGAATTTAAGCCTGTATTGCTTGAAACAAAGGGATTCCAGGCTGGATAATAAATAGCTATAAGAGAAATAAGAAACTTAATAATGTTGGAAGTAATCTTTGTGAACATCTTTAATTGTAGACTTGAGTTTTGCCAGAGCCAAGTGCACACATCTGTTTACCAAATATGTATAATGAAGTTTGGCAGCACTTAAGACATTCCAAGGGAAAAATATCTGCAGAAATTGGGCCAGAACTTTCCCTTTTCTGTTGTCCAGAGATGTTTATAGAAGGGAAATTCTGATCTAGTTAAGTCAGAGCCTGTTGTAACATGATGGTGCTGATCATGTTTTAGCAAAGCTGCAATGTGTTTTGGATGAATAGCTTAAATCTTAATTTGAAAGAAGCTGTGGCATCTGCTTTCAAAGAGCTTGAAGAGAGCACTCCAGGTTTCCAAGTTCCTGAGACTGGAAGTTTAGGGAACCATTTAATTCTGTGTTTCAGTCTTGGTATCTGGATTTGTTGCTACCAATACGTAGTTTCTTTATGCACGAAGAGCTGACCACCTTGATTCTCGAAGTATACGAACATACGAATTAGAGCAGGAGTAGGCCACTCAGCCCCTCGAGCCTGCTCCGCCATTCAGTAAGATCATGACTGATCTGATTGTAACCTCGACTTCACATTCCCACCTACCCCCGATAACCTTTCACCCCCTTATCAAGAATCTATCTACCTCTGTCTTAAAAATATTCAAAGACTTTGCTTCCACTGCCTTTTGAGGAAGAGTTCCAAAGTCTCACTACCCTCAGACCCTTTATTTTCAAATAGTGACCCCTAGTTCTAGATTCTCCCTCAAGGGGAAACATCCTTTCCACATCCACCCTGTCAAGACCCCTCAAATCTTGTATGTTCAATCAATTTGCCTCTTACTCTTAACTCCAGCGAATACAAACCTAGCCTGTCCAACCATTCCTCATAAGACAACCCACCGATTCCAGGTATTAGTCGAGTGAACCTTCTCTAAACTGCTTCCAACACATTGACATCCTTCCTTAAATAAGGAGACCAATACTGTACACAGTACTCCAGATGTGGTCTCACCAATGCCCTGTATAACTGAAGCATAACCTCCCTACTTTTGTATTCAATTCCCCTCGCAATAAATGGTAACATTCCATTAGCTTTCCTAATTGCTTGCTGAACCTGCATACGAACCTTTTGCGATTCATGCACTAGGCCATTGTATAAACAATTTGCATGTCTGAACAACTTATCAATTGACTTTATATGAAATGGAGACACTTATCTTTTGCTTTCTGCATCATTGGTGCCCAAAATTATATCTGATTGCAGCTACTTGGGCAAGGTATTGGAGGGCAATTAGCACCTATGGAACCATGCACCTCCTGAAAGCATTCACTCTTTACTTGAGAGGTTAAAATTGGCAAGAGGAAAAATGACATAACCTTTTAAGGCAAGTTATACTGCACAGTGTATTACTTGCAATACTTAATTCAGCAAATTTAAAAGTGTTAGGATTCCACCCAAATGCCACAACCTATTGCAAGTTTGGTTTGTTTCCTCTGACTTTTTATTTTTTTTATTTAGAGATACAGCACTGAAACAGGCCCTTCGGCCCACCGAGTCTGTGCCGACCAACAACCACCCATTTATACTAACCCTACAGTAATCCCTTATTCCCTATCACCTACCTACACTAGGGGCAATTTACAATGGCCAATTTACCTATCACCTGCAAGTCTTTGGCTGTGGAAGGAAACCGGAGCACCCGGGGAAAACCCACGCAGACACAGGGAGAACTTGCAAACTCCGCACAGGCAGTACCCAGAATCGAACGCGGGTCCCTGGAGCTGTGAGGCTGCGGTGCTAACCACTGCGGTCTGTAAGAAAGATGTTATTGTTGAGGTGCATGTTACGTTTGTGCACGTAAATGCCATTGTCCATTTGGAGCACAACAATAAAAGCAAAATACTGCAGATGCTGGAAATCTGAAATTAAAAAAAAAAAAAGAAATTCTGGAAATACTGAGGTCTGGCAGCATCTGTGAAGAGAGAAGCAGAGTTAATGTTTCAGGTCAGTGATGCTTCAGCAGAATGTCCTTTAGGGGAGGAACTCTGCTGTCCTTACCTGGTCTGGCCTACATGTAACTCCAGACCCACAGCAATGTGGTTAACTCTTACATGCCCTCTGAAATGACCTAGCAAGTCACTCAGTTGTACTTAACCGCTACGAAGTCTATAAAAAGGAATGAAACCGGACGGACCACCCCACATCGACCTAGGTACCAGAAACGACAATGGCACATCCAGCCCTGTCGACCCTGCAAAGTCCTCCTCACTAACATGTGGGGACTTGTGCCAAAGTTGGGAGAGCTGTCCCACAGACTAGTCAAGCAACAGTATGATATGGTCATACTCACGGAATCATACCTTACAGACAATGTCCCAGACACTGCAATCACCAACCCTGGGTATGTCTTGTCCCACCGGCAGGACAGACCCACCAGAGGTGATGACACAGTGGTATACAGTAGGGAGGGAGTTGCCCTGGGAGTCCTCAACATCGACTCTGGACCCCATGAAGTCTCATGGCATCAGGTCAAACATGGGCAAGGTAACCTCCTACTGATCGCCACCTACCACCCTCCCTCAGCTGATGACTCAGTACTCCACCATGTTGAACACCACTTGGAGGAAGCACTGAGGGCGGCGACGGCACAAAATGTACTCTGGGTGGGGGACTTCAATGTCCATCACTAAGAGTGGCTCGGTAGCACCACTACTGACCGAGCTGGCAGAGTCCTAAAGGGCATAGCTGCTAGACTGGGACTGTGGCAGGTGGTGGGGGAACCAACACGAGGGAAAAACATACTTGACCTCGTCCTCACCAATCTGCCTGCTGCAGATGCATCTGTCCATGACAGTATTGGTAGGAGTGACCACCGCACAGTCCTTGTGGAGACGATGTCCCGCCTTCACATCGAGGATACTGTCCATCGTGTTCTGTGGCACTATCACCGTGCTAAATGGGATAGATTTTGAACAGATCGAGCAATACAAAACTGGGCATCCATGAGTCGCTGTGGGCCATCAGCAGCAGCAGAATTGTACTCAACCACAATCTGTAACCTCATGGCCTGGCATATCCCCCACTCTACCATTACCATCAAGCCAGGAGACCAACCCTGGTTCAATGAAGAGTGCAGGAGGGCATTCCAGGAGCAGCACCAGGCATACCTCAAAATGAGTTTTCAACCTGGTGAAGCTACAACCCAGGACTAATTGCGTGCCAAACTGCGTAAGCAGCATGCGATAGGCAGCTAAGCGATCCCATAACCAACGGATCAGATCTAAGCTCTGCAGTCCTGCCACATCCAGCTGTGAATGCTGGTGGACATTTAAACAACTAACTGGAGGAGGTGGCTCCACAAATATCCCCATCCTCAATGATGGGGGAGCCCAGCACATCAGTGCAGAAGATAAGGCTGAAGCATTTGCAACAATCTTCAGCCAGAAGTGCCGAGTGGATAATCCATCTCTGCCTCCTCCTGAGGTCCCCAGCATCACAGATGCCAGACTTCAGCCAATTCGATTCACTCCACGTGATATCAAGAAATGACTGAAGGCACTGGATACTGCAAAAGCTGTGGGCCCTGACAATATTCCGGCAATAATACTGAAGACCTGTGCTCCAGAACTTGCTGTGCCCATAGCCAAGCTGTTCCAGTACAGCTACAGTACTGGCATCTACCCTGCAATGTGTAATATTGCCCTGGTATGTCCTGTGCACAAAAAGCAGGACAAGTCCAACCCAGCCAATTGCTGCCCCATCAGCCTGCACTCAATCATCAGTAAAGTGGTGGAAGGTGTCATCAATACTGCCGTCAAGCAGCACTTGCTTAGCAATAACCTGCTCAGTGACGCTCAGTTTGGGTTCCGCTGGGGTCACTCAGCTCCTGACCTCATTACAGCCTTGGTTCAAACATGGGCAAAAGAGCTGAACTCCAGAGGTGAGGTGAAAGTGACTGTCCTTGACATCAAGGCAGCATTTGACCGAGTATGGCATCAAGGAGCCCTAGCAAAACTGGAGTCAATGGGAATCGGGGAAAGCCCTCCGCTGGCTGGAGTCATACCTAGCGCAAAGGAAGATGGTTGTGGTTGTTGGAGGTCAATCATCTGAGCTCCAGGACATCACTGCAGGAGTTCCTCAGGGTAGTGTCCTAGGCCCAAACTACTTCAGCTGCTTCATCAATGACCTTCCTTCAATCATAAGGTCAGAAGTGGGGATGTTCGCTGATGATTGCACAATGTTCAGCACGATTCGCGACTCCTCACATACTGAAGCAGTCAGTGTAGAAATGCAGCAAGACCTGGACAATATCCAGGCTTGGGCTGATGAGTGGCAAGTAACATTTGCGCCACACAAGTGCCAGGCAATGGCCATCTCCAACAAGAGAGAATCTAACCATCACCCTTTGACATTCAATAGCATTACCATCACTGAATCCCCCACTATCAATATCTTACGGGCTACCATTGACCAGAAACTGAACTGCAGTAGCCATATAAATACCGTGGCTGTAAGAGCAGGTCAGAGGCTAGGAATCCTGAGGCGAGTAACTCACCACCTGACTCCCCAAAGCCTGTCCACCATCTACCAGGCACAAGTCAGGAGTGTGATGGAATACTTTCCACTTGCCTGGATGGGTGCAGCTCCAACAACACAAGAGGCTCGACACCATCCAGGCCAAAGCAGCCCGCTTGATTGGCACCCCATCTACAAATGTTGACTCCCTCCAGCACCGACGCACAGTGGCAGCAGTGTGTACCATCTACAATATGCAATGCACCAAGTTTATTTAGCACCTTCCAAACCCACGACCTCTACCAACAAGAAGGACAAGGGCAGCAAATATATGGGAACACCACCACCTGCAAGTTCCCCTCCAAGTCTCACACCATCCTGATTTGGAACTATATCGTCGTTCCTTCACTGTCGCTATGTCAAAATCCTGGAATTCCCTTCCTAACAGCACTGTGGGTATACCTACCCCAAATGGACTGCAGCGGTTCAAGAAGACAGCTCACCACCACCTTGTCAAGGGCAATTAGGGATGGGCAATAAATACTGGCCTGGCCAGTGACACCCACATCCCATGAATGAATTAAAAAAAAAAAAAAAATCCATTTGGAGCATTTGCTCTGGGAATTTCTTTGAGGTCCTGGGCCCAGTGTTCGCTTATATTTACAGTGGCTACCTTTTTTCTTATAGTACTGTTCACCTGCCCCTCAAAATACAACATCTAAAATCCCAGTATGCTCTCCAGCCAGCACGCCATCTCTAAATCTGCCTTTACTTTATATGGTCCATGCGTGTATAATCATCACTTAGTTCCATGCTCTTCCATTACTCTGAATTTAAATTCCTTCAGTCGAGTTTCCACTATACCAGAACAGCCCTTGTCATTCTAATGATGCCCTTTGTGACTCTGACCCTAACCATAACTACTCCTGTTGGAAGACCAATGTCGTGCTGTTTGGCTCCCAACAAGAACTCTGCACCTTCGCCCCAACCCCAATATCTGGGTGCTGGTCAGTGCACTGAATTCAAAATCCTTGCTCTCAGTTGTTTGTTCAGGCTGAAACTGAGACTCTGCAACCTTGGTGTCAGTTAACCCCTGAGCTTCAAACCCTATTCATCACTAAGATCACCTTTTTGTACTTTTTGGAACAATATCTACCTCCCCCTCTACCTTAGTCACGCATGACACCATCACCTAAGCCTTTGTCACCTCCAGACTCAACTTCTCCAACTCTCCTTGCTGTTCTCTGAATTCTACGTAGGGTAAAGCACATCAGCAGCCTCACTTGCCACTGTCTCACTCGTGGCCTTGCCAATCTCAGTTGACTTCTGGTCACCCAACTTTGCTGAACTATCATCCTGAATTAATCATTCTTTTCCTCATCTATAATTCCCTCCATTAGCCTTTGCCTGCTCTATCTATGCAACCTCTGAGCTTTACATTCTAATGCATACCCTCCGCTGTTCTGACTTGGATGTTCTTTGCAGCTCCCTCTGTCCAACAACTATCAGTGGACAAGCCTTCAGCTGTCCAAATCCTACACTCTGGAACTCTTGCCTTAAACTTCCCAGACTTGATGACTCTGTCCACTTCTGAAAAAGCTTCCTCAAAATATACTTTTCTGGTGCCTCCCTTAATTCTTCTATTGCAACTCACTCTCTACTCTTTCTCTTCGTGCCTTGGGTTGCTCACTAGATTAACAGAACTGTATAAAGGCAAGTTGTTTTTTTTTGTGGGGTTGGGGGAGAGAGGAGGGAGGGAACAAAAAAAGACTTACCAATCTTAAGACTTAAAACTTGTTTATGTATTCCTTCTCACTCATTAGAAATCAAAGTTGATTGAATCATGATGTGTAATTTGCCTTCGTGTTCTACATGTTCTTTCTGCCTCATTGTCTAGATGACCTAACAGGATGTACAATCTTATTGGTAAAGTTCAGTGCAAAATATGGCTTCATGTCCACTTTTATGATGTGTAATCCTGAGGCTGCAATACATATATCTGTATGAGCAGTCTTTTGTGACTTTGCCCTATGTAAAGATGCTGTTGCAGATTGTACTTCAGGGCAACATGTATATCCGTTTCAGGTTGTTTTATATTCTTGGAAAAGAAAGGAAGTCTTGCATTTATGTCGTGCCTTGCACGACTACTGGATGTAGCAAAGCCCTTTACGGCCTGTTAAGAACTTTTTGAAGTGTAGTGACTGTTGTAGGAAATGCAGCAGTCCGTTTGTGCACGCAAGCTCCCACAAGCAGCAATGTGCTAAAGACCAGATAATCTGTTTGTACGATGTTGATTTGAGAGACAACACTGATAACTCCTCTGCTGCTCTTTGCAATAGTACCATGGGAGTTTTTACATCCAGCTGAGGGTAGACTAGGCCTAGGTTTAACACTGCACCTTTGATAGTACTGAACTGGAGTTTTGACCTTGATTTTTGTGCTCAAGGCCTGGAGTGGGACTTGAACCTTAACATTTTGTGATTCAGCAAGAGTGCTACCAATTGAGCCACAGCTGACACCTGGGAATGCGGTTAGTAGATGCTGGGTTGCCATTGTGGGTTGGGCATTTTCTTGGAGCTCTAATCATATTGCAATGGTTGCCTGCAGTTTGAAAATGTTTTTGCACTGAGTCTGTCTGTTACATCCCAGCCTGTCCTACTTACGCATGTGGACAGCTTTATTAGATGTAGTTCCTGCTCCAGATTTCTGGGGATGTTGTCATGGTTCAAAGATCTTTCAGAACATGTGCACACTAATTCATAAGGGAATGTACAGGAGGCTTCAACCTCACCCCTGAGCAGTTTCTTAGCTTGAGCTGTGGAGGAGAAACATTTCAGACTGATGGAGCAAGAAGTGCACAGAAACCAGCCCTTTTAACACCAGCATTGCCACCTGAGAATCCTATGTTAAATACTTTGTTTGCAGTTTCTTTTTTCTTTCCAATTGCAACTCTCTTGCAACTATCCTGGTTGAGGATAGCTGACTTAGCAAAAACCAGAAGTCAAGTTTGGCTCGGCTACTTACTCCATATGCTCGCTCTAATTGGGAGAGTCACCAAAATTAACTATATTTATCAAACTGATTACAGTTGTGTCAGTTTAATGATGCATGCAGACTTTTTCAACTTTTTTTCTGGGTGTGGGCGTTGCTGTTTTTGGCCGCAATTTATTGACCATCCCTTACAGCTGATTGGCTTGCTAGTCTACTTCGAGTGAGGGATTTGAACTTGTGTTCTCCAGATTATTACTCGAAGCCTCTGGGTAACTAGTCCAGTAACATAACCATTACTGTATTATAAGTTACATTGCCTATGTATGCAAATTTGGGGTCACAAGTTGTGACTGGACTATAAGCATCATGGTTATTTTGGATTTCATTTTCCCTTTCTTACCTCAAGCAGGGGCGGTGCAGTGGTTAGCACCGCAGCCTCACAGCTCCAGCGACCCGGGTTCAGTTCTGGGTCCTGCCTGTCCGGAGTTTGCAAGTTCTCCCTGTGATTGCGTGGGTTTCCGCCGGGTGCTCCGGTTTCCTCCCACAGCCAAAGACTTGCAGGTTGATAGGTAAATTGTCCATTGTAAATTGCCCCTAGTATAGGTAGGTGGTGGGAGAATGGTGGGAATGTGGTAGGGAATATGGGATTAATGTAGGATTAGTATAAATGGCTGGTTGTTGGTTGGCACAGACTCGGTGGCCGAAGGGCCTGTTTCAGTGCTGTATCTCTAAATAAATAAATGTGTTCGTTCATAGTGTTCATTCTATGACATTTTCTCACTGCACATTCAGACTGGTAGTTATTACTGTTCAAGTTTACTAAAAATGAGACCTGCACATTCATTCAGTTTGTTTCAAGACTAAAAATCATTATATTCCAAATAAGTGATTTTCTTCAAACTGGCATTTTCCAAAATAATTTTCCTACTGAGGTTATGACAAGAAATACAGCAATGAAGCTAGATTTGCAGCATCATAATGAATACCTCATCAACCCAGTCTTTTAACAGTTTGAGAGAGTAGGGGAAGAAAGCATTTATAATTTTTCAGTATAATAAACACTTTTTTCCATTTTCCTAACCTGGCATTTATTTAGGATTTTGAATCCTGCAAACTTGAAAGCAGACAAGAGTGTCTATGAAGCACATTTATTTTTCTTGGAATTGATTTGGAATTTGCATTAATATGGATTTAGAATGTTTTTGAAACAGGGGAGAATTAACTTAATCATTTGACGCTAAGTGTTTAAATTTGGAAACAGTAATAGATTGACTTTTGAAGCATATTGAATAGTTCCTAAATTTAAAAGTTTACCTTGTAGGTTTTACAGTGATGCTTAATTTATCTTTCTGGAGCAAGTAGGTATTGAAATGTTGAGTATTTGATTTTTAAAAAAACTTCTTGACTATATATAGCTTACAAATTCACTTTAATATTTGTAAAATGTTAAGATTTTTAAGTGTTGTAAACTTGCCAAAAACACTTTTTTTTTTCCCTCTGCATGTGGAATGACCCAACTACTTTGTCACATTAACCATCATTGACTCAGCCGTTTGTTTTCTGTACATGGGGTCAGGATCTTTTTGCTGAACATGAAGGTTTGAGTAGAAATGGTGACTTGTAAAATACAGCACTGTATTCATGGTAACTGATAAGTGAAAGTTTCTTGTTCAGGTATCGACTTAGTGGCATGGTGCTGCCAGCTTTGAAGGAGTGGATGGAAAAATCTTTTGGAGCAAGTTTGGAGCACAGAACGACCCCAAGGGTAAGAAAGTTATGCACAACAGTTCTGTATTAACTTTCTTTTGATATCTTGCTCTGTATACTATAAGCAACAGATTTTGCATGGTTTATTGAACCTGAGAAAGCAAAAGAAATGCCCAACTAGCATTCAGGTTTTTTTTCCAGAACAAGATGTTGGGGCTCATTTGTCTTATGACTGATTAATTGCAGTGCACCTTTTTAAGTGGGAAAATTTGACGAAGCAGTAAGCGCAAGTTTGGCTTATCAAATTTTAAGAAATAAATAAATTGCATTTTTGCTCTGAAATGTGCTTGGGTTTTGGCAAGGATACTAATTAAAATGCTCTTCAAGTTAACAAAATTTATAGAAACTAATAACACACTTTTTATTTAACTTTGAAGGCGACACCAAATTTGGAAGATCTTCCATTACCCATTCTAAGTGAAGAATGTCTCAAGGAACTGAAAGACATAGGTATCCCATTTTCACAAGATCCAGAGGATAGGTTAATAAGGTCTCACGGTAAGAAATCTGAAATTTTTTTTTTAATAGCTATGATATTTAAACTATTTTGTGATCAACCAATGCATTTTGTTTTAAATGCAGGCCATTGCTTACATGAGATTTTTGCTCTTCGTGAAGGCAAAGTTCAACGAGTTCCAGATGTTGTAATTTGGCCAAGTAAGTGTGCTAGTTTGTGTTTTTGCTAACACTTTCAACTGGCATATGCTTAGCAAAATATATATTGAACATAGAATTCTATAAACTGAGAAAAATATATAAAGTACAGCTCTGCTCACATTGCATGTATATCTGTTGCCGATGTGCTCCTACTATATTCCATGTTGTCTGAATAACTAATGTGCAGTCAATAGTGTTGCAGCTTCCGCCATGTACATTTTCACAACCGAAATTATATTGTATTCCAGGCTGTCATTCCGACGTAGTCAAGATAGTACAGCTGGCTTCAAAGCATAATATTTGCATCATTCCATTTGGTGGTAAGTATTTTTAATTGTTGTATGTTTGAGTTAGTGGTAACTATTTGTGCTACTAAATTGTAGTCTTAACTTTACTTAATTGCCCTCTATTAACTATGATTCAAACAGAATCAACCTTGAAAAATGTTAATTTACTGAAAAGAAATTGGTTTCAATCATTTTTTTAAAAGTCAATTCATTAAGCTTTTTAACATGAAATTATATAGCCTGAATAAAATTGAGTAGAATGTACTTTCCAATTATCTATCTTAGATTTTGCTTTGCAGTACTATTAAGTGGCAGAAAATTTGCATTGAACAAGATTTTATACCTCTGGTGTTGCTTGAAGTATGGGATTTATACTGGTTGCTTATAGCCTATCTATTTAAACACTTTCCATTCATATTATCTGGGGAGCTGAAGAACAACTGGTTTGCAGCTGAGTTGAAGTTTCCTAATATCCTAAGCAGGTTGGAATAAATACTCCAGCTAATAATGTAATTTCAGTTGCACCCTTCACAATTGCTGATATGTTTCTGTCTTGCATTTCATGAGATTTGCTGTAAAGCTGTATTTACTTTTCAGTGTGCATTTCAGTAAAATCAATGGTGTGCTATTCTCAAATTATTTGATTTTAAACAACTTCAAATTTCAGTGTAAGAATTAAATGGTTAATTGTAAATTGCTAAATGGTTCCAATGTTTTCCACTTTGCTGTTCATGCTGTAACATACTGTGTATTTAAATCACAGTTCCTTTTTTAAAAAGCTGTTTATGACTGCCTGGGTTCTAAATAAAGCCAGTATTTCTGTTTGATCTTCCTGTTTTTATTCCCACCTCAAATAGGTTAATAATTTTCCAATGCTTTTTGGTATTCTTAACTTGGAATTTTTTTTTTGGACTGCTTTTCCAATTTTGAAGAGTGTTTTGTTAGTTGAGCTATAAAATTCGACTTGAAGGAAATTACAGGATGCATGTCATGACTGGGGTTAAGGAAAATCAAATGGCACTGGCAGCTTAACTTGAGCAGCACAGACATCAGTATGTAATGTTGGCAGCAGCACAAATTATTTTCCATAAATTGCAACTATTTGACAGGTTTGTTTTGTGCCATGTGATCTGGTGTGGTTAATGTATTATCTTGTATGCAAGTGGCTGGCAACCTTTATGCTGCTGTTGCTGGATCTATGCAAGCTTGTGTTATGTGGTCAGTGTGAATCAAATTATTCATTTGGGGAACTGAAAAGAAAAAGCAAAGTACAGAGTTGTGTGGGCAGAAAAAAAAACTAAGAATGCGAGGGTAATCGACTGGGGGAGAAATGGAGGAACTGAGGAGAGAAACAAACTAGAAAGAGGGATCAAAAGAGCAAACATTCAGGCAGATATTAGCGCACATCAAAGTAGGAAAGTGAGGCGATATGCCAATGTTCATAAAGTAGTGCCAATAGTGGCTGCTTGAACTCTTAAACTTATACCACAGTATTGACTTGTTAAAAACATGACCGGGACTATTCTTTAAGACAGAGATTCAAAGGTACTTTTTTATTGCATCATTGCTGCTGAGTTCTTGAAGCATGGAATTCTTGCATCTGGCTGCAAATGGTATCAAGTTTTTCCTTCTGAATTATGAAGCCATGAATTTACCAAATTATTTAGTGTTGGGTAAGATGTGCTTTAACACTACTGATTTCTTGAAGCATGGGGCTCATGCAGAGAAGTTTTATAATTAAAAGCTTACCAATAACCCAAGTGCTAATATGCAGCAGATAAAACAAATGCAAAACAGCCAGTACTCGTTAAAACCAGCAGCTGCTTAGAGAGACTACTAAAGTGGGTCTTCCTGGCAGTCATTCTTGGTAAGTCCCCTGTGGCTTCCCATTTTGTGTTAAATGGTTTTATCTGCTGTATATTGGCACTTGGGTTATTGGTAAGCATTTAATTATAAAACTTCTCTGCCTGAACCCCATGCTTCAGAAACATACAAATTAGGAGCAGAAGTAGACCACTTGGCCCCTCGAGCCTGCTCCACTGTTCAACAAGATCATGGCTGATCTGATTTTAACCTCAACTTCACATTCCCGCCTACCCCCGATAACCTGTCGCCCCCTTGCTTATCAAAGATCTATCTACCTCTGATTTAAAAATATCCGAAGACTCTGCTTCCACTGCCTTTTGAGGAAGAGCGTTCCAACGACACTCAACCCTCCTGAGGAAAACATTTTTCCTCATCTCTCTTAAATGGGCAACCCCTTATTTTTAAACAGTGACCCCTAGTTCTAGATTCTCCTACAAGAGGGAACATCCTTTCCACATCCACCCTGTCAAGACCCCTGAGAATCTTGTATGTTTCAATCAATTCGTCCCTTACTCTTAACTCCAGCAGATACAAACCTAGCCTGTCCAACCTTTCCTCATAAGACAACTCGCCCATTCCAGGTATTAGTCTAGTAAACCTTCTCTGAACTGCTTCCAACGCATTTACATCCTTCCTTAAATAAGGAGACCAATACTGTACACAGTACTCCAGATATGGTCTTGCCAATGCCCTGGATAACTGAAGCATAACCTCCCTACTTTTGTATTCAATTCCCCTCGCAATAAGCAATTGAAGGAAACCAGCAGTGTTAATGCACCTCTTGCCCAACACTCAATAATTTAAATTCATGGCTTTACAATTCAGAAGGAAAAAAATTGATTCCCTATTCATGTATACCAGACCCATAGGTGCACATATCAGGCCCTGCACTGAAGTGTTGCATTTCCTTGCCCAATGACTAGAAAAATTGCAGGTTCATAATCTAATATTGGCCACAAATGGCTATTTACCAAGTTTTTATTTTAACATTTGTCTTTGGGATGTAGGTTACTCTGGAAAGACCATGTTTATTGGCTGTTGCAAGTTATTTTGATAAGGCTGTGGTGCGCTGACTTGTAATGCTGGAGTCTTTGTGTTGGTGCTTATACAGTGGTGTTAGGCAAGGGATAGCAGGATTTTGAACCAGTAGAGATGAAGGAATAGTGGAATATGCCCAAATCAGGATAGTGTATGACCTGGAGGGGAATTTGGAGGTGGTGGTGTTCATGATATTCCTGGTCTTGTCTGTATTGGTAGAGATCATGGGAATGGGAGGTTTTGTTGAAGTAAATTTGAGTTGTTAGTGTGTCCTGTAGATGGTAGATACTGCAGCCACAGTGCACTTTTTATGAATGAGGTCGATACTGAGTTCAGTAGCAGAGGCTCAATCAAGCAGACTGACACCATCCAAAATAAGGCAATCTGCTTGCATGTTAAAACTGCACCCAGCCTAGTCAGTGGTATTCCATCAAGTGTCTGTCTTAAGCCATATCAATGGTGCAGAGGCATTCAAAGATTAGGAAGAGCCATTTTGTGCAGTGTATCCTACCTATCGCCTGCTCTTGTAGCCATGGTTATGGATATGGCTGATTTAGTTAAGCTTCTAGTCACAGGTGACATCCTCAGTGTTGATGGCAGGGAGCTCTGCTGGTGCTGTTAAAGGTCAATGGATGTGGTTGGGCCTTATTGGAGATGGATCTTGCTGAGCACTTGTGTGCAATTATTACCAGCCACCTGTCAGCCCAACATGAATGTTGTCCATGTTCTGCTGTCGGGCTGCATCATTGGGAAGTTAGTCATTACGGCACTGAAGGAGGCCATTTGGCCCATTGAGTCCATGCCAACTCTGAGCAGTGTAGTCAGTCCTATTCCCTTGCTTTATCCCCATAGCCCTGCAAGTTTATTTCCCTCAAGTGCCCATCCAATTTCCTTTTGAAATCATTAATTGTCCCCTTCCACCACCCTCATAGGCAGCAAGTTCCAGGTCATTACCGCTTGCTGTGTAAAAGAAAAGTTCTTTCCCACATTTCACCCCCCCCACTCACTTGCCCAAAACCTTAACTCTGCATCTCCTAGTCCTTATACCATCAGCTAATGGGAGCAGCTTTTCTTTGTCTATCGTATCTAAAACTGTCATAATCTTGTACCCCTCTATCAAATCTCTCCTCAGTCTCCTTTGCCCCAAGGAGAACAACCCCAGCTTCTCCAACCAACCTTGTAGCTAAAGTCCCTTGTCCTCGGAGCCATTCTCTTCTACACCCTCTCAAGGACCTTCACATCCTTCCTAAAATATGGTGACCAGATCAGAATGCAGTGCTCTAGTTGGGACCTAACCATAGCTTTATAAAAGTGCAGCATAACTTCCCAGCTTTTGTGGTGATTATCTCTCTTTATGAAGCGCAAGATCCCATATGCTTTGCTAACTATTCTGTCAATATGTCCTGCCACCTTCAAGGATCTGTGCACGTGGACCCCCAGGTCCCTCTGTCCCTGCACATCTTTACAACTGTGCCATTAAGTCTGCTTTGCCTTTCCTATCCCTTCTGCAGAAATGCATTACCTCACATTAAATTCCACCTGCCACTTGTCTGCACATTATTAGCCTATTTAAGCCCTGTCGTAGTCGGTTGTTATCATCCTCACTTTGCCACACCTCCAAATTTGTTATCATTGGCAATTTTTGAAATGTTGCTCTTTATTCCAATATCCAAGTCACACATATCCTAGCACTGAGCCTGGGGAAACCAATGTCTACCATCCTCCAGCCTGACCAACAACCATTTACCATGACTCGCTGTTTTCTGTCCTTGAGCCAGTTTAAAAAAAAAAAAATCCAAACTCACATTGAAGCTCATGGAATAGCAGGGTCAACTTTTTTAAATCAGCTTATGTGGTACTTTGTCAACACTTTCTTAAAATCCAAGACAACATCCATTGTATTCCCTTCATCAACCTTCTGTTACTTCATCAAAAAAATTAATTAGATTAGTCAAGCACGATCGGCCTTTTACAAATCCATGCTGGCTATCCTTTAATTAACTCAAACCTCCAAGTGTCTGCTGATTTCCACCCCCCACCCCCACCCCGATTGTTGTTTCTAAAACCTTGTCCATCACTGTTAAACTGACAGGTCTGTAGTTACCAAGAATGTCCTTACACACTTTCCAGATCTGACTGGAGCTGAGCACTAAAGCAGTCAGCAATCTTTCTCTTAGCAAAGGTCATTGAAGCAGCTGAAAATGGTTAGGAGAATGATACTACCTTGAGGAATTCCAGCGACAATATCCTGAAGCTTTGATGATTGACTGCTGGCAACCATGCATGCCAGGTATGACTCCAGTCACGGGAGCGCTTCCTGATACCACATTTTGTTGAATTCTGCCTTAATGTCGAGGACAATTACTCTTGCCTGTCCTCTGGCTTTTATTTCATGTCCATTACTGGATGCAGTCTGTGACCAGGTCTAGACTCAGATGGTTCAGTGGAATCTAAACTGAATGTTGGTGAGCAGGTTATTGGAGTTACTTGGTGGCACTGTTGATTTCATCAGCAACACAACGGAAGAAGTAAAGACTAGCATTTGTATTGTGCCTTTCACAACCTCAGGATGTCCTAAAGTGCTTTACAGCATTGTCATTGTTGTAATGTAGGAAACATTATGACATGATTAGGAGGAGGTTGATAGGATGGTTATTGCCAGGGCTTGATTTGTCTTTTTTTTTGTGTGGATAGGTTCTACTGGGCAGTTTTCCCATTGCTGTGTAGATGTCAGCATCATAACTGCACTGTAAACCTTGGCTAGGGGCCAGGCAAGCTCTGATACACAGGTTGTCACTAGTCAGGATACTATCAGGATCTATGGTTTTTGCTGTGTAGAGTGTACTTTGCTTCTTAATGTTACATTGGGTGTAATGTATTAGCTGGATGCCAGCATCCATGATGAGGCTTGGGAAGAGACTGAATATGATCATTCACTTAACTCTTTTGGCTGAAAATGCTGAAACACAAGCTTTGTTTCTTGCACTCGTGCGACACTTTGTAATGGTTGAAGATGGGGATTTTCATTGAGCTTACTGCTTTCATAAGTTGGCTGTGCACTACCATTTTCATCTAGATTTGGTAAGGCTTCACTTTGTGTTGATGCATTTGGTTTTGGGGCCACTTGGCTCTGTATCACCTATTGATCATGTACGTAATCCTATGTTGTAACTTCATTAGATTAGTATCTTATTTTAAGGTATGCCTGGTTCTGCTCCTGATATGCCTTTCTAAACTTTACTATTGAACCAAGCTTGATCTCCTGGCTTGCTAGATCTGGGGAAGTGAGGGATGTCAAGCCAGGAGTTAACAGGTTGTGATGGCACACAATTCTGGTGCTGCTAATGCTACCCCCGTGCTCATTGGTTGCTCAGTTTTGGGTTGTAAGGCCTGTTACTTAGTGTGGTAGTGCCACACTACTTGAGGGAGCATGACCTCACTCTAGAAATTATACTTCTAAAGGACTATGTGGTGATCACTTCCACCAGTGTATTTGAGGACCGAGCAAAGCATGTGATTCCCAATTGTTGATTTCCTCACTATCAGATACAGGCCCTGTCTAGTACTTGTGGCATTTAGAGCATGACTTGCTCAGTCATTGGTGGTGGTACCAAGCCACTCTTGTGGTGGACGTTGAAGTTCCCACCCAGAGTACATTTTATGCCTTGCATTTGTCAGTGCTTCCAAGTGGTGTTTAACAGGAGGATCAGTCTGTTATGAGAGTCAAGTCGTAATCGGCAAAATTCCTTGGCATTGTTTAATCTGAAATCATGGGATCCAGCATCAGTGTTAAGGACCCTTTACGCCTAACCCAACTATATAGCTTGATGCCTGTACCACTGGTCGTCTGTCTTCATGGTAGAACATGACCAAACCCAGGGGTAGTGATGGGTGAATTTGTGATGTCGGCTGAAATTCAGTAAAGCAGTCCACTTGATCAGCACTCTTACCACTGAACTCGATATCCACTGGCAGACTAGTTGCCATGTTTACTATCCACGAGCTCATCAAGTGCACAATGCATCAAGTTTATTTCCTCCTCTGCTACTGAGGAGGATAAAAGCAACGAAGATCATGAGAGTGCCAGCACTTGAGTTTACTTCCAAATCTCACCATATTGACTTGGACATATTTTGTCGCTCCTTCATCATTGGGTCAAAATCCTAGAATTACCTACTTTAATACCATTATGGAAGTCCTATCACAAGAACTCCAACTGTTCAAGGAGGGCCACTGCCATCTCCTGGGCTAGTAGGGGTAGTTAATAAATGTAACCTTGCTAGAAGAGGAATAAAAGCTATGAAAATTCAAATCTGGCTAATACATATTCATGTAAATGTATCAATCCAATTCAAATTTCCCATTGACCCACATAACATGTAAGTTATAGCCCAGGCATAAACTCAAAAGAATGTTTTGTGTGTGTATTTTGAGCTTCGGCTGAATGAGATAATCTTTTCTTCTTACCTATACTTGCATGAATAATAAATCGGCCATAAAATCAATTTCTTACTTCCAAATTGTAATGTTTTGTGTAAATAATGTGAAGTAAATGCTAAATTAGTGAACCTACGTTTTAAGTTAAAAGATTGGCTCTAACTGTATTTACTTGCAATTGCTAGTTTCTCAACCTTTGCTTAACTTTATGACTGGGTAACACTGCAATAAATAGTAAGTATGGTCTATGGAGAGATTTATGGTCACACCTGGAGTTCTGGGCTCCAATAACAAGGTATAGAAACAGGAGCTTTGCTTTCCTGCTACTTAATCTGAAAGGAAACTTAAGCATGCACCAGTGAGCTACAAAAATCTGTATTGAAAGGTAGCTTGTTTAGAAGTCAGCAAATAAAGAATAGCTGTGCCTGCTAGTATGCAGTTAGTTATTTTGGGAAATGCTAATAAAATGAGTCAACAGATTTCAGAAAAAATGTGGGTTATAACTTTTTCTTTAGTGAATGAGTTCAGTCTGTTCATTTGGATCAGTAAACTGCTGCTGTTGCAGTTTTTTCAGTGACTTTATTTCTGTCACATAGACCGAGTCTAACAGCACAGCCCATAAGGCTATATCAAAAGTTGGTATCAGTTGAGTTTTCAGCGATAAACCAACAAAAAAGGTGAAGTTTATGCAAGCTTGTAGAGAATACAGCATTTAAACAAATTTGAGAATTTGCATTTTTTAAAGTTTTGGCAGGTTCTCTATCAACACTAAAACATGGAACCACTTGGTGTTAAGCAGCGGGAACATGTTTGATTTGGCTGGGACTCCCTGTTTCTTGAATAAGGCCATGAAATCTTCTCTGAAAAACAGTATCTCCAACACTGCAGCACTGCTTTAGCACTTCGCTGAAATGTCACCTGCGATTATGTACTTCAGTCACTAGATTGGGGCTTTGAACCATGACCCTCTACTCTGAAGTGAGGGAGTTACCATTGAGCCAATGCTGACACCTAATATAAACCAGGAAAGTTCCATGTTCAGTCTCTGATCAGTGCAAAGGTAGTTGATTTACCCAGGTTAATGTTTTAGGCAGGATAAAATAATCAGCTAACGTTTGCAATTTAAATCACTGACCATATGTAAATGTGGCTATCAGTTGGGGGCAGGATTGATTTTGACTGTTGTCCCTTTGAATGAATAGCCTGCCTAAGCTGACATGAAGAATGATCCCATGGTTATATTGGAAGCTGACTTCTAATCAAAGCTTCTTGGAATTGTGTATTATTGAGGAAGTGATCCCTTTAGGAGGGGTGAAGAACAAATTGTTGGAAAAAGAAGGGAAATGCATATTCTTTCAATAAATAACGTTTACATTTTTTGTTTGAAGTACATCTAACATTTACCTTCCTAATTTTTAAAAGCGCAATTAAAAATGCTGTCCTCAAATGTATTCAAAATCTATACTCTTGTTTCGTGTCTCTGCTGGACACTGAAGTAACCAGCCTGCCTCCTGTAGGCAATTTAGAATCTTATTTTCATTAACTCTTTGAAGTTGTTGACTCTTCTGGTTTTATAATGCAGTTCTGGTTGATTTAGTTGTGTAGCAGTATGTTTCGTACCCACGAATCATCGTGGGTGGCAGTGGTAAAATTGAATCTGTGTTTTGAAAACTGTTTTGGCTGCCTGTGAAATGGTTGCAGTGCTGATTTTGTCTTCATTTGCCTCCATCATCTTCAACTTATTTGATAGGACTGGAATCCTAACATTCTGTAGCAGTTGTACTGATGCACATGATGTGGACACTGCCACTGATTATTATTACACATTGTTTTGTAACACACAGTTGCACATTATGTTCACTACTTTAGATTTAAAGAAGTATAATAGTTTGCTTGAATGACTTGGCAGCAGAAGTGGCAGAATACTTGTCTCTCAACCAGATATGTTAGGATTTGAGTTCAAAGCTACTTAACAGTCAAACTTAGTACTTCTAAGAATTTATTTTTTCTTTGTTGATCGTTTGTGTATTAGCATAGTGATGTGCAGGGAACTGGGGAATTGGTGAAAAAATAGCTTGCCTGCTACAAGAACTTTAGCTAATCACTGAATGGATACCCAAATATAAAGGTGCATATAGGAATAAGTTGACCAATGTGGAAAAAAATTACATTTATAAAAAAAAAATTTAAAGATATTTATGCTGCCAATTGTGTTGGTTGTTTCCAGATTGCTAACAGTTTTCTTGCCTCAGTAATTGAAGTAAATATTTTATTCTTTTGAAGTTTGTAGGTCATGTTTTGCACTGCTTGAGCTTGAAAGAGCACAAAGCAACGCTGTCATTTGCCTTTTACTCAGCACGAAGAGTTGGTTAAAGCCTTAGCTGCATCAAATCTGACATTCCACACTCTTGGGTGCACGAATATCTAGGATTATCCCAGTATCAGATTACAATTACACAGCAAACTAATTTCTTCCAGAATTCCATTAATGTATCCCTTTCATCTCAGTTGGGGCAATAGAAACATTGCACTGTTCTTTAGCATTCCTGGATTAAGCAGGGAGGAAATTGATCACTGTTCTCATTCCTGCTTCATGCCCAGTGACTTCTGCTGAAAGTGTGCCTGTATAGACATCAGAATAGGACTCTTCTGTAATGCCCTTTCTGACATCATAGTGACTGTTTTGGTCAGATACTAGAGCGGTCCATAAAACCATACCACAGCACAATAAACACTTGTTTTGATCAGCTGGATGTCTGACATGAATGGAAATACATCACTATGTTCAAGGAGCTCCAAGCTAACAGAAATTCATATATAAACAGAGTTTTTCTTCACCTGGTATGGAATACACACACTCTTCCAGTAGGGAAATTAAGTTAGGCACTAGTTGGTAAGAGTCTAGACTCAAGAACTCCTAAATATGTGCAAGGGGTCCTGCTGATATTTAACCAGCCAAAATTATGCAGTTTAACATGCTACTGAAATCATTGTAAATAGATAACCTACATTTTGGACATTGGCTTGCTGAGTTCTCTGGGGCAGATTGAAAATAATCTCCCTTTTATAATGGAACCAAACTTTTTTTTTTTTTTGGTATAATGTTCCTCTATTTCTTCTGGGGTCATACCTTCTCTGTGGAGGAGGGCAGATAAATATTCTGGAGATTTTCTCTTTGTTGTACCACCTCCAAGTAAAATGGGTTGGGGGAGCGTGGTGGTGGTGGAATAACAAACCTATGTTGCATGTATAGAGCTGCATGTTGAGTTGCTGAAACCTTTTTCCTCCTTTTTGGAAATGTTGGGGTCGAAATTTATCTTGGGTGTTAGTGCAAAGCACCCATTATATGCCTGGCCCAATATTCGGGAGCTGAATATTGAGTGGGGCCTATAGCAGGCGGCCAAAGCAATGCCACTGGTTTTTTGCTAATTGCCAAGATGAATTTCTACTCCAGTATCTCTGCTTTAGGAAACTACTGCCACATGGCATAAAGATTTCTCAGCAGCGGTTTGCATATATAAAACTTAAACATATGATGGCACATGCTGTAAAACTAGTTATTTTTGTGCTAATTTTTTATGGGACTGCTGACTTTGCAAATACAGGAAGTTAAATTTGTTCCTCCTTTTTGGAAAACTGTTGGTGGTTGTTCAGTGTTACTGCATAGAGATGAACAACTTGAGATTGACTGCCACTGGTACATATTGGTGCTGTAATGTGATGCCCTTCTCTATTGCCTGCTACCAACTATTGCTGTGTACAAATAGTCCGAGTTTAATCTTATAGTTGTAATATTATCCTTTAAGCTAAATATTAAAAATTTTTGATATAAATTGGAAAAATCAGTTTTGTAGTGATGTCTTTTATTAAACCTTGAATAACACCAGTACTTTGCATGTATCAGAAGGAATTCAACTTGCAGTTCTGTCCACGCTTTCCTAATGTTATCACAGTCTGAATGGCAATCCGTGTCCTGCTGAGCACATCTGCGCTGAGTTGTCTGGAGACCATCAGTGTTAAGTGTTTGTAAAACAAAGAAAAGCAAAACCACTATAAAATCAGTCATTTAATTTCCTTTACTTGCAGGAGGGACAAGTGTTTCCGATGCTCTGGAGTGTCCCACAGATGAAAAACGAACCATACTTTCTTTGGATACTTCACAGATGGTATGTAATAAAGTTTTTGGGAAAAGACTCCTGATGGCAATAAAAGTAAAATTTTAATTTAAACCTTTCCAAGTCCAACCCTCTGTCATGCTTATTCTAACCAAACCATCCATAAGGAGCTTTGTACCTTTTACATGCACCTAAGAGCATATCTTGTGTTCCATTTGAAGTGATTACAGGTACTCCATTGATGAAGCTTGACTTTTATATTGGATTATGCTGGTAGTTAGAGTTTAACTGGTTTGTCTTATTTTTATGCTGTTTGTAGAGCAGATCATCCTTCCACTTATAATTTTTAACAAAATGCATACCTTTGTGAAAACATGGGTGTTTGCTGAGAGTACAAAAACAAAAAATCTGCTTTTATATAGTGTAAGAAATTGAATATTAGTAGACTGTTTAGTTTATTCATAAATTATCCTTGTATATTGATCAAAAAGTGAGCCATCTGGTGTTCATTGTTTGCAGGATGCATCCCATAAAGAAAGACAGAGTTGCATTTATATCCCACCTTTCATGACCACTGGATGTCCTAAAGCACTTTACAGCCAATGAAGTACTTGTGAAGTGTAGTCACTGTTGTAACATGGGAATGTGGCAGCCAGTTTGCACGCAGAAAGCTCCCACAAGAAGTGTATGACAATGGCTGGATAATCTGTTTTTGTGATGTTGATTTAAGGGATAAATATTGGCTTGGACATCGGGGATAACTTCCCTATTCCTCTTTGAAATAATGCTATGGGATTTTTTCATACACCTGAGGGCAGACGGGGCCTCGGTTTAATATCTCATCCAAAAGGCAGCATGTCCAACAGTGCGCCATTCCCTCTATACTGCATTGGCGTGTCAGCCTAGATTGTTGCGCTCAAGTACTAGAGTGGGACTTGAACCAACAAATGTCTGAAGCAAAGGCGAGAGTGCTACCAACTGAACCACAGCTGACATAGTATCATAAATTCTAGCATATTACGCTTGCAGTAATTTTGGTGAAGGATTTGATTTATGTGTTGAAACAAAATTGAGTAAAGTGAGGTTTGTTGGATAAAATGGGAGATGCTGCTTTGTTTTTTTTATTAAAAGCCTTTGAATGGGGACTAATTAGCAAACATGTTATAGCTGCAGTACACATACTGGCCCTGAATAGGACATTAGTAATGCAAAGTTATTGCATTAAGCTAGTCTTGTTTCCATTATGTCAGATTTTGCAAGCTTACATGCGTATATTAAACTAATGTCACCTATTTTACATTGCTGAATTTTTAATCTGTAGTAGCAAAAGTCAAAGTTTGATCTTCACCTTAAGATGGGAAAACCTCCTTGACCAGATTGATGAGAGATCATAAAAGGGTTATGGTAGTTGAACATGCTTTTCTTAAATCGTCTTTCAGAAATGCTTAAACTGCTCCCAGAACTCTGAATGCTGTCACTTTTACATTCCAGCCCATAAATCATCTTTGAAAAAAATCCAGAATGTGATGTGGTTTGGTGAACATCTTCCAAAGTTAATTAAACAAGCTGAAATGTACTGCAGGGTCACATGTACTCAGATTGCATTAAAGATAACAAACATTTCACAAAATTCTCTAACTTTTTTTCAAACCATGCTTGAATTTTTAAACTTGAATTTTAGCAGAATGTAATCCACTTGAGCGGGAAGTCACTTCTATTGGAAAATTTTGAGTGCTAAATTTTATTATTTTATAAATGGAAAAATTACCCCAAATTTCGATCTTGAGAGAAGTTCTGCCATTACTTTCTGATTTTCTTACAAAGTGACTGGATTGTTAAATAAAAGTCATCCAATGTGAATTTCCAGTGTGCCCCCAGAGTTTGGATCTCCAGCAGAACTAAAGTTGAGAAATCCGAGTCATGATTCATGCCATTGGAATTCTTTTATGTTTGACGTGAAATGAAACAGATCCTACACCCGGTGAAGTGAGGTGTTCAATATCTGGATATTACCATCTTCCTCCAAACATTTTCATTACTGGTTCAGCAGTCAGATTAATTTCGGCAATTACACGGTCTGTCAACCTCCGGAAGTTAATGTTTCAAATGGTCCTAGCCAGAAGCAGCATTCTTTCAACTTGATTTCTGACCAAATCTACAGAGATAAATAAAGACTGTTTATCCAGACACAGTTTTCCAGTTGAACGTACTGGGCAGCCAGTTAGGAGTATAGGGCATCACTGCCATTGAAACTGTAGGATTCTCTCAACGATGCAGTCTATTTAAAATCTTAAAATATAAAATGCAGAAATATATCTATTTTTGTCAATCTTCAGAAGAAAATACAATGTTCTATTTTGTGTTTTTTGAGGCGATGTATTAGATGAACTATCAAATGTTTTAATGTCTCAAACTTTGAGAACATTGCTATTAGGTTGCAGCTCTGAACATTTTTTTATTTGACTATTGTTAATTATAATCCCAGTTGCAATCAATCAGCACATTATCCATATTGCTGCTGCTGGATTAGTAGGATATGGGGCTGCACCTATGATTCCATATGTGAGTTGTCACCACCAGCAATTCTGTTTGAGGTACTTAATGGAGATCCGAGCATTCTCCATAGTAATGAAGGGTTTATAAGACACGTCATTCCATGTGACTTGAATTTCTTTTGTTTTACACATCTATTGGTTGACAGTTGAAATATATGGGAACGAGTCCTCTTTGGTAAGTAGTGCACTGGTTGGTGTGCCCTAAGAAAGTCAAGTTAGCTCAGCATCCCGTTTTACTTGATAACCCTTACACAATAAGAATTTTTGTTCAGAACGTTTTCCAAATGCAAATGATATCATTGTGCAAGCTGGTAAATGAGTTAGCTTTTTTTGTTTATCACAGGTAGACAGATATAATGATTTTGAAGGATGTGCAGCCGGAATTTGTGTATTGCAATATTTAAATGATTTCATGTTATGTTTTTTTAAAACAAATATCATTCCAATGTAAGACTTTCCCTTTTTACAATATGCTCTTTTCAGTTCCAGTGTAGATTTCTCTGTGCCTAGTTCTGTAACAGCTAGAACTTTTCAATGCTTACATGTTGAAGGAAACAGTTTTTTTTCCAAGCAACTCACACTTGAGCTTGGAATCTAGTACATTTTGACTAGTTTGAATTTTGTTTCTTCCATTTGTCACTTGCTGTGTTTAGTCTTGCTTTCTAGATCTATTACCTGTAAAGTAACCTTTTTCTGGTTACTTGAGAACAACCATTGCTTCTCATGCCTACTGGCTCATGACCTCATTGTCTGAATTCTTAGTGAGCTTCTAGGAAAAGTCTAAATTAGCCTTTGTCTTCAGTTTCTTGTGCTTTGCACTTTTTGGAGGTAGTTATTTCACTAAATATTCCATGACATTTCCATTCATTTGTTCTGTTCTATGCTTGTGCACATGACTGGAACCTTTCTAAATACTAAACTTCTGCACTTGGACAGGGAAAGTACAAAACCTTTTTTAGATCACATTCTTTAACCAGTGACACATTTATGATGGTGCTGGAATTGCAACATGAGCAAGGGATAATGTCTTTCAAGAATATGGATGCATCAGCAGCTTGACTCTATTCTGCTCGTCCATATATCAATCACTCACTGATATTGCTTTTAGGTTTTATTTAAATTAACACATCTGGAAGTGGACCAAAAGACCTTTGATCCTTGTGATTGCTTGTGTCAGCTCCAGAGGGCATTAGGGGTCTTTGGTCTGGTGGGTGAAAGTGCTGCGATCAGACAGGGTGGTGGAGTCATGAGTACTGACAGACCTCAACAGGGTCTGGGATCTGGCAGCAGCAACAGAAAGGTACGCTTTGGGAGCAAAGGAGACTGCTTGTTTTTGATTTAGGTAGGGTGGAAAAGTTAACACTACCAATATAGTGGTAGCTATTTAAATAAATCAGCACGTTCAGCTGAACAGATTGCCTATAATAACTGCTATCAGAATGATGTCCTGCAAATGAGCTTAATCCATAATTAATGTGTGACACATGCTAGACTTCATTATGTGAATAGATGCACTTAAAAAAAAAAATCAAATCATTTGTGTCCTGTGGATCTCTCAAATGAAAATAAACAGAGACCCAAAGTTCTGCATGTGCAGAAGTAGGTAGGTTTTGTATTTTCTCAAAACACAGGAAAAGCACTTTGTATTTACATATATTTTTAATTTGGTAAATACTGTTCATTGTGTCAACATAAATCACATCTGAAGAGATAGAAAGAATTAAGTGGCTTAAAGTGCCTTTGAGTGAGGAACAGTGGCCTGCTAATCTCAAAGTACTTTCAAAATAAAATTGGTTATGTTTAAACTACCAAATTCTTAGACAATCATGGAAGAGTCAAAGACATGCAGTCAGCAACTGATAAACTGGCTGTTTATTCTGATGGGTGCATCCTCGTCCACTGCAGTGAGCCTGTACCAGCTCAAGTCTATAGGCAAGGACGAAAATAAAAGGGGCAACCTCCTTTAACGTTTTTATGAAGTCACTGGTCCAGAATTTTCATGAGTGGAGCATCTCCTGACATGCTGTTGGACTTTTTCCCTTGTCCTTGAGCTCAGATTTTTTTCTGCTGCAAATTGCTGGAAGTGCAAGCCGATTATGGCTTGGCAATGTCCAAGACTGGTGAATGACTGGACTAAAACCTATTTCCTTTTAATCAATGAGATTTAAGGATTGTGAAAGAAATAGAGCAATGAGAGAGGAGGAAACTGGGTGAACTGACCAAGTCGGGGACAGGAAGAGAAATAAGGAGTGGGGAAAAAAAATTGGATGAAAATACACAACAAAAAGGCACTAAGAAAATTAATGAAAATAAAAATCTCTTTTTAACTACCTTCAGGAATGAGTCTGCAGTTTGTTGCCTTTCTGGGTGGAGAGTTTGAGTGGCTTGGGTCTCGGCCCTAACTTTCTGTGGCGAGTTTAATTTGTAATGAATATGCAAATGCAGTAATTTCTCAACTCATGGGGAGGGTGATGGTCAGCTGCTGTTTTTTTTCCCACAGTCTGTGGAGATTCATATCTCGAGGTATCTCCATCACTGTAAATTGCTTTATGATTTACATATAAATAACGGTGTGCATGTTAAAAATGCTGTTATTTTGCCAGCAAATTCTGACCCAGTGTGTCGTAATGCCGGAGGCACCATTGTGTGACTGTTTTCATAGCACAAAAGTTTAAACATTCATGAAACTTGCATTAGTTATTTACCTGCAGAATGATGGTGAACAACAAAGTTACACCAATGACCAAAAATAAATATGGAGAATGCTGTTGGATGATGTATGTACGAACATACGTATTCGGAGCAGGCCACTCGGCCCTTCGAGCCTGCTCCGCCATTCAATAAGTTCATGGCTGAACTGATTACTTCACATTTCCACCTACCCCCGATAACCTTCCACGCCCTTGCTTATCAAGAATCTATCTACCACTGCCTTAAAAATATTCAAAGACTCTGCTGCCACCGCCTTTTGAGGAAGAGAATTCCAAAGACCCATGGCCCTCCGAAAAAAAATTTCTCCTCATCCGCCTTAAATGGGCGACCCCTTATTTTTAAGCAGTAATTCCTAGTTCTAGATTCTCCCACAAAGGGGAAACATCCTTTCCACATCCACCCTGTCAAGACCCCTCAGGATCTTATGTTTCAATCAAGTCGCCTCTTACTCTTCTAAATTCCAGCAGATACAAGCCTAGCCTTTCCAGTCTTTCCTCGGAAGACAGTCCGTCCATTCCAGGTATTCGTCTAGTAAACCTTCTCTGTACTGCCTCCAACACATTTACATCCTTCCTTAAATAAGGAGACCAGTACTGTACACAGTACTCCAGATGTGGTCTCGCCAATGTCCTGTATAGCTGAAGCATAACCTCCCTACTTTTGTATTCAATTCCCCTCGCGATACACAATAACATTCTATTAGCTTTCCTAATTGCGTGCTGTACTTGCATCTAACCTTTTGTGATTCATGCACGAGGACACCCAGATTCCTCTGCATTTCAGCGCTCTGCAATCTCTCTTTATTTAGATAATATGCTTTTTTATTCTTCCTGCCAAAATGGACAATTTCCCACTTTCCCACATTATACTCCATTTGCCAGGTCTTTGCCCACTCACTTAACCTATCTCTGTCCCTTTGTAGCTCCTTTATGTCCTCTTCACAAGTTACTTTCCTACCTATCTTTGTGTGTCATCAGCAAATTTAGCAACCATACCTTCGGTCCCTTCATCTAAGTCATTGATATAAATTGTAAAAAGTTGAAGCCCCAGCACAGAGCCCTGTGGCACACCACTTGTTACATCTTGCCAACCAGAAAATTACCCATTTATGTCTACTCTTTCCTGTCAGCTAGCCAATCTTCTATCCATGCCAATATGTTACCCCCTACAGCATGAGCTTTTATTTTCTGCAATAAACTTTGTTGTGGCACCTTATCAAATGCCTTCTGGAAATATAAGTACAATGCATCCACTTGTTACCCTTTATCCTTTTTGGCCTCCTTATCTCGAGAGACAATGGATACGCGCCTGGAGGTGGTCAGTGGTTTGTGAAGCAGCGCCTGGAGTGGCTATAAAGGCCAATTCTGGAGTGACAGGCTCTTCCACAGGTGCTGCAGAGAAATTTGTTTGTTGGGGCTGTTGCACAGTTGGCTCTCCCCTTGCGCCTCTGTCTTTTTTCCTGCCAACTACTAAGTCTCTTCGACTCGCCACAATTTAGCCCTGTCTTTATGGCTGCCCGCCAGCTCTGGCGAATGCTGGCAACTGACTCCCACGACTTGTGATCAATGTCACACGATTTCATGTCGCGTTTGCAGACGTCTTTATAATGGAGACATGGACGGCCGGTGGGTCTGATACCAGTGGCGAGCTCGCTGTACAATGTGTCTTTGGGGATCCTGCCATCTTCCATGCGGCTCACATGGCCAAGCCATCTCAAGCGCCGCTGACTCAGTAGTGTGTATAAGCTGGGGGTGTTGGCCGCTTCAAGGACTTCTGTGTTGGAGATATAGTCCTGCCACCTGTATCCACAGCACATGTAACTCCCTCAAAGAACTCCAATAAACGTGATTTCCCTTTCACAAAACCATGTTGACTCTGCGTGATTACCTTGAATTTTTCTAAATGCCCTGCTATAACGTCTTAATAGCTTCTAACATTTTCCCTAAGACAGATGTTAAGCTAACTGGCTTGTAGTTTCCTGCTTTCTGTCTCCCTCCCTTTTTGAATAAAGGAGTTACATTTGCTATTTTCCAATCTAATTGAAGCTTTCCCAAATCTAGGGAATTTTGGAAAATTAAAACTAACTCATCAACTATCTCACTAGACCCTTTTAAGTCCCTAGGATGAAGTCGTGTCAGGACCTGGGGACTTGTCAGCCCACAGCTTGAACAACTTGTTCAGTACCGCTTCCCTGGTTATTGTAATTTTCTTGAGTGCCTGCCTCCCTCCCTTCTATTTCCTGACTTATAGCTGATACTGGCATGTTTTTTGTATCCTCAATAGTGAAGTCCGATGCAAAATACCTGCTCAATTTATCTGCCAAGTCCTTATTATCCATTATTAATTCCCCATATTCACTTTCTATAGGACCAACGCTCACTTCATTAACGCTTTTTAAAAATATCTATAGAAACTCTTACTATCTGTCTTTATATTTCTAGCTTTCTCTTACTCTAATTTTAACTTCCTTATCAATCTTTTAGTCATTCTTTGCTGTTTTTTATATTCTGTCCAATCTTCTGACATGCCTCCCACCTTTGCATAATTATAGGCTTTTTCTTTTTTGATACTATCTAACTGTTTTAGTTAACCACGGATGGCGGGTCCCACCTGTGGAATTTTTCTTTCTCGTTGAAATGTATCTATTCTGTGTATTCTGAAATATCCACTTAAATGTCTGCCACTGCATCTCTATTGACCTATCACTTAACCTAATTTGCCAGTTCACTTTAGCTAGCCCTGCTGTCGTGCCCTCATAATTAAGTTTAAAATACTAGTCTTGGACCCACTCTTCTCTCTCTCTCTCTCTCTCTCAAACTGAATGTAAAATTCAATCATATTATGATCACTGCTATCTTGGGGCGCCTTAACTATGAGGTCATTAATTAATCTTGTATCGTTGCACAATACCAGGTCTAGTATAGCCTGCTCTCTGGTTGGCTCCAGAACATATTCCAAGAAATTATCCCGAAAACATTCTGTATACTCCTCATCTAGGCCTCCTCTGCCCATCTGATTTTTCCAGTTTATATGTAGGTTAAAAATCCCCCATAATTATCACTGTACCTTTTCTGACACGCTGCCATTATTTCTTTATATCCTGTCCTACAATGTGGTTAATGTTGGGTGGCCTGTACACTAAAGGCCTGCTCGGATTAGCAAATGAAACCCGGCCCAAGTCCTTTGACCTTTTGCTGCACCCGACCCGACCACTGGAATATAATCAACATTATTGAAGAGGTTGTGCTTTACCTTGGAATGAATCGCTCACTGAAGACTAGTGCGGAGTCCAAATGTTTCCCGCCTTGACATCCTGGCTATCACTGTGTCCGACCTGGCCCATGCCCGAATGCAGGACCCGGAAGAGCAACCCGACCTGAACCCGACACATGTCGTCGGGCCAGGTTTGGTTCGGGTCGGGTAGCCATGCTGTACTGTACACCACTCCCACAAGTGACCTCTTGCCTTTGATTTCTCATCTCTACCCAAACTGCTTCTACATCCTGGTCGTCTGAACTTAGATCATCCCTCCCTATTGTGCTAATACCATCATTAATTAACAGAGCTATCCTTCCACTTTTTTTAAGCTTCCTGTCCTTCCTAAATGCCATGTACCCTTCAATATTCAGGTCCCAATCTGTCGATCTGCAGCTATGTCTCTATAATGGCTGTCAGATTGTACTTGATTTCTATTTGCGCTCAGTTCCTCTGTTTTGTTTCGAATGCTATGTGCATTCAGATACAGAGCCTTCAGTTTTGCCCTTTTTATTATTTGTCACCTCTAGCCTTATCTGTTGATTTACTGTTATATTTGTACGCTCTGTCCCTTCCTGTCAGTCTGTTTATCATTTCCCATATTAATACCTTTCTCTCTTGCCTTGTCTCTACTTCTTGATTTACCATATCTTCCCAAATTTGATCCCTTGCCCCCACTATTCAGTTTAAAACCCTCTCTACTTCCCTAGTTATGTGGCTTGCTGGAACACCGGCCCCAGCACAGTTCAGGTATAGACCGTCCCAACGGTACAGCCACCACTTTCCCCAGGACTGGTGCCAGTGCACCACGAACCGGAACCCACTTCTACCACACCAGTCTTTGAGCCATGCATTAATTTCTCTAATTTTATTTGCCTTATGCCAGTTTGCACGTGGCTCAGGTCATAATCCAGAGATTATTACCTTTTGAGGTTCTGCTTAATTTTGTGCCTTGTTCCTCATACTGACTGTAGTTGGTAACTACATGGACCACATTGACTGGATCCTCCCCCTCCGACTAAGTTCCTCTCCAGCCCTGAGCAGAATGCAACACAACTGTGTGGACTCTCGCTCTTTGCTACAGAGAACAGTGTCAATCCCTCTAATTATACTCTCCCCTAGTACCATTACATTCCTTTTTTGTTTCTCGCTCCACTTGAATGGCTTCCTGTACGATGGTGCCATGGTCAGGTTTCTCATCCACCCTGCAGCCCCTGCTATCATCCAAACAAGCAGAAAGTACCTCAAACTTGGTTGGACAATCGCAAAGGCTGAGGCTCCTGCACTCATGCCCTCTGGGTCCCCTTACCTGCCTCAGCTGCAGCCATACTCTCCTGTCCTTGACCACTGACCAAATTAGAAGACCCTATTTTAAGGGGTGTGACCACCTCCTGGTACAAAATGTCCTGGTAACTTCCCCCTCCCTGACGTGTCACAGTGTCTGTAGCTCGGCCTCCAGTTCAATGTTTCTGAGCCAAAGCTCTTTCAACCCTAAACACTTATTGCAGGCGTGTTTGCCCTGGATCACACTGGCATCCAGGAGCTCCCACATGCTGCAGCCGTGACACATCACCTGTCTTGCCATCCTTAATGTGTTTTTAATTAACTATTTTATTATTTTCCTTTTTATATATTAAGCTTACCACTAGTGCCTTTACTATTTTAAACATTAGAATTTGAAGGGACCTTAATCACTTACCAGATACTCCCGAAACAGCGAAGAATGACTAAAAGATTGATGAGGAAGGTAAAATGAAAGTACGAGAGAAAGCTAGCTGGAAATATTAAGACAGATAGTAAGAGTTTCTATAGATATTTAAAAAGAGTCAACAAAGTGAGCGTTGGTCCAATAGAAAATGAGCCTGGAGAATTAATAATGGATAATAAGGAGATGGCAGATGAATTGAACAGATATTTTACATTGGTCTTCACTATTGAGGATACAAGTAACATGCCAGTGTCAGCTATGTCAGGAAATAGAAGGGAGGGAAGAACTCAAGAAAATTACAATAACCAGGAAAGTGGTACTGAATAAATTGTTGGAGCTGTGGGCTGACAAGTTCCTGGGTCCTGATGGACTTCATCCTGGGGTGTTAAAAGAAGGGTCTAGTGAGATAGTTGATGCTTTAGGTTTAATTTTCCAAAATTCCCTAGAGTTGGATAAGGTTCTGTTAGATTTGAAAATAGCGAATGTAACCCCTCTATTCAGAAAGGGAGGGAGACAGAAAGCAGAAAACTACAGGCCAGTTAGTTTAACATCTGTCTTGGGGAAAATGTTAGAAGCTATTACTAAAGACGTTCTAGCAGGGCATTTAGAAAAATTCAAGGTAATCAGGTAGAGTCAACATGGTTTTGTGAAAGGGAAATAGTGTTTAACCAATTTATTGGAGTTCTTTGAGGGAGTTACATGTGCTGTGGATAAAGGGGAACAAGTGGATGTATAGTACTTAGATTTCCAGAAGGCATTTGATAAGGTGCCACATCAAAGCTTATTGCAGAAAATAAAAGCTCATGGTTTAGGGGGTAACATATTGGCATGGATAGAAGATTGGCTCGCTGACAGGAAACTGAGTAGGCATAAATAGGTCATTTTCTGGTTGGCAAGATGTGACAAGTGGTGTGCCACAGGCATCTGTGCTGGGGCCTCAATCTTTTACAATTTATATAAATGACTTGGATGAAGGGACTGAAGGTATGGTTGCTAAATTTGCTGATGACACACACAAAGATAGGTAGGAAGGTAACTTGTGAAGAGGACATAAGGGGGCTACAAAGGGACAGAGATAGGTTAAGTGAGTTGGCAAAGACCTGGCAAATGGAGTATAATGTGGGAAATTGTCCATTTTGGCAGGAAGAATAAAAAAGCATTTAATCTAAATGGTGAGAGATTACAGAGTGCTGCGATGCAGAGGGATCTGGGTGTCCTGCATGAATCGCAAAAGGTTAGTATGCAGGTACAGCATGTAATTAGGAAAGCTAATAGAATATTATTGTTTATTGCGAGGGAGATTGAAAACAAAAGTAGAGAGGTTATGATTCAGCTATACAGGGCATTGGTGAGACCACATCTGGAGTACTGTGTACAGTACTGGTCTCCTTATTTAGGGAAGGATGTAAATGCATTGGAGGCAGTACAGAGAAGGTTTACTAGACTAATACCTGGAATGGGTGGGCTGTCTTACGATTGGACAGGCTAGGCTTGTATCTGCTGGAATTTAGAGTAAGAGGCGACTTGATTGAAACATATAAGATCCTGAGGGGTCTTGACAGGGTGGATGTGGAAAGGATGTTTCCCCTTGTGGGAGAATCTAGAACTAGGAGTCACTGTTTAAAAATAAGGGCTCGCCCATTTAATAGAGATGAAGAGAAATTTTTTCTCTGAAGTCTTTGGAATTCTCTTCCTCAAAAGGCAGTGGCAGCAGAGTCTTTGAATATTTTTAAGGCAATGGTAGATGGATTCTTGATGAGCAAGGAGGTGAAAGGTTATCGGGGGTAGGTGGAAATGTGGAGTAATTAGTTCAGCCATGAGCTTATTGAATGGTGGAGCAGGTTCGAAGGGCCGAGTGTCGTCGTCCTCCTAATTTGTATGTTCAAATAGGTAGTTTCTTCCAAACCAATCATGCTTGCCTGTGATATTTGATGCTATATTTGATTTAAATTAAAACTTGCCTATATACTCACCCGGCGGCGCTCTGTTTCCCTGCTCTCACTGTTGATTGTGACATCACTCCGATGTCACTTTTCAACCAAAAACCTGCTTATCCCAACCTTAAATGTATTCAACAATGGAGCATCCACAATCCTCTGCGGTAGCGAATTCCAAAGTTTCAAAACCCTCTGACTGAAGTATTTTCTCATCTGTCCTAAATGATCAGCCCCTTTATCCTGGGACTATGCACCAGTGTTTTAGATTCCCTGACCAGCTGAAACAATCTGTCTCCCCTAGCCAGCCCCTTCAGAATCTTGTATGTTTCAGTGAGATCACCTCCCATTCCTCTAAACTCCAGAGAACGTAGACCCAATTTACTCACCCTCTCATCATAGGACAACCCCCTCATCCCAAGGACCAATGTAGTGAACCTTTGCTGTACCGCCTCCTATGTCCTTTCTTAAATGCGGAGACCAAAACTGCACAGTACTGCAGATGTGGTCTCTCAAAACTCTATACAATTGTAGCAAGACTTCATTACTGTACTCTAATCCCCTTGCCATAAAGGCCAACATGCCATTTGCATGCCTAATTTCTTGCTGTACCTGCATGCTAACTTTCTGCATTCCTTACACAAGCACACCCAAGTCTCTTTCAGCAACACTTATAAATTTCACACCTTTTAAGAAATATTCTACTTTCTATTCTTACGACCAAAGTGAATAACTTCACACTTCCCTACATTATACTCCATCTGCCATCTTGTTGCCCACTCAATTAACCTGTCTCCTGCAGCCCCTCTATGTCCTCCTCACAGCTTACCTTTCCACCTACCTTTGTGTTATTAGCAAACTTTGATACATTATTTATTAATCTAGGCCATTAATAAGATTGTAAATAGCTGAGGTACCCGCACTGTTCCTTGCGGCACTCCACTCTTCGCTGCCTGTCAATTTGAAAATGCCCCATTTATGCCCACTCTTTGCTTCCTGTCCGTTACCCAATCCTCTATCCATGCTAACATACTACCCCCAACTCCTAACAGCACTGTGGGTGTACTTAACCCACATGAACTGCAGCGGTTCAAGGTGGCTCACTACCACCTTCTCAAGGGCACTTAGGATTGGGCAATAAATGCTGGCCTAGCCAGTGATGCCCATATCCCATGAATGAATTTTTAAAATTCTAAAAAGCCCTTATCTTGCCTATTAACAGTTTTGTGTGGCACTTTATCAAATGCCTTTTGGAAATCCAATCATAAAACGTCTACTGTAATAAAAGCAAAATGCTGGAAATCCGAAATAAAAACAAGAAATGCTGGAAATACTCAGGTCTGGCAGCATCTGTGCAGAGAGAAGCAGAGTTAACGTTTCAGGTCAGAGACCCTTCTTCAGAACTGACAAATATTAAGAATGTGTAGGGTTTTAAGCAAGTAAGGCAGGAGTGGGCAAGAGATAACAAAGGTGAAGGTGTTGATAGGACAGGGTCACCGAGAATAACTGACAAAGGTGAACGGTATGTTAATGGTGTGCTGAAAGACAAAGCGTTAGTACAGAGTGGGTGTGAATGACTGTAAAGCACAAACATAAAGAAACACATTTTAAAAAACCAAAACAGTAGGTAAGCACAGTGGAAACAAACTGAAAAACATAAAATAACCAAATAAAAAAGGGAAAAGAAAAAAAAACTAAGCATAAAAAGGGGGACCCGTCGTGCTCTGAAATTATTGAACTCGATGTTCAGTCTGGCAGGCTGTAGTGTGCCTAACCGGTAAATGAGATGCTGTTCCTCGAGCTTGCATTGATGTTCATTGGGACACTGCAGCAATCCCAGGACACAGATGTGAGCATGAGAGTGGGGGGTGTTTTGAAATGGCCAGCAACCAGAAGCTTGGGGTCATGCTTACGGACTGAGCGCAGGTGTTCTGCAAAGCGGTCACCCAATCTGCGTTTGGTCTCCCCAATGTAGAGGAGGCCACATTGTGAGCAGCGAATACAGTATACTACATTGAAAGAAGTACAAGTAAATTGCTGCTTCACCTGAAAGGAATGTTTGGGACCTTGGATAGTGAGGAGAGAGGAGGTAAATGGGCAGATATTACACCACCTGCGATTGCAGGGGAAGGTGCTGTGGGATGGGGACGAGGTAGTGGGGGTAATGGAGGAGTGGTCAAGGGTATCACGGAGGGAACGGTCCCTTCGGAATGCTGACAAAGGAAGGGAGGGGAAGATGCGTTTGGTAGTGGCATCACGCTGGATGTGGCGGAGGATGATCCTTTGGATCTGGAGGCTGATGGGGTGGAAAGTGAGGACAAGGGGAACCCTGTCGCAGTTCTGGGAGTGAGGGGAAGGGGTGAGGGTAGAGGTGTGGGAAATGGGCCGGACACGGTTGAGGGCCCTGTCAACCATAGCGGGGGGGAATCCTCGGTTGAGGAAAAAGGAAGACATATCGGAAGCATTGTTGTGGAAGGTAGCATCAGAGTAGATGCGTCAGAGATGGAGAAACTGGGAGAATGGAATGGAGTCCTTACAGGAGGCAGGATGTGAAGTGTAGTCGAGGTAGCTGTGGGAGTCGGTGGGCTTATGAATATTCGTAAACAGTCTATCCCCACAGATGGAGACAGAGAAGTCAAGGAAGGGAAGTGTCGGAGATGGACCATGTGAAGGTGAGCGAAGGGTGGAAATTAGAAGCAAAGTTGATTTTTCTAGTTTGGGGCGGGAACAGGAAACGGCACCGATACAGTCATCAATGTACTGGAAAAAGAGTTGGGGGAGGGGGCCTGAGTAGGACTGGAACAAGGAATGTTCGACATATCCCACAAAAAGACAGGCATAACTGGGCCCCATGTGGGTACCCATAGCAACACCTTTTACTTGAAGGAAGTGAGTGGAGTTGAAGGAGAAGTTGTTCAATGTGAGAACAAGTTCAGCCAGGCAGAGGAGGGTAGTGGTGAATGGGGACTGGTTGGGCCTCTGTTCAAGCAAGAAGCGGAGAGCCCTCAAACTGTCCTGGTGGGGAATGGAGGTGTAGAGAGATTGAACGTCCATAGTGAAGAGGTAGTGGTTAGGGCCAGGAAACTGGAAATTGTCAATGACGTAGGGTGTCAGAAGAGTCATGGATGTAGGCGGGAAGAGATTGGACCAGGGGAGAAAAGATGGAGTCAAGATAGGAAGAAATAAGTTCAGTGGGGCAGGAACAGACTGAAACCGTGGGTCTGCTGGGACAGTCCTGTTTGTGGATTTTGGGAAGGAGGTAGAAGTGGGCTTTCTGGGGTCGCAGGACTATGAGGTTGAAAGTTGTAGAGGGAAGATCTCCAGAGGAGATGAGATCATTGACAATTCTGTGGACAGTAGCTTGATGTTCGGTGGTGGGGTCATTGTCCAGGGGGAGGTAGGAAGAAGTGTCTGAGAGTTGGCGTTAAACTTTTGCAAGGTAGAGGTCGGTAAGCCAGACAACAACAGCACCACTCTTATCTGCAGGTTTGATGACAATGTCGGGGTTAGACCTGCGAGAGCGGAGTGCAGCAAGTTCAGAGGGGGGCAGGTTACAGTGAGTGAGGGGGGGGGGGGGGTGGGCAGAGAAATTGAGACGGCCGATGTCTCACCGACCGTCTTCAATGAAAAGATCAAGAGCGGGTAAGAGGCCAGAGGGGAGGGGTCCAGGTACAGGGGGTATAATTATCATTATAAAACATCTACTGGTTCCGCTTTATCTACCCTACTAGTTAAATCCTCAAAAAACTCTAATAACTTTGTCAAGCAGGATTTCCCTTTAGCAAAATCATGTTGGCTTTTTCTAATCATACAGTGCTTTTCTAAGTGCATTGTTCAGGCTTCCTTAATAATAGATTCCAGCATTTTCCTAACGACTGATAGGCTAACTGGCCTGTAGTTCCTGGTTTTCTCTTTCTCTCCTTTATTGAAAAGCAGTCTAACATTTGCCAACTTCCAATTTGATGGGACCATTCCTGAATCTGAGGAATTTTGGAAAATCATGGCTAGCACATCCACTATCTCTGCAGCTACCTCTTTTTAGAACCCTAGGGAGTAGTCCATCAGATCCCTGGGATTTGTCAGATTTTGGTCCCTTGCATTTCTCCAATACCTTTTCTCTGCTGATACTAATTTCCTTGATTTCCTCACACTTTTTTATCCCCTAGGTTACTGTCTATTTCTGGTTTGAAACTTGTGTCTTCTACCGTGAAGACAAACTCAAAATATTTAGTGTCTGTCTCTGCCATTTCCTCATTCTCATGATAATTTCTCCTGCCTCTGCTTCTTAGGGAGCAATGTTTACTGTAGCCACTCTTCCTTTTACATACTTATGAAAGCCCTTACAATCTGTTTTATATTACTGATTAGATAACTTTTTTCCTTTTTTATCAACTTTTTGGTTACCCTTTGGTTTCTAAAATACTTCCAATCCTCAGACTTGCTACTTTTTTTTTTGCACCATTATAAGCATCAGTTTTAATCAAATACTGTCCTTAACTTCCATGGGTGGGTCTTGCTTGCTGAGATTTTTTTTCAGTGGAATGTACATGAATATTTTGAATTGTTTCATTTACAGCCATACCTTTTAGTCTATTTACCCAATTTACCTTAGCCAGTTCTCCCCTCATACCTACATAATTGGCTTTGTTTAAGTTTAAGATATTTGTTTGTGATTGGAGTATGCCGCTTTCAAACTTAACCAGGAACTCAATGTTATCATCATCATTTCCCAGTGGATCTTTTACTATGACATTACTATTTAACCTTGCTTAATTACACAATACTGGATCTAAGTTAGCTTTATCCCTAGTCGGTTCCACAACATATTGCTCCAAGAAACTGTCCCAAAATCATTCTACAAACTCATGTAGACAACTCTTGCCAATTTCACTGTCCCAGTCTATATGAAGATCAAAGTCCCCCATAATTATTACATTGCCGTTGTTACAAGCTCCAATAATTTCTTCTTTAATGCTCTGTCCAATGGTATAACTACTATTCGGGGCCTATAAACTTACTACCACCAGTGTTTTCTGATTCTTGCTATTCCTAATTTACACCCATACTGATTCTACATTACATTGACATTCAATGACATTACCATCGCTGAATCTCCCACTATCAACATCCTAGGGGCTACCATTGACCAGAAACTGAACTGGAGAGGCCATATAAATACCGTGGCTACAAGAGCAGGTCAGAGGCTAGGAATCCTGAGGCGAGTAACTCACCTCCTGACTCCCCAAAGCTTGTCTACCATCTACAAGGCACAAGTCAGGAGTATGATGGAATACTCTCCACTTGCCTGGATGGGTGCAGCTCCAACAACACTCCAGAAACTCGATACCATCCAGGACAAAGCAGCCCGCTTGATTGGCACCCCATCTACAAACATTCACTCCCTCCACCACTGACGCACAGTGGCAGCAGTGTGTACCATCTACAAGATGCACTGCATCAATGCACCAAGGCTCCTTATACAGCACCTTCCAAACCCGCGACCTCTACCAAATAGAAGGACAAGAGCAGTAGATGCATGGGAACATCACCACCTGCAAGTTCCCCTCCAAGTCACACACCATCCTGATTTGGAACTATATCGCCATTCCTTCACTGTCGCTGGGTCAAAATCCTGGAACTCCCTTCCTAACAGTATTGTGGGTATACCTACCCCAAATGGATTGCAGCGGTTCAAGAAGGCAGCTCACCACCACCTTCTCGAGGGCAATTAGGGTTGGGCAATAAATGTTGGCCTGGCCAGCGACGCCCGCATCCCATGAGTGAATTTAAAAAAAATCTGAGGCCAGATCCTTTATCATTAATGTCCTTATGTCATCCTTTATTATCAAGACTACCCCTCCTCCTTTGCCATTCTGTCTGTCTTTCCAAAATATTGTGTACCCTGGAATATTTATTTCCCAACATTGCAAAAGAAGAGTCTCTGTTTGGGTTTAGGGCTCCCTGGCATCGATGTGTGTCAGTTGAAATATAAAATCTAATGAAGTCTAATGACTTCAGGTTCTCTGCTTCATTGCAATGTTATCTTTTGTCACAAAGATTTAACTGTTCAAGATTTCTACAATTACACTTTGCTGTGGCTTGTGAAACAGGGAATGACCTGATCTTCACTAATCAGTTAGGATACAGTGCTACTTGACCCTTGGTACTTTAACCACAGGGTAATGCACTCAACGTCCAACTGTAATGAATAATGTAAATGCAGCATTTGAATTATTTATTGTTCCACTTGCATGAGTGAAAGATTTGCATGAGTAATCCAGAGTATTTTCTGGACTTGGATTCCATGGTCCTTTTTGCACCCTTGGGCACTCATCCACTCAATATCCCTTGCTTAAGGGACATGATAAATCAGCTTACAGGATGAACAATCCTATGAAGTTAGATTTCTTGATGCTTTTCTATCACTTTCCTTGTAATAACTCTTTTCGGTAACTTTTCAGCCCCAATAAATTTTCTTTTGAACATCTTTGCTGCTCTGCCAATCTCAGGAGCAGCCGCCATGTTCCTTTGCTGTTGCACCAAGTTCTTCACCCAGATTTGGAAGGGTTCTGTTTAATGGCAAGTGGTTTTCCAATTTCTTGTAAATCAAAATTTTCCAATTTTTGTCAGCTTTGCAGTTTGAGTTTGAAACATACTTCTGTTACATCAGCTGAGCTAAATCAGTGTTGGCAAATACATTAGCTCCTAGCCACGTATAGCTGATCGGGAATCTAGATGTGGCTAATTGCATTTTTGATCAGTATTTTCAAAAACCACGTTCATTGGGCTTGTAATGTAATGTGAACCCATATATGAAAGTATATGCATGGGTAATAACTAGCAACTTTGCCAGTGGCGATCTTATCCTGAGAATCTTGCGACCTTGGAGTGATGTTGTGACAGACATCTTTATTTTCTTGTAAATTCCTTGTCTGTCCAGTCTTGTACTACTATGTTGGTCTTCAGTGGTGTATGGAGGAAGCTTCCTGTAGAATAGATTGCTTATCTTATTATAGAGACTTTGTCTTCTGAGAAGCATCCTACACAAATTGCATTTTCCTCTTTCCCCATCCCCCATGCCCCTGTGTGAGCTGTCAACAAACTTTGTGTGGTTGACATCCTTCCATCTATGAAAGATGATAGACACACAGCAAACAATCCATTTAGGTGGGATGTCTTCTCTTGGTGCACCTTTGCTGATGACTGTGAAGACTCATCATTTGAGCAGAACCTGCCTCCCAAGTGCTGCACATGAAGCTGCCAAGTGATGCTGAGTTGTTTTTGACGTTGGCACCTATTGCCAAGCTGCTATAGCAATTGGTCAGCATGGTAATGCACACTCCACAGGATGTGTCATCAGCTAGTGACTCCCAGGTGTGATGGTAGATATTGAGGGCCTTCATGTCACACTTGCAAGAAAACTTGAAGCAGAGCTTTGGGCGTCCCACTGGTTGTCTGGCCCCGGCTATCTCAAAGTACAGCAGGTCGTTGGGTATCCGACTGTCTTCCATCTGCAGAAGTGTCCGATCCACCAAAGCTGTCTCTGGTTAGTGTCAACGCACTTGGGAGCTCTGCCTTTGAGGACTGTCATATTTGTGATTTTGTCCTGCCAGGATATACTCATGCTGTGCAGCAGACAGCGAAGATGGAAAATATTGAGCTTCTTTTCCTATTAACTGTAAATCGTCTACATTACCCAGCCATACAGCAAGGCGCTGAGAACACAGGCCTTATAAACCATCAGCTTTGTCCTAAGGATCAGCTTGATATCACGTTCACGCTTCGTCAGCCAGCCAAAGGTGGTAGACGTTTTCCCTAAAATAAAAGCAAAATACTGCAGATGCTGGAAATCTGAAATTAAAAACAAGAAAAGCAGGTCTGGCAGCATCTGTGGAGAGAGAAGCAGAGTTAACGTTTCGGGTCAGTGACCCTTCTTCGGAACAGACGTTTTCCCTATGCATGTATTGAACTCTGCATCAAGGGACAGATTGTCTGTCACTGTGGCCTTTGCCTTCTGAGAAGCATCCTACACACATTGCACTCTTTTCTCTCTCTCACCCTCTTCTCCACTCCCTCCCCCACGCCCCCCCTCCACCACCATCACCCCAAATGTCCCTGTGCAAACTGTCCACAGACTTTGTATGGAGTGAAGATAAAAACAATCTGGGGCATAGGGAATAGGATCAAGCTGTTTGTACAGTGTGGTATTGGGAGGACTCCCGTAGGGACAGCTCTGCTGTTATGATGTCATGAAACCTCTTAAAGGGAGGAGGTTTGTACGGGCTCACTTCAGGATTGCTTCCTGGAATAACAATGAAGATCGACCAATGGCAGTAATCTGTTTTTGCTGTCAACTATTGTACATCTGTCAATGCTGGTCAACTGAATTCTACTGTTGCCTCTAATCAAGCTTTTCTTTTGAGAAATGATTGAGCAAGTGTTTTAAACTTTTTGGATGTCTGCAGTTGAATGTGTTTAAGTTATGTACCCTGTAAGGCTTCTTCATGGCTAAACTGGTAAAGATGATAAATAGCTTGGTCGTGAATAAAAGGAAGGTCCTCTGGTTTGATTTGTGGTCTGTGCTGAGTCAACTGACCTCAGCCAAGGGTAGTAATAAAGGTAGCTACAGTTAGTTCCTAATAATGAATGGTTCCTACTCCTAATCATTTTATCTGCTGGCCCCTGCTGGAAGTGCACTTGTTTGGATCTTGGGTGGGGTGTGCCCCCTCCCCACTCTCAAGAAGTTAGGAAGATTTCTAAGACTCCCTGGAGTTGCTTATTAATGAATAATTGATTAATTTAAATACTAGAGGGTGCCATGCATTCATGGAACTATATCCCAGCTAGAAAAGAAGTGCTAAGTGTTGTCTCATATATTGAATTGCAATTAGCTAATACAAATAAAAAGATAAGCTTATGTAGTAGTTTGACCAGTAGTAGATTTAAAAGGTTGTATTGGACTGAAATAGGTGCATTTATTTTATTTCAATTTACTTTTCACAAACAGAACCGAATATTATGGGTTGATGAAAAGAACTTGACAGCTCATGTAGAGGCTGGCATTACTGGGCAAGATCTTGAAAGACAGGTAAGGTTATATCTGTTTGTCGTTTGACTGGCCTTATGGAATGACAAGTCAAATTTAGCAAAGATGACTTTGCAGATGGTAACTTTTTATATTCAAGCTGAAAGGGGTTTTAATTTTGGTAATACTGAATTCTGTTTGAGTTTATTTCTTCAGTTTAAAAATCATGCACTTCAACAAAACACTTGCCTATTGTCCTTTTGTGTTCCTGTGATGAGCACTTCCACCAATGTCTTTGTACAGTAACTGCATGCTGACTTTCCAGGCCATTGAGCTACATAAAATGCTTTGTAACTAATGTAACATAACATTAGTTACAATGTTAAACGTCCTATCACAATACCATTTACAGGTGATCTAGGCACTGCAGATAAATGTTGCATTTTGAAATGTCATGTTGCAACCCAGTTATTACTGATCTTTCATGATGTTGCACATGGAGGTTAAAAACTAAATGCAGCCTTCCAGTCAAGGGGGATGATTATATGGTGGAAAATACTTGCATCAGGACGGCAAAGAGCGTTGAAGAGGACTTAGGAACAGGAGGGAGAAGGTAGAATGAGTTTGGGCAGGGTAGAGCCTGATGGGGTTTGGGGGAAACAAAGGTATTAGAGGGTGAAGGAGGGTAGAATTTAGAGATAATGGGAATGCAAAAGAAGCAAAGGTCAACAGAGCATGTTTCAGTCGCCTTGAAGGCAAGAGGAAGTGGCTCCACTATTGAAATAAGTACTTTATGGAGGGGAGGGGATTGGAGATAGGAAAGGGAATTGGAAGAAATGGATGGAGGAGCTGGATAAGGACAAAAGGGAAGGTTATAGGAGGGGTAAATGGGGAACAAAGTCAGGTGAGGAGGAATAGGATGGGCAGAGGGGTTGGGGGAAGAGTACAAGGTAGTCAAAGATCAAAATGGAACTCAAAAGTGAATTAAATGATGCACAATTCATGAATTTAAAGCAGCCTTATACAGAATGTCATGAACATAAATTAGTTGGCAATAATGGGGATACATGTATTAAATATTGGGGAGAAAGTTGACAAGATTAACTGTGGGGATAATGAATTGAAAGGATCTTTGCACATCACCATTAAGGAAAGACCAGGGCTTCAGGCAATAAAATCAATTGATCATTTACTTCTCAGATGAGGTGGGGGTAGTGAATTAAATAATTCAATAAAAATTGAAACTTCACTAGGGGAAGCTGGTCACAAATAGTTGATGGGCTGATTAGCACTGCTTCACCCCATTCTGCTAATGACTGCTTTTGCCCTCTGGTTGCAACAGGACTATCGGAGGCAGCATTAGTAGCGGCAGGGTGACATTTCTGCAAGGCCAGTGAACCAGGCAGGCAATAAGCCATCAGACAAGGGAAGCTAAGCAGTCGGCAATGCCAGGCAGAATGACCAGTGAGCAGGGAGGACATTTAAGGAATACTGGAGAGAGGAACCAGTAATATGTTAAATGGAATAGGCTGACCAGTCACATGACTTAACAAAAACATGGGAGAAATATAAAACCAGATTTCTTTGGGCCTCCAGATCAGCACATTAGACTTGCCTTCAGCAAGACTCCTCCATTCTTGGGAAAATACACTCTTGTAGCGCCACTGTGTGGTCAAGCATTAAATATAGCGATTAGAATTGACACCAGTTTGAGTTCATTTGATTAAGTATCATAACATTAGACTCACTGCATTACCTACGGGTATAATACCATTGAGTTTTGAGATAACTTATAGTTTTAAATGTCTGATAAATTTGCAAATCATAGCCATCCTGTGTTTAAGTCAACTTCTTTTGTAGTTTTCAAAACATTGAATTATGGCATTTAAATCTGGAAAATGATAATTTGAAAGATAATGATTCTGAAGTTAGCCCTCAAACTGAATCGCAAATTGTAAACTTCTAAACATTTAGACTAATATATACTTTTAAATCTGAAGTTCCATTGCATTATGAAAACCTCTGCAAGGTGTAACTTGTCCCATTGTTATGGATTCAATCTCAGCTGTGCTGTTAGCATTTCTTCTGCTGAATTAAAAACATTTGGGATAATACTGAATTCTGTGACTTTTTTTCTTTTGTGTAAAAATCATACACTTCAGCAAAACACTTGCCTATTGTCCTTTGTGTTCCTGTGATGAGTATTTCCACCCAATGTCTTTGTACCGGATTCAGCATTTTGAACTTGGGGGTTTTAACTAGGCACCCAGTTAATATTGTGATTATGAATTACGCTGTTAACTAAAACCAGTTGATAGCCCATTGCCATGAAGATTTGAACAGTACAAAATGCTATTTCTAAAGATATCAGTTGATGGGAAGTAAGTACTGGTATATATTGCACATGTTTTGTAGTGAGTGGGTTGTAAATCACAGTATTTTGGGTTAGTGCAAAATTTCCACAATGTAAATGTAGGCAAGATCTCAAGATTTTTAACCGCCTTGGAGGAAATGCCCAAATGTTCCTTTTTGTTTTTGGGATGATTAAACTCGGGTGTTGAGCAGATGGAATAACAAAGTAAATTCTGAAAACTAGGAATTTGTAATCAGTTGATATGCCAGAACACGTGTGCTGCATCTTAAGTAGATGTTGATGTGTTCCGCAAGGGATCAGTGTTTTCCCTGACAGATGGTTCCAAGATACATCACTTCTTGAGGTTTTACAACAGGCAGTTTACAAATATTTTCTGCCAATTGCCATAACGCAAATCTGTGTTCTGCTTGCAAAATGTAATATGTAAATAATTTGAAGTGCTATTTTCTTTTGAAATATTTAATCTGGAAGTAATTTGTGACATTTTACAGGTCAGGGCAAGAATTACCAAATAATTTTCATGTCAAGTGATATTGCTAAAGCAATTTAGTTGAAAGTGGTAGCCGTATACATTTGGTTTAACTAAGCATAGCTGTTTTTGTATTTTTGCTGTTCTGTGATTTCTAGTAGTTACAGCCAATGCTGATGTGTATTTGAGAATTTATAAATAAATATTTATAGATGTTGATCTTCTACAATGCTGATTAAGCTATGGCTCTCCTATGTAAGCCCATCATATTCAAATAAAATTTCATTTTTTAGTGAATTGATTGCTTTCATTTAGGAGTGAGATGACAAAATAACCCAGGAGCTATGAATTATAGTTTAGAATCCTGGAATTTTTCCAGTCCTTCCATTGAGAACATTTAGTACCTTGTCCCTTATCCACATAATGGGTATTAATGTCTTTTTCTCCCAGCCATTCTATTCAGGGATTGTAGTATGCATGTATCCAAGAAAAGTGTTTCAATAATTTTTCACTTGTGAATCTATATAGTTTCAGCTGAACGAGCTGAGACTGTTTTCCTTGCTTGTTCCTCAATCTTTGCAACAAAAGGCTAGCTTCCCAATTCTGTTTCACCAGCATCTGTAGTAGCTGGGCTGTCTTGTTTTGAATGCCCTTTGTTTTAGCAATGTGTATTGGAGCTAGTGTAATTCATTTTTTAAGCTATGTGACTTGATTAACACGCAGAAGGAAAAAAAACTTTTAAATTTGCCTTTGGTCACTGCAGACAAACGCTGCAGCGAGGGTCATGCTACTGTAAATCCATCATATGGTAAGCAGATTTTTTTGTAAAATTGCTGAACTTCAACAGTTAGGAATCGATCACTTGACATGGAAAATATTAAGACACTCAATCTGCTGACCTTTAGTTAATTTAGTCATGACAAAGCTTGGACAGCCATGAAATGGCTCAGTTTTGAGTGTCAGTATGGAATAACTTATTCAGAACTTCAATGCCTATTAGTTGTCTGTTCAGATTCACGTGGAATTCTCCTTTAATCTTGTTTATGGCTCTTGTGAAATTATATTGACTGGGAAAAGTCTGATTTTTATACATGAGCAAAATACTGAGGATGCTGGAAATCTGAAATAAAAACAAAATACTCGAACTGCTCATCAGGTCAGGCAGCATCTGTGGAGAACGTTAACAGTTGACGTTTCAGGTTGATGATCCGATGAGTCATTAGAAACGGTGGCTGGGATTGAACGGGGAGGTGGTGGCCATGATGCTATTTTGCATGGCTCAGACAACTAATTGACTGAGATCGTGGCTTCTGCCCCATTAAGGCAGGATATCTTGCCTCCAAGAGTTGTCAGCCAATCAGAGGGCTGGCAGCTCCTCAGTCCCAGCAGCAGCACCACCGGGACCGGTGGCCACTGCTGGGACTGTTCCCAGCCCCAGACGCAGGCAGTGATGGAGGCCGGAGAAGAATGTAAGCGGGGCTGGGGCCAATCAGACAGGCCCCTACAAGGGGGAGGGGATTGATTGCGAGGTGGGGGTCTTCCAGCAGGGGTGGCCCGTGCCGCTACAGCAGCCCTCCATGGGACGTAGGCCACCAGGCTTTACTCCCCAGGTGAAGTGCCCATCTGCTGCTGGTAAAATACCAGTAGCAGCAGGAAGAGGCCCTTAAGGGCCTCAATTGGCCTAAGGGCGGTTGGGCCGCCCACCACCTCTTCTGGTAAAATGCCAGTGGGGGCAAGTAGGCGGCAAGCATGGTGCCCCTGCCATCCCAGCCGATTTTACAACCCCCGCCTTCCAGTCCACTCTTAGCGCATATAAAATTCCAGCCATTAACTGTTTCTCTCCCCACAGATGCTATCTGACTTGCTGAGTGGTTCAGCATTTTCTTTATTTCTAATTTTTATACATGTTGCGTACATGATCCCCACTGAAGGTGAATAGTAATATGCTGCTGGAGGAGCCCATAAACTTAAATTAAATGCTTCCTTACTCAAAGTACTTTTGTCCCCATTCCTATGGGCAAACTTCAAATAATGGTGACCATTGTTACGGCCAGGTGAGGAGGGGGTCTCAGGCTCCCCTTTCTCTTGTTTGACAGCATCAGGGTTTGTTCCTTTAAAACAGTGGGTGTGCTTACCACCTCAGAGTGTTTTACCTTTTTCCTCTAATGTGATTGGTTCTTTTGCAATCGGGTAGGTTTTCTTGAGTTTAAACAAGAAAGAGGTAAGTTTATTATACTTAACATTCTAACCTGATTTTAAAAATATGCTACACATTCACACAAGAATCTCTCGCGCAAATAGATTACAGAGGGAAACAGATTTGGTGGTTGGATTAAAATCTAGAATAAATGGAAGTTAAATACAATCTGTGAAGCTGTAATCTTGAAGTCCTTGCTGGTCAAAGTGCATTTTGGTTGGCTTGCTTTGCTAGAGAGTTTTCCTGAAGGCAGAATTGATAGTTGGTTCTCTTTCCCTGGTCACTGGCTGTAGCGGTCTGTAGGCTTGGAGGGTTCCCCAGTTGCGGCCAGTTCTTTCCTTGATATTTTCTGGGGGGGTGGGGGGGAGGGTGGGAAGGAGAGAGAGACATGAGAGCAGCTGCCTACTTTGTTGCTGTGTACTCAGTTACTGCCTGTCTGCCGTCTATGTGACAAAACTTCCAGTTTCTTCAGAGATGAACAAGTCGTCACATGGCTGTATCAGTGCCCTTTGTTTTTAATGAGGTCCAAAGTCTAAAACCCAAAACTTCTCTTTGGGGTTGTCGGTGTTTATCCCCACCCGGAGGGATGTCTCCACTTATGAATGCTTCAGGATGACTTTGGCTCACTAACGAGGATAATCTGGCTAATCCACTCATTTAGCTAAAGCATTGTTCTGGCTAGGCCTCTTGTTGGACTGTTTGTCTCCAGTTCTTCATTTTTTTTTTTATTCATTCATGGGATGTAGCGTTGCTGGTCAGGCCAGCATTTATTGCCCATCCCTAATTGCCCTTGAGAAGGTGGTGGTGAGCTGCCTTCTTGAACCGCTGCAATTCATGTGGGGTAGGTACACCCACAGTGCTGTTAAGAAGGGAGTTCCAGGATTTTGACCCAGCGACAGTGAAGGAACGGCGATATAGTTCCAAGTCAGGATAGTGTGTGACTTGGAGGGGAACTTGCAGATGGTGATGTTCCCATGTATTTGCTGCCCTTGTCCTTCTAGTTGGTAGAGGTCGTGGGTTTGGAAGGTGCTCTCTAAGGAGCCTTGGTGCATTGCTGCAGTGCATCTTGTAGATGGTACACACTGCTGCCACTGTGCATTGGTGGTGGAGGGAGTGAATGTTTGTAGATGGGGTGCCAATCAAGCGGGCTGCTTTGTCCTGGATGGTGTCGAGCTTCTTGAGTGTTGTTGGAGCTGCACCCATCCAGGCAAGTGGAGAGTATTCCATCACACTCCTCATCTCCTGGTGTTTCAAATGTAAATTGCAGTGGCCGTCTTGGCTGCTAGTTTTTTAAAAAGTTAACTTGTATTTTGTTTTCCATTAGAAGTCTAGGGTAAGTTTCTAACTGATGAAATTAATATGTTCCATTTGGTACATAGGGATTGCTTGACACTAGTGGTAGATGTTATTTTTAGGTCTTGGGTTTTGATTTTAAGTGCATAAAGCATCACAACATTTAAATTGAATTTACAGATAATTTGGAAGTTGAATAGTTCCCAAAGCTGTTGGTTGTCTTTTGAAAGCAACAGCTTTCAGAAATATCCATGTTTGTATTGGGTCTGCCACTGTTTAAAATAGGAGCCATTTTGTTTATGCTAAAACTCTATAATATCGCATGACAGATTCTGAACTAATACTTTTTTTTCAGTTGGAAAACTGAATTTCAATTAAAGGAATCAAAGGAAAAGCTGATTTTTTTGAAAAACCTTTTTAATAATTGTAGTTCACCATTTTGTACACAACAGATTTGTATTGCTGGGCTCTTTCATTCCTTTGTTCAAATAGTGAAGTCATTACTGAGCATATAGAAAGCTGTGCTTCAAGGGAGCATAATGAAATAAAATGTTATATTCTATTGGTCTTATTTTTGCAATTCCCAATACCGAAAAAGGGCTTTGAACTAACTCTCTTTAAACTGTTTTCTCCTTGTTGAAGCTTAGTGAACATGGTTACTGCACAGGGCATGAACCAGATTCAATGGAGTTCAGCAGCCTTGGAGGCTGGGTAGCTACGAGGGCTTCGGGCATGAAAAAGAATATCTACGGTAATATTGAAGATCTGGTAAGTATTTGAAAATGCTTGTATATCTTGCATTTGATTGTTGGATTTGGTGTAATGCACCAGAATTCCAATATTATTTTCATTTGTTGTTTTGATGTGGGAGATGCTGGCAGCTGTATTTATTGACAATCTTGAACCACTTCAATCTTTAAGCTGCTGAAGTTCCCACAATGGTGTTTGGCAGCAAGTTGCAGGATTGTGACCCAGTAATGAAGAATGGTGAAGTGTGTCTTGGTCAGGATGGTGTGTGGGTTGGGGGTAAAATGATGGCCATTCCATGTCTGATCTTTGCAAGTTGTAGTTCTGAAATAAATCTAAAACTGACTTTATATCCCCATGTTCTGTCTTAAATTTCAAACTGGCCAATGAACAATCAAATGCCAGTTGGATAACACTACTTGATTTATTTTTTTAAAATGTGTGTCAATGAATTGAAAAAGAAACATCATTATGAGTAATCGCTGAATAACAAATTTAACTTCTCACAATGTTTTCCTAGACTTGGATAAAGAAATGATTTGTGGTTTTTACTGTGTTAACAGATTGTGCATATAAAAATGGTTACACCAAGAGGCATAGTAGAGAAAAGCTGTCAAGGTCCAAGAATGTCAACTGGCCCTGATATCTACCACTTCATTATGGGATCTGAAGGTACTATTTCAGTTTTTTTCGGTTCTTGTTCAGGTTTTCAGTTGTAATTCAGTAAGGGGAAACTAGGCAAGTACATGAAGACAAAAGGAATAGAAGGATATGTTGATTGAATGAGATGAATTAAGGAGGCAGGGAGGCTTGTATGAAGCACAAACTTTGTCATAGGCCTGTTGGGCTGAAAGGCCTGTTTGTTTATATAGAATTTTACGACATTGTGATTGAGAGGATGCTTTCTGCATGATAGGTTTTTTATTTAATCTTACTATTGCACATTGTTGCTGATAGTTTAGCTAACTTGAGATCTACTGTTGTCAAAGATTTGCATTTCTGAATTGTATTGCAACAACTGATCAAGTGCTGCAGTAAGACGAGAGTGTCAACATTAAGGGTACTTCAAGTTAGCAATACCGAAGCAAAATTTATTTGATTGAAGAATGTTGACTTAATTTCTGAAGAAGCACCAGTTATTCAATAAAGTGTTAATGTTATTCAGTTTCTTGAATGTAGACTTGCACACTAAAGCTTCATGGTGACGAGCACATGTGCAACTGGTGCAGAGTGAAATGTAATTCTTTGATCTTTTTAATGTTGGCATGAGAGTTGTGTCATCAGCTCTGTTAAAATTTTTTATTCAGTTTGCATTTGGATATGGATAAGTTGCAAACTTTGTTCTTTGGGTGAGTGCAGTAAATGGTAGCAGTCTCAAACATTGTCCATTATATAATGATTCTTGATTGTGCTAAAAGTTGTCAGTTGTCACCTAATCTTTACTTTGAGCATCCTCAAGAAACTGTAAACTTCTGTTTGATTTAGGAAAAATACTTAAATCCGTTATTGGACTTCTCTTGGATGCTTAGTATGAGTGAGATCACTTGCTCCTTTCCCCTTGCTTTCTCTGCTCGATTTCTCTGTTGCCCCTACTCCCTGTCCTCCCTCCCACCAGTCCCCCCCTAGGATTTCCATTAGCTGGACACTTTTTTTGGCAGGATGTGACTAGAGGTGTCTTGCAAAGAGCTCTGTTGGGGGCGCAGCTATTCACTGTATTCACTAACAACTTGGGTGATGGGATTTGCCATGACACGCAGATAGGAGGCAGTGTAGATGAAAGCATAAAATTGCAAAGATATTGGCTAATTAAGTGAATGGGCAAAACTGTTGGAAAGGGCATTCCATCCAGGTAAATGTGAAGTTATCCACTTTGGACCTAAAAAGGATAGAACAGGGTACTTATTGAATGATATAAATCTAAAAACAGTTGAGGTCCAAAGACAAAAACAAAAAATGCCGGAAATACTCAGCAGGTCAGGGAGCATCTGTGGAGAGAAAAGCAGCATTAATATTTCAGAGCGATGATGCTTCAGAACTGGCAACGGTCAGAAATGTAGTAGGTTTTGAGCAAGTGAAAGGGGGAGGGAGGGGCAAGAAGAGCAAAAGGGAAGGTCTGTGATAGGGTGGAGGGCAGGAGAAATTAAATGACAAAAGGTTTCATAGTACAAAGCCAAGTGAAGAAACAAAATCTCCAACAGTAGCTACAAAGTAGGACAGTGTACATCAAGAAATAATGGGGAGTGGGGGGGGGGGGGGTTGCTTTCAAGAAAGATATGGCAATAATCGTGGGTGATTTTAATCTTCACAATGATGGGACAAATCAAATTGGCTAAAGATGAGTTCATAGTGTATTCAGGACAGTTTCTTAGAACAATATGTTCTAGAAACTACCAGGGATCATGTTATTTTAGACCTGGTAATGAGTAATAAAACTGGATTAATTAAAGACCTCATAGTAAAGCATCCTCTATGCAAGAGTGATCATAACATGATAGATTCGCTTTCAGTTTGTGAATGAGAAATGTGGGTTTATAACTAGTGTCTTTAACGTAAATAAAGGCAATTACAAGGGTATGATTGGTTAAAATAGACGGTGAAAATAGGTTAACAGGTAAGACGGTAGAGAAGCAGTGGCCGATATTTAAGAAGATATTTCATAACTCTCAACAAAGGTATATTCCATTGAGGAATAAAGACTCCTACCAGAAGGATACAAATCCGTGGCTAACTAAGGAGATTAGGGGTGATATCAAATTGAAAGAAAAGGCGTACAGTGCTGCAAAGATTAGCGGTAGGCCAGAAAATTGGGAAAATTTTAGTAACCAGCAAAGGATGACTAAAAAATAAAAGGGAGAAATTGGAGTATGAGAGAAAACCAGCAAGAAATATGAAAGACAGTGAAAGCTTCTACAAATATAGAAAAAGGAAAAGAGTAGCTAAAGTGAGTGTTGGTCCCTTAGAGGGTTTGACTGGGAAGTTAATGGGGAGCAAGGAAACGGTAGAGGCTTTGAACAGGTATTTTGTATCCGTCTTCACAGGAGAAGACACAAAAAGCATCCCAAGAATAGAAGAAAATCAGGAAGCAAAAGGGAGGGCGGAACTTAGAACTCCCATTCGAGAATAAGTAATGGGAATACTAATGGGACTGAAGGCTGACAAGTCCCCTGGACCTGACTGTCTAGATCCAAGGGTCTTAAAGGAGGTGGCTCTAGAGATAGTGTATGCATTCATTGTAATCTTCCAGAATTCCCTAGATTCTGGAAAGGTCCCAGCGGATTGGAAAACCACAAATGTAGCACTCCTGTTCAAGAAAGGCGGGAGACAGAAAGCTGGGGACTATAGGTCAGTTAGCCTAACGTCTGTCGTTGGGAAAATGTTAGAATCCATTATTAAGGAAGTAGTGGGACATCTAGAAAATCACAGTACAATCAGGCACAATCAAATGGTCTTGTTAAAGGGAAATCATGTTTGACAAATTTATTAGAGTTCTTTGAGGATGTAACAAGCAGGGTGGGTAGAGGGGAAACCAGTAGATGTGTATTTGGATTTTCAAAAGGCATTTGATAAGGTGCCACATAAAAGATTACTACACAAGATAAGTGCTCATGGTGTTGAGGGTGATTATATTAGCATGGATAGAGGACTGGCTAACAGGAAATAGAGTCTGGATAAATGGGTCATTTTCAGGATGACAACTGTAACTAGTGGAGTGCCACAGGGATCAGTGTTGCGGCCTCAACTATTTACGTTCTATATTTATAACTTGGATGAAGGGACCAATTGTATTGTAGCCGGATTTGCTGACAATACGAAGATTGGTAGGAAAGCAAGTTGTGAGGAGGATACCAAGAGTCTGCAGAGGGATGTAGGTAGGTTGAGTGGGCAAAAATTTTTAGATGGACTATAATGTGGGAAAATGTGAGGTTGTCCACTTTGGCAGGCAGAATAGAAAAGCAGGATATTATTTAAATGGAGAGAGACTGCAGAATGTTGTGCTGGAGAGAGACCTAGTGTTCTTGTACATGAATCACAAAAAGTCAGCGTGCAGGCACAGTAAGTAATTAGGAAGGCAAATGGAATGTTGGCCTTTATTGCAAGGGGGATGGAGTATAAAAATGGGGAAGTGTTGCTACAGCAGTACAGGGCATGGTGAGATCACACCCAGAGTACTGTGTACTTTTTTGGTCACCTTATTTAAAAAGGGATATACTTGCATTGGAGGGAGTTTAGAGATGGTTCACTAGACAGATTCCTGGGATGAGGGGTTTGTCTTATGAGGAAAGATCGAGCAGGTTGGGCCTAGACTCATTGGAGTTTAGAAGATTGAGGTGATCTTATTGAATCGTATGAGATTCTGAAAGGGCTGGGTGGGTAGATGCTGAGAGAATATTTCCCCTCATGGGGAAATCTAGAACTAGGAGGCACCGTTTCAAATTAAGGAGTCTCCCATTTAAGACTCAGGTGACGAGGAAGTCCTTCTCCTAGAAGGTCGTTAGTGTTTGGAATTCTCTTTCCCAGCGAGCATTGGACGCTGGGTCATTGAATTATTCACGGCTGAGTTAGACAGATTTTTCTTTTATCTATAAGGGTGTCAAAGGGGGCAGGCAGTAAAGTGGAGTTAAGACCACGATCAGATCAGCCATGATTGTATTGAATGGCGGAGCAGGCTTGAGGGGTTGAATAGCCTACTACTCCTCCTATTTCTTATGTTCTTGGATGTTTCTGGATGAGGTGTAGATAGCAGTATAACAGCCATCCAAATGCACAATAAAGGGATTAAGAAAGAAATGAAGTGGAGGGAACAAACCAAAAAAGAGAAGAGGAGAATAAAAATTGTGGGCATAAGATATGATCTAAAATTAATGAACCCCATGTTGAGTTTGGAAGGCTGTAAACTGCCCAGTTGAAAGATGAGGTGCTGTTTCTTGAGCTTGCATTGAGCTTCATTGGAACACTCTAGTAGGCCAAGGACAGAAATGTCAGAGTGGGAGAAAGGTGGAGAATTAAATTGGCAAGCGACAGGAAGCTCGGGGTCATGCTTGTGGGCTCAATTGAGGTGTTCTGCAAAGCGGTTACCCAGTCTGCGTTCAGTTTCCCCAATGTAGAGGAGACGATATTGCTCGCAGTGAATTCTTTGGCCTCCTTGTCTCGAAAGACAATGGCTAAGCGCCTAATAGTGGTCGGTTTTGTGGAGCAGCGCCTGAAGTGGCTATAAAGGCCAACTCTAGAGTGATGGACTCTTCCACAGGCGCTGCAGATAAAATTGGTTGTTGGGACTGTTACACAGTTGGCGCCCTCCTTGCACTTCTGTCTCTTTTCCTGCCAACTGCTGAGTCTCTTCGACTTGCCTCTCTTTAGCCCCGCCTTTATAGCTGTCCGCCAGCTCTGGCGATCGCTGGCAACTGACTCCCATGACCTGTGGTCAATGTCACATTTGCAGACGTCTTTAAAGCGGAGACATGAGTGGCCAGTGGGTCTGATACCAGTGACGAGCTTGCTGTACAGTGCGGCCTTGAGGATCCTGCTATCCTCCATGCGGCTCACATGGCCAAGCCATCTCAAGTGCCGCTGGCTCAGTAGGGTGTATGTGCTGGGGATGTTGGCCGCCTCGAGGACTTCTGCATTGGAGATACCGTCCTGCCACCTGATGCCAAGGATTCTCCGGAGACAGCGAAGATGGAATGCGTTGAGACGTCGCTGTTGGCTGACGTAGAGCAAGGCACTGAGTACGCAAGCTTGAAAGTCTTGAACTTTTGTGTTCCGTGTCAGTGCGCCATTTTCCCACACCTCCTTGGCCAGTCTGGACATAGCAGTGGACGCCTTTCCCATGTGCTTGTTGATTTCTGCATAGAGAGACAGGTTACTAGTGATAGTTGAGACTAGGAAGGTGAACTCTTGAACCACTTCCAGAGTGTAGTCGCCAATATTGAGGGATGGAGCATTTCTGATGTCCTGTTCCATGATGTTCATACAGTATGATGTGAATGTAGTATGCTAAATTGATGTGCAAGTAAATCGCTGTTTTACTTGAAAGTGTTTGGGGCCCTGGATGGTGGGAAGGGAGTAGGTGAAAGGGAAGCTTTTGCATCTCCTGCGCTTCCATGAAAAGGTGCCGTAGGAAAGTGGGGAGGCGTGGGAGTGAGGTCTGGACCAGAGTGTTGCAGAGGGAACAGTCGCTTTGGAATGTTGAAAGAGGAGGGAAAGATGTGTTTTGTGGCATCGCGCTGGAGGTGGCAGAAATGGCGGAGGATGATCCGTTGAATATGGAGGCTGGTGGGGTGGAAGGGGAGCCCCATAATGGTTCTGGGAGGGGATGGGGTGAGAGCAGATGTGCGTGAAATAGATCAGACATGGTTGAGGGCCCTGTCAACCACGGGGAGGAATCGTCTGAGGAAAAAGGAAGACCTGTTTGAAGCGCTATGGAAGGTTGCATCATCCAAACAGATGCAAAAGAGAAACTGGGAGATTGGACTCGAGGTCGATAGAGACTTGAGGGGGTGGGAGGCGAGTGTGTCCAGCAACACAGATCATCAAAATGTCATGAGCAGGTACATAACGTACTCCAAAAAGGCCCATAGAATGCTGGCCTTTATATCTAGAGGGTGTAGAAGTCAAGTTTCAGCTATACAAAGTCCTGGTCAGACCACAGCTGGAGTATTGAGCAGTTCTGGGCATCACACCTTAGGAAGGATATAGTGACTTTAGAGAGAGTGCAGCATGGATTTACCAGAATGATACCTGGACTCAGAGTTAAATTACAAGGAGAGTTTACACAAACTCTGGTTGTGTTCCCTGGAATTTAGAAGGTTGAGGTGATTGAGTTTTCAAGGTATTAATGGAAACAGATAGGGTAGACAGAGAAACTATTTCTGCCAGTTGGGGAGTATAGGACTTAGGGGCAGTCAAAAAAATTGGAGCTAGACCTTTTGAGTGAAATTTGGAAACGCTTCTTCAGAGTGGCAGAAGTTTGGAACTCTTCCGCAAACTGCAGTTGATATTCGATTAATTGCTAGTTTTAAAACTGAGATTGATCGATTTTTGTTAGCCAAATGTGGCAGCTATGCAGAGTTAGGCCAATGATCAGCCACAATCTCATTGAATGGCAGAACAGGCTTGAGGGGCAAATGCCCTACTCCTGTTCCTATGTTTTTATGTTCTTTGCCAAAATGCCTTTGGTTAATTGAGTACTTCACTTGTCTTCTCATCTGAGTGGTGTGGAACTGGACTTGATCTAGGAGAGTGTTAGTTCAGCCTGTTGCTGTCACTGTGCATCTTTGAGGTCCAGGAGAACAGTTGTCATTAGCAAGGTATCCTTTCAGCAGCTTTATCGGTAATGCTTGCGTGGACTGATCTTAATTTATGGAGAATGAAATGGAAGACCCGATCAAGGGGCTTACTGCAGCAATGTTTTCACAGGCTTGAGTTGTAGTCAGAGGAAAATTAATTTTTATTTAACCTTGCTGTGCCAGAGTGGCAGAATAATATATTGTGCATTGCGTGGTGGTATACTTCTGTCGTTAGAAAGCAGCATGTCATATGACTTGGTGTGCAGTGCTGTGGCAGATCCATTAGCATGTTTAAACATTTTGTTTGTTCTATGTTTGTCATTTTTGTATGATCTGGTTAATGGAAAGTTCTCATTTGTCCTAGCCATTTTCGTTGCTTGCTGCATAGCTTCTTTTCAATGATTACTGTTCCTGTCACCCTGCATTGCATTTTGCAACCAGTTAGTGGTCACTTCCCCAAATTGATTCTATACTCTGCTTCCCCGATCCCTCCTCGACTGCTACTTGAGTGCCTGTCTCACAAGGCATCAACTGCCCTCAATTTTTTTCAGCACCTGCTTTTCCCCCTCTTCTGTTGGTTGCAATCATATTGGTTTCCCAAATAACAGAGTGTGTCTTTTGAACTTATAAGAAAATCTAATGCAGATTTTGATCTCTGTTTACATAGTGTCTCATTTTTAAAAAAAAAGTCCTAGAATTTGTCCAGCATTATAAATGATTGTGTTAACTGAGTACAAGCTTTGTGTCTGTTGACCATCACTGTTAATGGTGCAGAAACAGTGAAGCTGTGCATATATGTAGCCTTTAAGTGTCTGTTTAATTAGAATTTAGCAATCAGGTGGTGCTTTTAGAATCGACTGGCATTCCTTGTTCTTCAAAAAGAGTTCAACTTATCTTTTTATGTGGGCGAACTCAAAGGTCTAAGAATACTGATCTGCAGCGTGTAATTGTGAGTTTTCTGTATGTAGATTTTATTTCTCACCAAATTTTCTTTCCCACCTCTCATTGAATTCTTGGGGTATATGAAAACAATTCACACTTTTAGCGCCTTTAGCAAATCAGCCCAATTTTATTCAGAGGGCAATGGATGCAAAGGAGGAATTAGAGAAAAGGTTAGGGCATTGAAGAGGTAGATTTTAAGGAGACTTTTCAAGGTGGAGAGAGGTGTATTAGAAAGTTTAGAAAGATAAATCCAGAGTTCATGCCCATGATGGCTGAAGGCTTTGCCATTAATGGAGAAATTGTGGGGGAATACACAGTATACATGCTCAGAAACGCAGAGGAACAGGGCTGATTATTGCATTAGAGTGGGGCAAGCTCAGATTTGTGAATGAGGGTGAGAAGTTTGAAATCGTCTGGAGACCTGGAGTAGGAAATGTGGTTGGTCAGAACTGGGCTGATGTCCGAGTGGGACTTATGGGAATAGGATGCTGGCAGTGAGTTCTGGATGAGCTGGCATTATCAAGAGTGAAACTCTCGAACAGCCGAGAGCTGTCAGAGAGAATGAACTTGCAGTTGATTGTTGAATGAAGGTTTCAATGATGATGGGAGGGAGGCTTTGATGGAGGCACTCTTGTGTTTGGCAGTGGACTGAATGTGGGAATGGAACTTGGTTCGCCATCAAACAGCATCAAGGTTGCACACTGTAACATTCCAACAATTCCATTAACAGTGGTGCTGTCTGATACTTTGTACATATGACCATCATTGACATATGAAACATGCTATTCTGCATTTGCAGTTGATTATGTCTGTACATGGTCTTCGTCTATGGTCAGTGGTCTGTGAATGGGGCGCAGGATCCTGGCCGATATTTCTTTGCATAATTAGCCAAGTAATCATGGAAAAACCAAGTTATGCTGTTCAGTGCCAAAAACCTTGGATTTTAAAAGATTCAACTGAAATAAGATTCATTTAAGTGTTTGGATAGGATATGAACTTCCAAACAGACTATGGTCAGGAATGTAAAACCAGAATTTTAAGTTGCACAGGCATATTTGACTTATCTTGTAAAAGGTGTATCTGGCAGTTTTGTGTTTAATGCATACTTTGGTACAGAAGAGAGGTTACATAAAAGGTAATCAATTCATTATTGAGCTGATTTATTTTGATAAATGAATCAATACAAACTATTGCTTGGAGGATCAGAACAGTTAGAAATTAGAGCATTCTTTGTTTTATCTTGAAGATTTTCTCCATTTTGAAGTTATAACATTCTTTGGTTAAAACTATGGGCGGCACAGTGGCTGGCACCGCAGCATCACCGCTCCAGGGACCCGGGTTCGATTCTGGGTACTGCCTGTGCGGAGTTTGCAAGTTCTCCGTGTCTGCGTGGGTTTTCGCCGGGTGCTCTGGTTTCCTCCCACATCCAAAGACTTGCAGGTGATGGGTAAATTGGCCATTGTAAATTGCCCTTAGTGTAGGGAGGTGATAGGGAATATGGGATTACTGTAGGATTAGTATAAATGGGTCGGCACAGACTCGGGCCGAAGGGTCTGTTTCAGTGCTGTATCTCTAAATAAATAAATAAAAATAAATACTTGACTGCTATCTTTAGTATTCCTACATTCTACAACAGGGACACATGTATCCTGCATTTGACAATGTAATCCCTTTGAGTTCTGAATATTGCAGGCCGTTTACTTTTGGCGCATTTGTTTGTTAATTGCTTGTATGCATCTTCCTATGCAGTAAAATTGAACAACATTTAATACATTTTTAACAATAATATTTTAATTGCGTACTCTTTGCATTTTCAGTTTATGTAATTCCATTAGTTTACTTTAAGCAACAAAAAAAAACTAAATGTAAATCTTCGAAAGTTTAATCTTCGGAATTGGTTGTATTTCAAAGTTGAAGAAAGATTTGCACTATTGTTTAATATACTGCAGTCCATTTAATTTAGGGCAGTTGGCCTAAAATAATTGCATTGTCACAAAGCGCTTCACATCCAAGTGTTGAGGGAAATTGTTCATGCCATTTTTGGATGTTATATCAGAATTTAGGATTTAGACATTGAGGGATCGAGTGTATTGCAGCTCACCACTTTCTCAAGGGCAATTAGGGATGGGCAGTAAATGCTGGCTTGGCCAGTGACGCCCACATCCCCTGAATGAATTAAAAAAAAAAAAATTTTTTTTGCAGGCAGGTGCTTTTAAAATTTAGCTACAAATTGGTTAAGTGTGTTGGTATAAGAAAAATCTGATCACTGAAGGCTTGAATAGAAAGAATAAGAATGATCATTGTTTCCTATATTCTCAAGTGCAACAGTCTGGTCTTTGTTTCTATACTTAGGATGATGTAACAATTGAGAATGGAATGTTATCTATAGTATTCCAGAACACTGCAGTGATGTGTGTATAAATGCGATTATGCTAAATAGTTACCTTGCTAATCAAGTTTGACGTTACTTCAAATATTAAAATTAATTTAGGATTCTTCACCCCCCAACCTCCCCAAAACTCAATTTAGATCAAAAGCTGATTTGTGTGTAGATTTACTCAACAAAATGGTTGTATTTTATAAAGTTCCATTGTTTATGGCAATTGGTTAATATATTTTCTGCAATTTGGTGACTAGTTAGTTTGCAAGAATATCATAGTTTGCACCCTGCAAAAATGTTGATAAATTATCCTTTCTATAACCAGCGCCTCTCCACCATCGTCCAATTGCGTGGGACTTCACTCACTTGGCTCCATTCGTATCTCTAATCCAAGCCAGAATATCACTTGCAATAGCTTCTGTTGCCACTCCCGCACCATTACTTCTAGTGTCCACTAAGGATCTATCCTTGCTCCCCTCCTATTTCTCATTTACATGCTGCTCCTTGGTGATATCATCTGCAAACACAGCATTAGGTTTTACACTTAAGTTGATGACATTAGGGGGGAGGTGGTGGCATAGTAGTAATGTCACTAGACTAGTAACCCAAGCCCCAGGCTAATGTTCTGGGGGCATGGGGGTCAAATCCCTCCATGGCAGATGGTGGGATTTGAATTCAGTTAATCTGGAATTAAAAAGCTCAAGTGGTGATCGTGAAACTATTGTCCATTGTTGTAAATAAAAACTTCTGGTTCCCTTTATTAGGGAAGGAAATCTGCCGTCCTTACTTGGTCTGGCTGACCTGTGACTCCAGACCCAGATTGTGGTTGACTCTAACTGCCCTCTGAAATGGCCTAGCAAGCCACTCAGTTATATTATCAAACCACTACAAGACCTAAGAAAGGAATAAAACTGGACAGACCACCCGGCATCAACTCGGGCACTGGAAACGACAACAGCGAACGTAGCCCTGTTGACCCTGCAAAGTCCTCCTAGCTAATATCTGGGGGCTTGTGCCAAAATTGGAAGAGCTGTCCCACAGACTAGTCAAGCAATAGCCTGACATAGTCATACTCACGGAATCATACCCGACAATGTTCCAGGCACCACCATCACCATCCTTGGGTATGTCCTGTCCCACCGGCAGGACAGACCCACCGGAGGTGGTGTAGTCGGGAGGGAGTTGCCCTGGGAATCCTCAACATTTGACTCCAGACTCCATGAAGTCTCATGGTATCAGTTCAAACATGGGCAAGGAAACCTCCTGCTGATTGCCACCATCCCCTCAGCTGATGAATCAGTGCTTCTCCATGTTGAACACCAATTGGAAGAAGCACTTAGGGTAGCAAGGGCACAGAATATACTCTGGGTGGGGGACTTCAATGTCCATCGTATCAGTCTCAGAATAAGGGGCTGACCATTTGGGACTGATGAGAATTTCTCATCACTGAGAGGGTTGTGAATCTTTGAAATTCTGTACCCCAGAGAGCTGTGGGTGCTCAGTTGTTGAGTATATTTGAGACAGAGGTTGACAGATTTTTGGGTACCAAGGGAATTAAGACGCATGGAGATAGTATGGGAAGTTGGAGTTGAGGTAGATCAGCCACAATCTTGAATGGTGGAGCAGGCTCAAAGGGTCACATGACCTCTTCTGTGTCTTGTGTTCTTGAGAGCCACTGTGGGTAAATCTGACACCTGCCTGCCTCTTACATGGAAAATATCCAATTCACCTGCCTGAGGTGAGGTTTGCACAGACAGGGTTGACCCTACTAATACTCAGTTTCTATGCAAGAGGGAGCAAACAAATACTATTTTCAAGAGGAAGCTTCTTGACTGGCCTAGACCCTGCTGATGGGGCCCACATATACCCTTGTGGAGGCCTCATTGTATTCGGCTTAATGAATGTTACTATTGTACTTCCTGTTCCCAGTGTGTATGATTTTAGGTATAAATGCCAAGTAGGTGTACACTGTAGTTACAAATGTTGAGCATTAGGTAAATGTAGGTAGTCATAGCATGGTTTCACTTACAATGTGCTAACCATTTCAATAGTTGTTCTTCATTTCCGTGCTTACCTTAAAATTTAACCCATGTCATTTATAGTTAACAATTCTATGCTTGATGTGATCTGACTGCTGCAGGTTTGTTTGTTTTCAGACACTTTGTCAAAAGGATACCCTTTTCAGGAATGGAAATCGGGTAGAGATAAGATTACACACTGCCTAGGAGTTACGTGAACGTTGAGTGTCACATAACCATTTTAATTTATTCTATTTTCATTTTATTTATTAAAAATAAAAAAAATAAAAATTAGAATGAATAAATAAAAAATAGGTTGAAAGGCATTTATTCCAGTGGGAAATTTGCTACCCATTCCATTCAAGTTTCTTCTAATGCATGAAGAAAATGTAATTTTCTAGAAACTGCACATGAGAGTCCTGAATGAACTATTCCATTGTTATTTTGAATTGTTCATATCAGAGACATCAAGATCAAAACTACAGTCTAAACGGGATGCATTTTAAAAGGTGTACATCTCTTTCCAAATCATTGGCTATTTTGGCTTTGGAAATGCACATGGTCTGCAGTACCATCTTGCAAACGTCCAGTTGCATCACATGAACTAATTATGCACCCCTCCAAGGCAACAAAGTTGGGTGGAAGTGTGGCAAGCCTCTACCAATGACACTTTTCCCTGGTCCAGTTAAATGTGGGTTAGAGCAGCCCAGGATGATGACTCACTGGTTTTCTTTTCTTCCCTGTGGGAAAGACACCTAGTCTGAACTTTGCTTGGCAGCCACCCCGGTAGATAACCAAGTTTGAAAACTTGCTGCAGGGAAACAGCAAAGTACTGCGAGCAAGTCTATACTGGTCACTTTTTTAAATATAACTAAGTGTCTGTTTTCCTCTTTTTGAAACTATGGTTTGCCAGTTGGGGTTCTTGCATGCCATCTTACAGTATGAGACAGCATTCTTGAACTTGTGTGACATCATCATATCTAACTTAATGCAAAATAAGTTAGTATTTATTGTTTAACAGCATTTCAGAAAGTCATTGAAATGATCAGGTTGGAAAGTTTATAACACTATTGAAGGTAAATTGGTTACTAGGCAGTCATTTGATCCAAATGACTAGCTTGGATATGCAGACTTAAATTCTGACAATTTTGACTATTAATTTTTTAAATTCTTTCAAGGGATGTGGAAGTCGCTGGCTAGGCCAGCATTTATTGCCCATCCCTAATTGCCTTTTGAGAAGATGGTGGTGAGCTGCTGCCTTTAGCCACTGCAGTCCATGTGATGTAGGTGCTATTAGGAAAGGAGTTCCAGGATTTTGACCCAGCAACAGTGAAGGCATAGAGATGTAGTTCCAAGTCAGGATGGTGTGTGGCTTGGAGGGGAACTTGCAGGTGATGGTGTTCCCATGCATCTGCTGTCCTAGTCCTTTGAGGTGGTAGATGTCGTGAGTTTGGAAGGTGCCGTCGAAGGAACTTTGGTGAGTTGCTGCAGTGCATCTTGTAGATGATGCATACTGCTGCCACTGTGTGTCAGTGGTGGAGGGAGTGAATGTTGAAGGTGGTGGATGGGGTGCCAGTCAAGCGGGCTGCTTTGTCCTGGATGGTGTCGAGCTGCTTGAGTGGTGTTGGAGCTGCACCCATCCAGGCAAATGGAGAGTATTCCATCACACTCCTGACTTGTGCCTTGTAGTTGGTGGACAGGCTTTGGGTATTCAGGAGGTGAGTTACTCACCTCAGAACTCCCACGCTCTGCCCTGATCTTGTAACCACAGTATTTATATAGCTGGTCCAGTTCAGTTTCTGGTCAATGGTAACCCCCAGGATGATGGTGGGGGATTCAGCGTAAAGGCCTGCTGCCGAACCCGACGGGACCTGACAACATGTGTTGGGTTTGGGTCGGGTCGCTGTTCTGGATATTGCTTTTGGGCTCGGGCTGGGTCGGGGACACAAAGTAAGTATTGCATTTTGCTCTGGTATGTGTCAAAAGTTGAAAAGCCTGCCTGAGCTGGGAGTTCGGGGCGTCAAAGGAGAGAAACTGAGTCTGCGCAGTGAGCGTCTCTATGATGCCATCACGCTCGTGCTGCAGCTTCCTGCAGATTTGGAGTTGCAAGGTAGGTAAAGGGAACATTCCGGTGCTCAGGTCGGGGTTAGGCTGGGCTCGGGGAAAAAAATGCAGCGACGCTGGCTGGGTCGGGTTTTTTCTCCATGACCTGAGCAGGCCTTTAATTCAGCTATAGTTATGTCATTGAATGTCAAGGGGAGGTGGTTAGATTCTCTCTTGTTGGAGAAGATCATTACTTGGCATTTGTGTGGCACGAATGTAACTTGCCACTTATCAGCCCAAGCCTGGATGTTGTCCAGGTCTTGCTGCATTTGGACACTGACTACTTCAGTATCTGAGGAGTCACGAATAGTGCTGAACGAATTCTCTACCACAGAAAGCAGTTGAGGACAAATCATTAAATATATTCAATAAAGAGTTAGATATCGTTCTTGGGGCTAAAGGGATCTAGGGATACGGGGAGAAAGCAGGAACAGGGTACTGAGTTTGGATGATCAGCCATGATCGTATTGAATGGTGGTGCAGGCTCAAAGGGCTGAATGGCCTACTCCTGCTCCTGTTTTCTATGTTTCTAACGTTGTGCAATGATCAGCGAACATCCCCATTTCTGACCTTATGATGGAGGGAAGGTCATTGCTGAAGCAGCTGAAGATGGTTGGGCCTAGGACACTACCCTGAGGAACTCCTGCAGTGATGTCCTGGGATTGAGAGGATTGGCCTCCAACAGCCACAACCATTGCCTTGAGTTCTGAAGAAGGGTCACTGACCTGAAATGATAACTCTGCTTCTCTCTCCACAGATGCTGCCAGACCTGAGTATTTCCAGCATTTCTTGGTTTTTTTTTTTCAGATTTCCGGCATCCGCAGTATTTTGCTTTTATTTATGCCTTTGCGGTAGGTCTGACTCCAACCAGCGGAGAGTTTCCCCCCGATTCCCATTGACTTCAGTTTTGCTAAGGCTCCATGATGCCATTCTCTGTCAAATGCTGCCTTGATGTCAAGGGCAGTCACTGTCACTTCACCTCTTGAGTTCACCTCTTTTGTCCATGTTTGAACCAAAGACTGTAATGAGGTTTGCAGCTCTGGCTGAACCCAAACTGCACGTCATTGAGCAGGTTATTGTTGAGGAATTTCCGCTTGAAAGCGCTGTTGACAACACCTTCCATCACTTTGCTGATTGACAGTAGACTGATAGGACGGTAATTGGCCAGATTGGATTTGTCCTGCTTTTTGTGCCCAGGATATAAGTGTGCAATCTTCCACATTGTCTGGTAGATGCCAATGTTGTAGCTGTACTGGAACAGTGTGGCTGGAGGCATGGCCCGTTCTGGAGCATGTCTTCATTACTATTACATCACTAGAATGTTGTCGGGGCTCATAGCCTTCGTTGTATCCAGTGTCTTCAGCCATTTCTTGATATCGCATGCAGTGAATTGAATTAGCTGAAGCTGTGATGCTGGGGACCTCAGGAGGAGGCCAAGCTGGATCATCCACTCCGCACTTCTGGCTGACAGTTGCAAATGTTTCAGCCTTGTCTTTTGCACTGATGTGTTGGGCTCCCCCCCTTTCATTGAGGATGGGGATATTTGTGGAGCCTCCTCCTTCTGTTAGTTGTTTAATTGTCCACCACCATTCACGACTGGATGTGGCAGGACTGCAAAGCTTTGATCTGATTTGTTGGTTGTGGGATCGCTTAGCTCTGTCTATTGCATGCGGCTTCTGCTGTTTTGCACGCATGTAGTCCTGAATTGTAGATTCATCGGGCTGACAACTCATTTTTAGGTATGACTGGTGCTGCTCCTGGCATGCCCTCTTGGAATCTTCATTGAACCACGGTTGATTCCCCCAGCTTGATGGTAATGGTAGAGTGTGGAATATGCTGGGCCATGCGGTTACAGATTGTAGTTGAATACAGTTCTGCTGCTGATGATGGTCCTCAGCACCTCATGGATGCCCAGTTTTGAGTTGCTAGATTTGTTCGAAATCTATCCCATTTAGCACAGTGGCAGTGCCACATAACATGATGGAGGGTATTCTCAATGTGAAGACGGGACTTTGTCTCCACAAGGACTGTGCAGTGGTCACTCCTTCCAATACTGTCATGGACAGATGCATCTGCGACAGGTAGATTGGTGAGGACGAACTCCTGTTGGCTCCCTTACCACCTGCCATAGATCCAGTCTGGAAGCTATGTCCTTCAGGACCAAGCCAGCTCAGTCAGTAGTGGTACTACCCGGTGAAGCTGCAACACAGCACTACATACATACATTGAAGTCCTCCACCCAGAGTACATGCTGTGCCCTTGCCACCTTCAGTGCTTCTTCCAATTGGTGTTCAACATAGAGGAGTACTTATTCATCAACTGAGGGCAAATGTTAGGTGGTAATCAGCTGGAGGTTTCCTTGCCCATGTTTGACCTGATGCCATGAGACTTCATGGGGTTTGGACCCAATGATGACTCCCAGGGCAACTCCTTCCCGACTGTCCATCAGTATGTCACCACCTGTGGTGGGTCTATCTTGTTGGTGTTTATTATGGTGTATTTTAAAATGATTGTAATGTATGGATATCTTAATAAAACCAACGTTTATGTATTCTGAGGAAGTCAGGTAATATATATAGTATTGCTGAAAATAGAGGCACGTTGTTGAAGCTTTTCGTCTTGCACTCATCAGGACAATCCACAGGAATACCAATGTAAGGGAAAACAACAGCTTTACACTGCGCAGAGAGTGCTGATTGGTTGGCAAGTGAACTCTGGTAGAGGCGTTGCCATGGAGAATGCACCAGGTTACGGTGACGGACAGTTAACTGCCAAGCTTTGTTTGACATTTAACTCAGGCAGCTTGACTCTGGTCAAGGCATTGCCCTGAGGAATGAACCAGCGAATGGCTGTCACTTATTTTGTTTAGCTGAAACAGGCGCAGTGTTTGTACATGTTCTTTCTGTTTGCAAAGAACAGGGCCCTGTGTATTAATATATATTTATCTTCCAGTACACTCAAATGCACTATGCTGTGAGCCCTACTGACTATCTTAATTTGGTTGTCAGTGTAATTCTGAGCACACTGAGGATTATTGTTTATATAGAGAAATTTTATATTATACACTATATGAGTTAGACCAGAGGGATATTATAGGAAGAGTCCATTTAGTTTTGAACTAAGTTAGTACATGATGCTGCAAGCATTCTTTAACTGCTGAAAGCATTTTATTTCCTGTGTTTTTCCCCGGTTTTCCAAATTCTGTTCTCTCATTTCAGGAACTCTTGGTGTAGTCACGGAAGTTACAATAAAGATCAGGTCTTTGCCTGAATATCAGAAATACGGCTCTATTGTGTTTCCAGATTTTGAACACGGTGTGGCCTGTTTACGAGAGGTGGCACGACAGGTAATGGTAATCTCCTCATTCTTGCAAATAAGACACCTGAACATTCCCTCTAACAAAAAGGCTGTGTTTGTACCCAGTACAGAACAATTGATATCAGACATCTAAAAAGAAAATTTTGTTCCTTTTTGAGGGTTTAGAAGTAATATTTCAAAACATACATGGACAGCAATAGAGTGAATAACCTATCATAGAATGGTTACAGCATAGAAGGAGGCCATTCGGTCTGTCGTATCTGTGCCAGCTCTCTGCAAGAGCAACTCGCCTAGTCCCACTCAACTGCCTGTTCCCCATAGCCCTGCAAATATTTTCGCTTTAGATAATTATCCAATTCTCTTGAGTGCCTCTATTGAATCTGCCTCCACTACACTCTCCGGCAGTGCATTCTCGATACTAATCACACGCTGGGTAAAAGTTTTTACTTGCATCACCATTACCTCTTTTGCTAATCTCCTTAAATTGGTATCCTCTGGCTCTTGACCCTTCTGCCAACGGTAACAGTTCCTCGCTATCTACTCTGTCCAGACTCTTCGTGATTTTGAACATTTCTATCAAATCTCCTCTTAATCTTCCATTCTCTGAGCAGAGCAGCCCCAGCTTCTCCAATCGAGAAGACGGTGATGCAGTGGTAATATCACTGGAGTAGTAATCCAGATGCCCAGGCAGATGCCCAGGCTAATGCCCTGTGGACATTGGTTCAAATCCTACTATGGCAGCTGGTGGAATTTAAAGTTAATAAATTCAATTAGGTAATTAAAAATCTGGAATTGAAAGCTAAAATCTGTTTCATAGTAACATTACTATCATCAGTTGTCATAAAAACTCATCTGGTTCACTGATCTCCTTTTTAGAGGAGGAAATCTGCCATCTTTATCTGGTCTGGCCCTCAGAAATGGCCTAGTAAACCATTCAGTTATAACAAACCGCTACAGAAACGAATAAAACCAGACGAACCACCTGGCATCGACTTAAGCACCGGAAACAACAATGGCACACCCAACCATACAAAATCCACCTCACTAACATCTGGGCACTTGTGCCAAAATTGGGAGAGCTGTCCTGCAGACTAGTCGAGCAATAGCTTGACATAGGTATGATTCTGTGAATATGACTTACAGCCAATGTCCCAGACACCACCATCACCATCCCCTGGTTATGTACTGTCCCACCGGCAGGACAGATCCACTAAAGGGGGCAGCAGTGGTATACGGTCAGGATGGAGTTGCCCTGGGAGTACTCAACATTGACACTGGACCCCATGAAGTCTCATGGGCAAGGAAACCTCCTGCTGATTACCACCTACTGCCCTCCCTCAGCTGATCAATCAGTACTCCTCCATGTTGAACACCACTTGGACAAGGGCACAGAATGTACTCTGGGTGGGGGACTTCAATATCCACCAAATGTGGTTCGGTAGTACCACTGCTGACTGAGCTGGCCCAGTCCTGAAGGACATAGCTGCCAGACTGGGCCTGTGGCAGTTGGTGAGGGAGCCAAGAGGGAAATACCTACTAGACCTTGTCCTCACCGGTTTACCTGTTACAGATGCATCTTTTCATGACCGTATAGGTAGGAGTGACCACTGCACAGTCCTTGTGAAGATGAAGTCCGGTTTTCGCACTGAGTATACCCTCCATCCTGTTGTGTGGCACTACCACCATGCTAAATGGGACAGATTCAGAATAGATCTAGCAGCTCAAAACTGGGCATCCATGAGGTGCTGTGGACCATCAGCAGCAACAGAATTGTATTCAGTCACAATTTGCAACTGCATGGCCCAGCATATCCCCCCCACTCTACCATTACCATCAAGCCAGGTGATCGATCCTGGTTCAAGAGAGCATGCCAGGAGCAGCACCAGGCAAACCTAAAAATGAGGTGTCAACCCGGCGAAGCTACAACATTGGACTACATGCAATAGAGAGAGCTAAGTGATCCCACAACTGAGATCAGATCAAAGCTCTGCAGTCCTGTCACATCCACTCGTGCATGGTGGTGAATAATTTAAACAATGAACAGGAGGAGGAAGCTCCACAATATCACTATCCTCAGTGAAGGGGAATCCCAGCATATCAGTGCAAAAGACAAAGCATTTGGAACCATCAGCCAGAGGTACCGAGTGGATGATCCAACTCTGCCTCCTCCTGAGGTCCCCAGCACCACAGACGCCAGTCTTCAGCCAATTTAATTCACTCCATGTGATATCCAGGAACGGCTGAAGGCATTGGCTACAGCAAAAGCTATGGGCCCTGACAGCATTCCGGCGATAGTACTGAAGACTTGCACTCCAGAACTAGCCGCACCCTTAGCCATACTGTTCCAGTACAGCTACAACACTGGCATTGACCCAGCAATGTGGAAAATTGCCCAGATATGTCCTGTCCATGAAAAGCAGGACAAATCCAACCCGGCCAATTACTGCCCCATCAGCAAAGTGATAGGTGGTGTCATTTATGGTGCTTATTAAGCTGCACTTGCTCAGCAATAACCTGCTCACAGCTCAAGTTAGGTTCTGCCAGGGCCACTCAGCTCCTGACCTCATCACAGCCTTGGTCCAAACATGGACAAGAGCTGAATTCAAGAGGGGAGGTGAGGGTGATGACCCTTGACATTAAGGCAGCGTTTGACCGAGTATGGCATTAAGGAGCTCTAGCAAAATTGAAGTCTCTCTGAATCGGGGAAAACTCTCCATTGGTTGGATTTGTATCTACCACAAAGGAAGATGGTTGTGGCTATTGGAGGTCAATCATTTCAGTCCTAGGACACCACTGCAGGAGTTCTTCAGGGTAGTATCTTGGGCTCAACCGTCTTGAGCTGCTTCATCAATGACCTTCCCTCCATCAGAAGGTCAGAGGTGGGGATGTTCATGGACTGCGCAATGTTTAGTACCATTCGCAACTCCTTGGACACTTAAGCAGTCCGTGTCCATATGCAGCAAGGCCTGGATAACATTCAGGCTTAGGCTGATAAGTGGCAAGAAACGTTTGTGCCAGGCAATGACTATCTCCAACAAGAGAGAGTCTAACCGTCTCCCCTTGACATTCAGTGACATTACCATATTTGAATCCCCCACTATCAACATCCTTAGTGGAGGGGGGCGGGGGGGGTTACCATTGAACTGGAGCAGCTATATCAATACTGTGGCTACGAGATCAGGTCAGAGACTGGGAGTTCTGAGGCGAGTAACTCTCCACCCGATTCCCCAAAGCCTGTCCACCATTTACAAGGCGCAAGTCGGGAGTGTGATGGAATACTCTCCATTTGCCTGGATGGGTGCAGCTCCAACACCACTCAAGCAGCTCGACACATCCAGGACCAAGCAGTCTTTATACCTTCACACCCTTAACTCATGAAAATCTTATCAATCTCAGTTTTGAAATTCTCAGTTGACTTAAAAGGCCAGAATCAGAAGAATGGAAACTTTTGGCAGGGGTGGACTGGGTTGCAACACATTAGGAGTTTAGATATAGGATGGAGTTAAGGCATGAAGAGATTTAGATTTAAGGCATGAAGAAGCTGACCCTATGTCTGCAGATGTTATCACCAAAGAGCAGCTTGTAAATGAAGAGGAAATGACTCCCTAGGGCACTGTAGAAATAATTTGGCAGAAAGAGGAAACCCTGTTCCTGGAGATGCTATAGCTGGATAGTTAATAGTGGAAAAGAGGGGGAATGGTGTGGTCAACATGTAAAAGGCCTTTTTAGCAGCTATAACCTTGCTCCCACCCAAGCCCATTCTGGTGCTGAAACTGTGGCCTATGCTTTTGTTACCTCCAAACTTGACTCTTCCAATGTTCTTCTGGCTGTTCTCCACCCTTTATAAATTTCTTCCCATCCAAAACTCTGCTGCCTAATCTTACCAAGCTGGATGCATGATTGGATGGAAGGCTTTAAAGAATTTCTTAACAAGTAAATCAAATTGTGGGTTGGAATAATATAAAATGCTGGAAATGAATGTCGGCATCTGTAAAGAGAAAAGATTAGTTATGTACTTTCCGGTCATAAATTGTCTATTCATGGTAGCTCATTGACTTGCGGTGTATTTCCTTTTGTTTCAAGTATGCATTTTTGGTCACATTCAGTTCGAGGAGAAGTTTGTTGTGTTTTTAGGAACTGGTATGATACCAAGTCCAATGTTAAAAAAAAAAAGTTGCATATTTTTCAGGAGTAAAACCACAAGTCCCTCTCCCCTCAAAATTATCTTTATTTTTCTTTTGGTATCATAGTTAGAATGTATTTTATATTTTTAACCCTCAGAGATGTGCTCCTGCATCAATCCGTCTAATGGACAATACACAGTTCCAGTTTGGTAAGCAAATACTAATTCTTGGAAGAAATTTTTATTAATGATTCATATTGCTAAGTTTATATTTTAGTTTAGTGTATAATCTATAAATGATAAGGATATAATAAAGTAATCCAGTACTACCTGAATTAACATTGATACAGTATCAGACATAGAGTTAAATGACACTTGAACATCACAATTCAAGTAGATAATTATCAAGGGTCATTTGTTCTTTTTATTGCAGCCATGGGTAAAACTTGAGACTGAATATCCAATTAATTACATTAGCAAGGAAAAGGAACCGAAGCCCTGACTTCAAAGATCCTGTTAGTGTCTTACATTTGTTTTTAAAAAAAAAAAATTAGCTTTTGCTGTCATCTCTGGACATGAGCCCTTGGTCCCAAAATATAAGGTCAATCTAACAATTTAAATTAGAACAAATGACTTCCTTGAATGGTAGATGTTACTCCCCTGAAACCTGTCTTGAGGGCTCGAGTGGCTCATGACAATTGCAACTTTGTATTATTGTTACAACCGAGGTGGAAGGAGTGCACTGTTAATTCAGTCCCACTACTCCACAGGTCACAACATATATTTAAATTCTCCCACTTACCAAAACAATCAATCATATAATTTTCCCCAGAATGAACACACCAACCAGGTTTCATTAATAAGCAACAAAATTATCAGTTTATTATCAACCAAGTTTTAACCAATAATGAAGTAAAACATACAAATTGAAATATTAAAGCCCCTTGTTTATCCTAGCCCTCCCTCCGCCCGCACCCCCCCCCCACCCCACAGACAGACACGTGCACGCACACAACCGGTTAACTGGGAAAAAAATAAAAGGGATTTTTGTTTACAATTGTTACAAAGAAATAGAAGGAAAAAAAAAACTTGGGTTGAAAAGAAGACATGGAAAGATGTCCATTCTGTTGGTTAGGCGTCCCAAATGCAAATAGGCAGCTGTCACTAGGATCTTCCCAGAACAGTTCCTTCTGGGCAATGTGGAAGATCAGCTTGGATAGGCTTTGCAAGAGATGTCGCTACAGAAGGCTCCTAATAAGTCTTACAGCAGGGAGGCAGCAACTAGGTTTCTTCCCACACATTTGATGCAAGATTTCTTCAAAGATGCAGGGATTTTTCAAATACAGGAGGAAATAGGAACACTCATGATGCAGGATTCCTTTTCAAGAGAAAGAGATTTGCTGGCTGGATCATCATCTGTTTCAGACCGAACACCAACTGGCTTTTTTAACAGTTCAAATTGAAACCAAGCTTTCCAGAAGTCAAGTCTCTTGATGTCTATAAATCTTGGCTTGTCGCTTCTTTGTAAACCCCTCTCCAGGTCAAAAGCAACCCCTGGTAGGTTATTTGAAAACAGGTGCCTTGTATTAAGACTTGTTTACTAGCCAAAACCAGGAACCTTCTGGTAACTTTAAAAAAAACTTTCAAAATTCAGCAATTTCTTCAAAATTCCAGCTGAATCAGTGTCCATAATTCAAATATAAGTTGTTGAAACATATTTTACAAAAGAAATAGAAGCAATCTAGAAACATTATTGACTTTTATATTTGAATTTTCATTGCGACAACCTGAAATCAGATCCAGGACTGGTTATAGACAGGTTTTCCTATATTTAAATGTCACGGCGCAGTGGTTAGCACCGCAGCCTCACAGCTCCAGGGACCCGGGTTCAATTCTGGGTACTGCCTGTGTGGAGTTTACAAGTTCTCCCTGTGACCGTGTGGGTTTTCGCCGGGTGCTCCGGTTTCCTCCCACAGCCAAAGACTTGCGGGTTGATAGGTAAATTGGCCATTGTAAATTGCCTCTAGTGTAGGTAGATGGTAGGGAATATGGGATTACTGCAGGGTTAGTATAAATGGGTGGTTGTTGGTCGGCACAGACGCGGTGGGCTGAAGGGCCTGTTTCAGTGCTGTATCTCTAAATACAATAAATAAATAATACCCTTGGGAATGGCTCAGAAATTCAGGATTATTAAATTATATATGCTAAAGTGCTGATCATTTGTCAAATTGGTCAGAAGCATTTGTTTAAAGGATTCTCGATGGTGTGAAGATTCATGGCTCCAGATCAGTGCAATATTCAAGCAGTGTATGACTCTGATCTCTGCAAAGTTAGTGAACTATTTTTCATTATAAAATTGTCTGTCTGTAAATTGTTACCAACACGCATAAAGGAAAAGAGAAAGAAAAGACAATAAGGCTATTGATGCTCACTTTGTCCATTAGATGCTGCATCCTTGTGCACCACATTCTCCCATTACTTGTAATGCAACTCCTGGGGAGTTACCATCAAAGATCAAAACACGTGTGGGTGCTGGTGTGAATAGCTTTCCGTGTCTTAAGTAAAGTCTTTGCAGGTGGGATATGAAATGGCAAACCTCGTAAATGAACATATTAAACTATTTGATAGTTACAAAATACTGTCTTTATTGGTCAGAGTCTGTGCGTCACTCAGTATTCCACAATATAGTTTTTACCTTCAGTCTGTTATACTGAAGAATCTATTATGACAAGATAATTAATATGTTACTTTTGTGCCCCGATTAAATGTAATGATGGAGGTTTTGGATTATCTTCCATTGTAGTTTTTACAAAACAACAGACCACTTTTAATGAGTGGCGTTACTGAATATTGGAAAGAATTGATGTCACAGGGCTTGAAAAGTATGAGTTCTCAAGAGACCTCATTACTTTTGAATAGCTTTCAAGATTTGACTTTATTCATTTGTGGTTGCATATTATGGAGGTGAATGGAAGAAATAAATTATCTTGAGGGTTCACAGTTAAAGACCAAACCAAGTTGTATCTCACATTCTAAATGCTTATATTTTAAATTGCATTCACTAATTATATAACTCTTCCCAATTTGTGGTGCAGTGTAATGCTTAATATCCATAAACCTACCATGAACAGTATAGAATTTAGCTTAAAGTAATATTGAGCCTATTATAAAAAAAATTATGGTTTACCAACCATTTAGTTCAACTCTTTAAAAAGAAAAAGACTTGCCTTTATATAGAGTAGTCACTTGTCATGTTGTCAATTTGCACAAAACAAGGTCCCATAACAGCAATGTGCTAGTGATGTTGGTTGAAAGATAAATATTGGCCAGAACACCAGGGTGAACCTGGCGGCTGCTGCTCTTGGAAATAGTTCCATGGGACCTTTTACGTCCATCTGACAGAGCAGTCAAAGCCTTAGTTCAACATGCCATCCAAAAGTTGGCACTGCCGACAGTGCAGCACTTCCTCAGTTTTGCACTGGAGTGTCAGCCTAGATTTTTGTGCTGAAGTCCTGAAGTGGGACTTGAACCCTCAACCTTGTGACTCAGGTGAAAGTGCTACTAAGTGAGTCACAACTAGCACTGTCCATAAGTGAGAAATGTGTTGTAGCCATATGTTCTGTCTCTACAGAGTAGTAATGCTGCACACAGTCTCTAAATGTTTAACATGTAATGGATGGTACTGTATATTTGGGGTGGAAGTGTTCACTACTGAATTGCAAGTTTGTCGACTGTTTCCAATGTGTTCAGTTTTTGTCTGTGGCGAAAAGAGATAGTCACAATCTGGAAGCTGGGACAAGTGGATCAAGTGTCAGGGAAACAGTTAGCAAACAATAATCATGGTATAAGATTTAGATAAGCTGCAGAAAAGGACGAGGAGCAATCTAGAGTAAAATATTTAATTGGACAAGGGCCAGTTTTAGTATGTTGAGAATGGATCTGCCCTGAATAAATTGGAATCAGATTGGCAGGCAAAACTGCAACTGAACAATGGGTGGCATTTAGAGAGGAGATGGTTCGGTACAGTCGAAGCACATTCCCACAAGGGGGAAAGATGGGGCAGCCAAAACCAGAGCTCCGTGTATGAAGAAAGAGAGATAGTAAGATGAAGCAGAAGAAGGGTGCATATCATAGATGTCGGGTTGATAATATATGAGAGAACCAGGCAGACTACAGAAAGTTCAGAGGGTAAGTGAAAAAGGAAATGAGAGACTGGGAGAATGAGAAGAGACTGATAGCAAACATGAAAGGGAATCCAAAAGTCTTCTATAGGTATATAAACAGTAAAAGGGTAGCAAGAAGAAGGGTGGGGCCAATTGAGCATAAAAAGGAGTGCATCGAGGCAGAGGGCATAGCTGAGGTACTAAATGAGTATTTTGGATCTGTCTTTACCAAGGAAGATGATGTTGCAAAAGTCATAGTGAAAGAGGAGGTAGTTGAAATACAGGATGGGTTAAAAATTGATAGATAAGGTGCTTAAAAGGCTGGCTTTATTTAAAGTTGATAAGTTACCAGGACTGGATAGGATGCATCTGAACATGCTGAGGGAAGTAAGGATGGAAACTGAGGAGGGACATTAATCTTTCAATCCTCCTTAGATAGCAGGGTAATGCCAGAGGACTGGAGAATTGAAAATGTTACATCCTTGTTCTAAAAAGGGTGTAAAGATTCTAGCAACTACAGGCCAGTCAGTTTAACCTCAGTGGTGGGAATACTTTTAGAAACAATTATCCAGGACAAAGTTAACAGTCACTTGGACAAGTGTGTATTAATTAAGGAAAGCTAGCAAGGATTTGTTGAAGGCAAATCATGCTTAACTAATCTGATTGAGCTTTTTGATGAGGTGCATGCATGGACTTCCAAAAGGTGTTTGATAAAGTGCCACGTAATAAGCTTAGCAGCAAAGTTGAAGCCCATGGAATCAAAGGGACAGTGGCAGCATGGATATGAAGTTGGCTCAGTGACAGGAAACAGAATAATTAACAGTTTTTTGGACTGGAGGAAGGCATATGTGGTGTTCCCCAGGGTTTGGTAACAGGACCACTGCTTTATTGACGTATATTAATGACTTATTGGTATACAGAGCACAATTTTAAAATGTACGAGATGATGCAAAACTTGGAGTATTGGGAACTCGGAGTTGATTAGTGATAGACTTAGAGGACATAGAAAGGCTGGTGGTATGAACAGACATGTGGCAGATGCAGTTTAATGCAGAGAAGTGTGAAGTAATAAATTTTAGGGTGAACAAGGAGAAGCAATTTAAAGGCTACAATTCCAAAGGGAGTGGAGGAACAGAGACACCTTGGGGTATGTGCACACAAATTATTAGAGGTGGCTGGGCAGGTTGAGAAAGTGATTAAAAAAGCATTTTGATTCCTGTTTGATAAGTAGAGCCATTGAGTACAAAAGCAAGGGCTTTACGATGAACCTTTAAAAATCACTGGTTCAGTATCAACTGAAGTATTGTGTCCAATTCTGGGCACTGCACCTGAGGAAGCATGTGAAGGCTGTAGAGAGGATGGGGAAAAGATTTGAGACTGGTTCCAGGGATGAGGGACTTCAGTTACGTGGATAGGTTGGAGAAGCTGGGGTTGTTCTCCTTGGAGAACCGAAGGTGTGAGGAGATTTGTTGGAGATGTTCAAAATTATGATGGGCTGGATATTGTGCTGGAGGTGGGGTTCCTGGTGCTGGGCCAAAAAGGCAGGGGAAGCTCCATCTCTGCTGCTCTCCCTGCCCCCACCTTTCCCCTGGAGCAAGCCTCAGGTCTTTTTTTTTAAGGACTTTAAAGGGACGGAGTTCCTGCCTCCAAGAACAGCTGGCCAATCACAGCTCTGGCAGCTCAGCAGTATCAGCAGCGCCACTGGGAGCGGTGGCCACCGCTGGTACTACAGAGGCCTCGGACCCAGGTTCAGCACTGGAACCTCAGGAAAGGCAGGTGAGACGGGGTCACCGGGGCCAGTCCAGTAAGCTGTGGCGTTGGTTGGGTGGTGGGGGGGGGGGGGGGGTTGTCTTGCGATCCAGGGTGATGGGGGTTCCAGGGGTGGATTGATTTCCAGTGGGGGTCTTCAATGGACCACAAATTGCCCATGAAGGAGGGACCCCACCCCCAAAGACAGCAGGGAGGGTGCCTCATTTTACAAGGTGTCCTCCCCGTGCAACAGAGGCCCCCCCACTGCTGGTAAGATCCCAGTGGTGGCAAGAAGAAGCCTTAATAGGCCACTTAAAGGCCTCAATTTGCCTCTGGGCAGGAAGGCAGTCGTCCGCCTATCCTACACCTAGGAACATTGGGCGATGGGCCCTCCATCTTGCTGCCCCTCTCCGTGCTTTTCTGCCTCCGGGGGTGGGGTGGGGGTGGTGAGCCTGTAAAATCCTGGCCGATCTGTCTAGGCAGAGTAGATCGGATCGAGAGTGACTGTTCCTGTTGGCAGAAGGGTCGCAAATCAGAAAACACCAAATTAAAGTGACTGGCAAAAGATTCAAAGACGACATGAGAAAAACTTTTTTTTTTCTACAGAGCAAATGGTTACAATCTGGAATGCAATTCATGAAAGGCTGGTAGAGCCAGATTTGAGCATGGTTTTTAAAAGAGAATTAGATATGTAGCAGAGGGAAAAGATTTGCAAGGCAAGGGGGAAAGGGGGGGTGGGGGAGTGCGATGAGCTAAATTGCTCTTGCAGAGAGCCGTCACAGGCTTGATGGGTCGAATGGCCCCCTTTTGATTCTAAGTTGGGCAACCAGGTTTTTAAGACTGCGTGAACCCACAAACCTTCCTCTTGATCTGGTACTGTACGAACTAATGTAACTGATTTAAAGGGATAGAATTTCCACTTTGGGTACAATCAGCAAAATTGCACAAGTTTTGAGAAGTGTTCCCCCGACCAGCATTTCTACTCACGTTCGCATATCACTGAACTCTCATGAACTAGCAATCTGGCAGTGTTTTAAAACATAATTTTATTAAAATAAAGTTGCTTTAAAAAGGCTCCTTGATATATTTAAGTGTCGTGACTTGGTGCAGTTTGATATCGCAAAAATAAGCCTTTTATATCAACCACATTTGAGTAACTTGATTTTAAATTACTGAAAATGACAATATGCAAATTAGGTTCTAGTGAGATTGAGGAACATACATATTGGTGTCATTGTACCCAAAATTTTTAGATTCCTTTTTTGAGCCTACTCAGGCCTGCAAGCAAGTGCCATTAGCGGAAATTCCAATGGTGATTAATTCACCTTTGGGGCATGGCCAGTTTTGTGGGTGTAGCCTGATTGTCGCATGATATTTTTAAAAAGAGCGCAAAGGATCATGCAAACTCAAATTTATGCTTAAAATTCTGTGGTCTTTTGTGCCAGTTATACTGTTAACGGGGGAACTGCACTTAAAATAAAAAGGGCAATTGAGTTGAAATACTAGGTCAAGGCATTCTAAATCTACTGAAATGTAGATTTATTTAGACTGTTTGGACATCTAATAAACACAAACCCCAAGAGGTATTTTCCATATTAATTTTTGAACTGGCGGTGTCCTCCACGGCTGCGGCAGGGTTGGGTGGGGGGTGGTGTGGTGGAATAAAAACAGCGGCAGATGATAGCCCAACAACAAAGTAACTCTGGCTGGAGGGAAATGGCCTGGGATTGGGGGGAAGGGAGGGGAGCGAGAAACGACGTGGGATTGGTGGGTGGGGTTACCGAGGGGAGCTTTATCCAATCGTTTTCTGTGCTTCCTTGAAAGTTTTCTTTGACAATGTTTTGAGCATTCTATTCCTGCATCTTGTGATCAGTTAAATCTCCTCAATCAAATACATTATCAACACTGAATATGTTGGTCAAATTATCAGCCTATATAGATGAGTTTGTTATTTAAAATTCAAAGAAATGCTGAAATTCCAAATAAGCCAGCCTTTAAAAATCTGCTTTTTCAAAATAGGACATGCACTGAAACCACAAGTGGCCTCCATTTTTACTTCATTTTTGGATGGACTGAAAAAATTCTACATTACCAAGGTATGTTCAATTTTTCATAACTTTTGCAATGTTAAAACAAAGATGATGTAAATCAGCCATAACACTCATGGGAGCTAAAATTTCAGCATAAGTACTGAAGTGTTATAAATCATCTTACTGCTCTGTCAAAATTGTTAGGATATTTGTAAATAGCATTCAAGAAGAGCAATTTAAGGTGTCCGACATTCTCAACTTTTCCCCACAATTCACCTTACGAAAATGGAATAGTTTGCTTTCATGCCCCATAGTGTTGTATCTAATGACCAAGTTGGTCAAAAATATTCCCTTTTGTGTGTGTTTGTATCCACCCCAAGTTTGTGTGGCCTTTTGGCAGAAGCTTGTGACTACCTTTTAGCATAAACATACTAACTAACTTTAGTGTTGACAATGTTCAGAATTGATTAAAATAAAAAAACTTTGGGTTTCTTCCATAAATGTCAAGTGGTTTCATTATTATCAGTAGAGATCAGAACATTTTGTATCTCATCTTAAAAAGTCTGAACATGCTTTTTCCAAAATTGCTAATGTAGCATTTGTAGTTGATGTTTAAATGATGTAAATCGTAATTTTGTGCTGAGTTTTACACTGTTTATTTGAATTGTTACACTGCTTTCAATGAATTTATGCTATTTCCTGTTTGCTAATGGGAAGTTGAGGTAAATCAATTAGTGATTTTTCAGCTTTGTTCTCCTTATTCAACCTCTTAATAATGTGACCATTAGAGTTTGAAATCCTTTTAGTGATTTTTCTAATGCAAATTGCCTGATCATTTTCTGTAACTAGACTTTGTCCCTTGCAATCTGAAATTTGCATGCTCTGCTGCGATGAGTGAATGTAGTCTGGGCCACACAATTCTCTATTTAGCAATGATACTGAATAGTGAAACTTGTGTAAGGTTCCTGTCATCAAACGCTATGTCTCCTGTTATCAAATGTTAAACCCAATTGTTGGAGACTAAAACTACTGGCTAAATTTATTCACCGTTAGATAATTTATTGGAACAAAGATATGGCGAGATGCTGTAAAGCACAAGTATTTTAGAATACGTATTAGGTTACAATTACTTTTTAAAGACAATTTTTCCCAGCTTCTAGAAAACTCTTGAATGATTTCTTGGAATGCAGAAAATATGTTTACAATTTTTATCCAAACTTGTGTTGGTCACTGTCAGGACATGTCAATCACTACTAGAACTGCTGAGTACTAAAATATTTTACTTCCATTGATGTAAATGTAATTTTCTTAAAGATTTTGCATGTACACAATTGGCAAGGTAGTAGATTAACAAGTTGACAGATGGCTCCATCAATCCAATTAAATGGCATAATAGAGGAAACCTTATTGACTTGTTGAGTTGTCAGCCATCTTCCTGTTATTTTAAAAACAAGATCCCAATCAGAGAGCCCATCCACCACCTTAAAAGTTCACTCCCTCCACCACCAGCACACCATAGCAGCAGTGTGTATCATCTACGTGCACCACTATAGCAACTCACCAAGGTTCCTTAGACGTCTTTCCAAATCCGTGACGTCTACCACCTAGAAGGACAAAGACACATGGAAGCTTCGCCAGCTGAAAGTTCCCCTCAAGTTATGCACCATCCTGATCTGGAAATACACTGCTGTTCCTTCACCTTGCTGGGTCAAAATTCTGGAACTCCGTCCCTAACAGCACAGTGGGTGTACCTACACGACAAACTGCAGTGTTTCAAGAAGGCAGCTCACCTTCTCTAGGGCAATTAGGGATGGGCAATAAATGCCGGATTAGGCAGCGACACCCACATCCCATGAACACATTTTTTTTTAAAAGCTAGCATGCAGGTGCAGCAAGCAGTTAGGAAGACAAATGGTATGTTGGCCTTCATCGCAAGGGATTTTGAGTACGGGAGTAAAGAAGTCTTGCTGTAATTGTATAGAGCCTTGGTGAGACCGCACCTATTATGTACAGTTAAGAAAGGATATACTTGCCATAGAGGGAGTGCAATGGAGGTTCACCAGACTAATCCCATCCCTGAGATGGCAGGATTGTCTGTTTTAAGAGGAGAGATTGAGGAAACCACCACTGCCACAAGTAGCAGCTGTCGTATCACTTTGCATTTCTGAGCTATCATTGTCTTACAATTTTGAAATACACTCGTCTTGTACCACTGAATACCAATGAATTATGCTAGATTTTGGATTGGACTGGCATTTTTTAGTGTTGTCTTTTTACTGTGTTGAGAAAGCAAACATTGATGGACACCAAACATTTTTTAAAGAAAGGGTTCTGTCAAAGCAATCAAGTTCTTTGGTTACAGTGTTACGACAGAGGTTGGAGGAATGCACTGTCTTTAGTTCCAATTGTCCACAGGTCACAACATATATTTAAATGTTTTACCCAGTTACCGATATGACCAATTAGATACTTGATATCAATTTCAGAATAAAAATCTGCTAACTGGGTTTCTTTTATAATAAATCAATACTTTTTTTTTTATTAAACAAGACTTATTCAATAAAGATGCAAAGCTTATTAACAGTTTGAAATACGAAAGTATGAATATCTACCCTTTTAAAATATCCTAACACACCCGTGTTACATACACCTGTTAAAGAAAAAATTAAGAAAAATGAAAAAACTGGCTCTGCAAAGATCAACTTAAAAAAAAAAGTACTTCAGCTAAGTTGTTGTCAATTCTTGCAGAAAAAGGATAAGATGTGGAATGTTCCAGATTACTTTTGGTCTGGCGTCTTGGTACATGCAGACAGGCGTCACTAGACGCATGCGGTTGTCACTAGGATCTTTCCAGAAGCAGTTCGTTCAGGAGATGTTGAGAGGAAGTCTTTCAGAAGCTTCACAGGAGAAATGCTGCATCAGTTTCTCCAGCTCTCATACTGGATTCTCAGGGCTTCTCAGAGGTGGAACAGGATGGGTTGGTTGCTTCTCTCTCTCTGCAGCCTGCAACCCCAACTGAATTCCAAACAGTATCCAAAAACAAAAACAAAACTCCTGACAGCCATAAATCCAGACTTCTGACTTCTCCAGATCCAAACAGTTCCATCGTCCATCAGGCTCTTTCTGTTTATGTAGCTTAAGACATGTGACTTTCAGTAAGTTTTTTTTTAAACAAAATCCCAAGTGTCCTTCCAGTGACCCTTTTTAAAAAAAAAAAAGTACAGGCATCTTCTCTGGTATTTTTCACAGTCTTTTAAACACAAGTCCTCAAAAATAAAATAATGGAAGCACCTTCATGACAACAGGGAAGCATGTATGTGTAGTTATTTCCCGGTGGGTGAAACTTTATGAAGTTGGCCCACAGAGCTTGAACAAAGTAACAAAATAATTTGTATGTAGATGTGTATTATGCATTGTAATAATGTAGAAATATGGTTAGAAAAAATCAACTGTAGTGTATTATAAACTGCAACATATACACTAAGTTCGTACAGTCTTATTTTTTGTTTAGGTTTTATGACTTTGGTCAAAAAATTCAGAGAATTTTTGCTCTTTTTTTCATTGTGTAGCCTTAAACTTGGAATGTGTGTTTCAGGATGCTGCACTATTTTGAAGAAAGTCCCCTATTTTTACCCCTACCTACCTGTGCAGACCATGTTCTATCTTTGACCTGTGCAGAATTATTTACTCTGTTACGTCATTGGTGCGAAAATTGGCTTCTGTTACTGGATTGCTACTCCTTATTGATCTAAATGGCTGCTGCTGGATACAGTGGACTTAACTGCTGTGTCTCCAATTACAATATGTTGGCTTTTACTGTGTGTGAAGTATGGCTAGCTGAGTGAAATCTGGAGATGCTAGAATTGTTGCTCAGGCCAACAGAAAAATGAGAGGTGGTCAAAAGGAAAGTGGGTAGAGGAAGCTATTTAGCGTTCGGGTTGGGGATAGGAGGGAAAAGGAGGAGGTTGGGAACTGTACAATGTTGCCCACATGGAATTTAAGAGAAAGATGAGCAAAACCTAGAAATGTATAATGTGTGTAACTTTTGTGTAGACATAGTGAGGTAAAGAAATTTTGTTATGGTTGAAAACTGTCCCAATTTGAAAATAGTGAGCGACCAGTGTAACTATGGATTATACATTTGACTGTGCCTGCTGATGAATTTAGGGAAGTTCACGAGAAGTAAGATGTTAAACATGGTCTCTGTCTGCTTGCCCTCTGTCCACCACCTTTCTTCCTCTTGTTAATTGTGTGATTATATGCAGGTGAAGGGAGTTAATTGGGGTTTTAGTTGAGCACTTAAAAGCAGACACTCACTGGGACTGGGAGTGGGATTTGTGTGAGGAGTTACATGTTTGTAATCCTTTTACTCTGCACAACAATTTTGAAACTGAGTAATTATAGGCTCCAGCTTTATCCTTCTATAACCAGCTTTCTGTAGTTTCACTTGGTAGCAGAGAATGGCTGCCTAAAGCTGAAGGTTGGAAAACAGGAAAATTGTTATTGATAGAAAACTGAAGTCTCAAGGGCTATTGTGAAAAATGTGACAGAAGGCAAGTGCAAATTGTCAGGGAATGATTACCCTCTGGTGTTTTCGGAGTCTGAACCATATGACCAGTGGAAGAATGAAGTGGATATGTGGACATGGGTTACATCTCTACCAAAAAGGAAACAAGGTATGGCCTTGGTGTTGTCACTTCCTACCAAAAGTAAAATCAGAAGTAGTGTTTTCTGAATTGGATGCTTGTCAGTTGGATACTGATGAAGGGTTGGATCTTCTGTTAGGTTTTTTTGGATGAAATTTACCAGAAAGACAACCTATTGAATGCGTGTGAGGCATGGTCAGACTTTGGTAGATTTTGGAAAACAGATGGTTATTCAGTGGAGGGATATATCATGGTCTTTAACAGACTGTATAAAAGATTGCGGAAATTCAATTTGGAGATCCCAGGTTCAGTGCTAGCTTTTAAATTGCGAGCTTGTGCTAGGGTGTCCCATATGGACAGGCTCCTGGTTCTAACTGGGGTTCGGTTCTTGGACAAAGACTCCCTTTTGGACCAAATGTCTGCGGCCTTAAACAAAAAAAGTTCCTGGGGAAACAGTCATTTCCTGCAGTCCTGGTTGAACAAGTGGGACACTCTGCGTTGACCCAAAGAATGGAGGACTCCAATGTTTAGAAGATTTAGAAATAATCCAGGTACTGGAATCAGGCCTAAGTACAATGGAAGAGTTAAAGACAGGAGGAATGAGGATGAAAGCACCTTGAGCAGGTTTGAATATTACAGTGGAAGACAGGGTTGGAACAGCAATAAAAGGCAAATGAATCCCAGGAATGTCCAAGGAACACTTAATAGGTGCTTCAGGTGTGACTCAAAATATCATGCAATGATATTTGCGGAGGGGCAGAGTCTTCGAAATAACACATGACGCAAACAATTCTGAGGCAGAAGAGGAAGATACTGATAGATCTGAAGGAATTGTACTAGTCACAAGGAGTTTTAGTCCTGTGATGAATGTGTTGGTTGCGGATTCGTTCAACTGTGCGATGCTGGATAGTGCTTGTGCGTCGACAGTATGTGGAACTGATTGGTTATAATATTATCTGGATTCACTCAGTAGTAAGGATCTGCGCAAGGTTAAGGAGTATATAAGTACTACCAGCTTTAGCTTTGGTGATGACAACATATTGAAGTCACTGAAGAGAGTAGTAATCTCATGTAAAATAGCTGGGGTAAGCCACTTTATCACTACTGATGTTGTCTCCAGTGAGATACCTTTACTCTTGAGTAAACCTTGAACGTGAAAGGCACAGATGAAACATGATATGGAGCATAAGGCCATTGTTTTTGGGAAGCTAGTGAATTTGCAATTTACCCAGTGAGGGCATTAGTGTATCCCCTCAACAAAACCTGATATTTCTAGTCAGAGTGCTGGAGAAGTGTTGATGGCACCAGGTGTTTGGAATTGGAGATAAAAGGCAAATTGTCTTAAAGTTGCACAGGCAATTTTCTCACCCTTGTCAAAGATTAAAAGATGCAGGTGTGATTGATGGAGAGTATACGAGGATAACAGAAGAGATTAGGGAAAAGTGTGAGATTTGTAAAAAGTATCGGAGGACACCATCACATCCTATTGTCAGCCTTCCATTGGCACGTGACTTTAACGAGGTAGTTGCCATGGATTTGAAGTTATGGGACATAGACAAGAATATTTTCATTCTACATTTTATAGGCCTAGCAATTCGATTTAGTCTTTCTACAATAATAAATAGTAAGGACAAAAGGGTGGTTATAAACAAAATTATGGAGAAATGGATAGGGACTGGGTTTGGGGCACCAGCTAAGTTTACCAATAATGGAGGGGAATTTGCCAATGACAAGTTTAGGGATATGTGTGAAAACATGAACATTATGGTTATGAATACTGCAGCTGAAAGTCCTTTCAGCAGTGGGCTTTGTGAAAGAAATCTCAGTGGTTGTTGAAATGTTACATAAAATGTTGGCTGACCAGCCAAACTGCAAGTTGACAACCGCCCTGGCATGGGCGGTTTATGCAAAGAATTCACTTCAAATGGTTGGAGGATATAGTCCCTATCAATCCGTCTATGGGTGGAATCCCAAGTTGCCGTCTGTACTGTGTGACCGAAGGTACAACAATTAGTTCAATTTTTTTCCACATTTGAATGCTTTTACATGCAGGGATACAGGCTTTCGTGAAGGCTGAGGTCTCTGAGAAAATTTGTAGAGCTCTGAGGCATCGTATAAGGCCATCTGAGGCGGAATTTAGTTCAGGAGATTTGGTCTATTATAAAAGAGAGAGCCATAGGGAATGGAAGGGCCCTGGTAAGGTAATCGGTCAGGATGGTAAAACAGTAGTTATCAAGCATGGAAATCTGTTAAGGTTCATTCTTCACAATTAGTCGGGGTTGATTACAAAATTCCAGAATCTGAGCAGCTAATGGAGGGAAAAGAGGCACCTTGTACCTCGAGTACTTGTGTTTTGTGGTGAAGGTCCTGAGGCACAGGTAGATCAAGAGTTGGATCGTAATGTAACCGATTATAATGCTCAGGTAAGAGCTATTGCATCCAAAGGCCAATTGCCTTGAGTAGGTACTCGGGTGACACATTCCAGATGGATCTGGTAATTGGAGGGATGTGACAATTGTGGGGTGTGCAGGAAAATCTATAGGCAGGTTAAATATTGGTTAAATGTTCAAAATGATGGCCAAGAAGCCAGAGCCATGGACTGACAGAATAGGGTGAAAGAGAGGAGGGCAAGAAAGCGCAGTGCAAGTTTTGATAGTGGGTCAGGAAGTGACTCTTGCATAAGGAAGAGATCACGTACTGGAGAAAGAACCTGCAATAAAGTGCAAGGGAGATCTCCTAGCAGTAGTTCCGAAAGACATCAAAGTGCTAATAGAGGCTATAGTATGAACAGATTCCACAATGAAATGAAGGCTAAAGGGCAGTCTTGCAATAGAACTGTAAACAGAAGTCCTCATGATTGTGAAATTTTAGTGGCTGCCAATGAACTTCAGGATAAACTAATAAGAGAAGCAAAACATAAGGAATTAGAGTTTGGAGTCTATTCTGAGGTACTAAATATGGCACAGCCGGCTTTGTCACAGATGGATTTGTACTGACAAAGTCCTTCCCAATGGAACTTATAAGGCTAAAGCGAGGTTAGTTGAGAGTGGTTTTGAAGAGCAACTGGGGGATACCGATGTTCGTGGACTATCCAACAGCTGGAAAAGTAATCTTGAAAATTGTTTTGGCTCTTTTGTCCACATGTTCATGGGAATGTAGATCCATTAACAAAAAAACAGCATTTCTGCAGGGTGACACTTTTCAGAGAGAACTGTATCTGGAACCACCTAAAGAGGCAGCAGATACAGAAGGAAAATTATGGAAACTGAACAAATGCATCTATGGCCTTAATGCTTCCTGGGTGTGGTATTTCTCGGTGAGATCTGTTTTGTTGAAAATTGGTTGTGTTCAATAAAAGCAGATCCTGTGATGTTTTCTTTGGCCTCCTTGTCTCGAGAGACAATGGGTAAGAGCCTGGAGGTGGTCAGTGGTTTGTGAAGCAGCGCCTGGAGTGGCTATAAAGGCCAATTCTAGAGTGACAGACTTCCACAGGTGCTGCAGATAAGATTGGTTGTCGGGGCTGTTACACAGTTGGCTCTCCTTGCGCTTCTGTCTTTTTTCCTGCCAACTGCTAAGTCTCTTCGACTCGCCACGCTTTAGCCCCGCCTTTATGGTTGCCCGCCAGCTCTGACCATTGCTGGCAACTGACTCCCATGACTTGTGATCAATGTCACAAGACTTCATGTCGCGTTTGCAGATGTCTTTAAAGGGGAGACATGGACGGCCGGTGGGTCTGGTACCAGTGACGAGTTCGCTGTGCAATGTGTCTTTGGGGATCCTGCCATCTTCCATGCGGCTCACATGGCCAAGCCATCTCAGGCGCCGCTGGCTTAGTAGGGTGTCTATGCTGGGGGTGTTGGCCGCCTCGAGGACTTCTGTGTTGGAGATACGGTCCTGCCACCTGATGCCAAGGATTCTCTGGAGACAGCAAAGATGGAATGAATTGAGACGTCACTCTTGGCTGACATACATTGTCCAGGCCTCGCTGCCGTAGAGCAAGGTACTGAGGACACAGGCTTGATACACTTGGACTTTTGTGTTCTGTGTCAGTGCGCCATTTTCCCACACTCTCTTGGCCAGTCTGGACATAGCAGAGGAAGCCTTTCCCATGCGCTGTTTAATTCTGCATCGAGAGACAGGTTACTGGTGATAGTTGAGCCTAGGTAGGTGAACTCTTGAACCACTTCCAGAGTGTGGTTGCCGATATTGATGGATGGGGCATTTCTGACGTCCTGTCCCATGATGTTCGTTTTCTTGACGCTGATGGTTAGGCCAAATTCATTGCAGGCAGCTGCAAACCTGTCGATGAATCTCTGCAGACATTCTTCTGTGTGAGATGTTAATGCAGCATCATCAGCAAAGAGGAGTTCCCTGATGAGGACTTTCCGTACTTTGGTCTTCACTTTTAGACGGGCATGGTTGAACAACCTGCCCCCTGATCTTGTGTGGAGGAAAATTCCTTCTTCTGAAGACTTGAACGCATGTGAGAGCAGCAGGGAGAAGAAAATCCCAAACAGTGTAGGTGCGAGAACACAGCCCTGTTTCACGCCACTCAGGATTGGAAAGGGGTCTGATGAGGCGCCGCTATGCTGAATTGTGCCTTTCATGTTGTCATGGAATGAGGTGGTGATACTTAGTAGCTTTGGTGGGCATCCAATCTTTTCTAGTAGTCTGAAGAGACCACGTCTGCTGACGAGGTCAAAGGCTTTGATGAGATCAATGAAAGCAATGTAGAGGGGCATCTGTTGTTCACGGCATTTCTCCTGTAGCTGGGGAAGGGAGAACAGCATGTCAATGGTGGATCTCTTTGCTCGAAAGCCACACTGTGCCTCAGGATAGACACGTTCAGCCAGCTTCTGGAGCCTGTTTAAGGTGACACGAGCGAAGACTTTCCCCACTATGCTGAGCAGGGAGATTCCACGGTAGTGGTTGCAGTCACCGCGGTCACCCTTGTTGATATTGGCATCGCGCATGTCCTGTGGTACTACACCCTCGTCCTAGCACAGGCAAAGCAAAGCATTTGGTATCATATTGATATTGGTATCATAAAGGGAAACCTTCAAGCATCTTCATGATGCACAATGATGATTTCTTATGGGTGATACTGTGGATTTTGAGAAATATGTTAAGATTAAGGCAGAATTTAAGATTGGGAGTCAGGCTTGTGGGGCCTTTAAATATATTCGTTTAGATATTAAGCAGAATAAGTCTGGAATATGTTTGAATCAACAATCCTGTTTAGAGTGTGTTGCTCCCATCCCCGTTAATTGTGTTCGGTGAAAGATAATCTATCTAAAGCAGAGACTGAGCAATTACAAAGCCTGGTGGGTCAATTAAACTGGTTGGGCTCTCAGACTAGGCCTGATGTGCTGGAGTTAAGCACGATGATGAACCATCCAAAAGTGGAGAATGTTTTGAGGGCAAATAAAACATTGGAAAAACTAAATCTAAAGAAATGTGTACTGAAGTTCCCATCTTTAGGTGACCCAAAGAACATGAAGCTAATAATTTTTAGTGATGCTTCTTGATGATGGGTATTTGAGTGCAACTGGTTTCATAATATTTCTGATGGGTGAAAATGGGAAAAGTTGCCCATTGGCTTGGGAGGCTAAGAAAATAAAACTGGTTGTTAAAAGCAAGTTACCTGCGGAAACGCTGGGTCACGTGGAGGCAGTGGACATGGGATTCTATTTGTCAAATATTTTGGGTGAAATTCGGAAGGAGAGACATCCTGAAGGTAGGATACCCATTGAATGTTATGTGGATAATCATTCTTTGTGGGACAATGTACACTCTACAGAAAGTGAGAGTGAGAAAAGACTACGTATTGATCTCACTGGATTGAAACAAATGCTGGCGAGAAAGGAAATCTCCAAACTGAAATGGGTAGATGCAAGTCATCAGCTATCTGATTGTTTCACAAAAAGAAATGCTAGTACCAAGAAATTATTTGGAGTGCTAGAGGAGGGGCATCTCGAGGTAAAAACTTTGTACCCAATATGGAATTTAATTCTGATTTATTTTGAAATATTCTTTGAGTATGTTAATCTAAGTTGTATTGTAAAAGAAAGGAATCTGTTAATTGTGTGATTATATGCAGGTGAAGGGAGTTAATTGGGGTTTTATTTGAGCACTTAAAAGTAGGCACTCACTGGGAGTGGGATTTGTGTGAGGAGCTACATGTTTGTAATCTTTTTACTCTGCACAATAACTGAAGCTGAGTAAATATAGGCTGCAGCCTTATCCTTCTATAACAAACTTTCTGGAGTTTAACACCTATTACCCCTCCCCTCACCAACACCGCAAAAATTAATGCATTCGCTTTTGCTTATGTTTATAATGCCCTATTTTCTGTTGCAGGGAATCATTTTCCTGACTGCAATTAAATTCCAATCTCTCTCAATCCTAGTTAAGGAACATCTTAATGCAATCCATTTCAAATACTTGTCGGCTGCCTTTATAATGCTGATCTTTCTTCAAAGTTGTGTCAACATGGGTAATTGAGTTTTTGCTAAAGCTTTTGCATGATGGGAGTGTGGAATTTGAAACACACAGGTCAGCCATGATCTTATTGAATGGTGGAGCAGGCTGGAGGGGCCGAATGGCCTACTTCTGCTCCTAATTCGTATATTCATATGTATGACAAAAATAGGCAAGTTAAACATAAGATTTTAAAGATAAAGCACTGAAATACTTTGAAGAATAGGTAAATATTTTTCTGTGCCTCTATTTTCCAATGGAAAAACGGGAATTGAGTTTAGTTCAGCATAGGAGAGATTCTAAGGGCCTTGGGCGCCATTGAACATGAGCACCTCTGAACTTTTTACATAACTGAGAAATAAGGTTATGTCATCCTAATTGGATATTGATCTGTAGGTGTCAACCTGCATCTGTATAGGTTAATAAATTGTCGCAACTCAAGTTCTAGGATTTTTTCCCAGTGTAAGGAGGAACTTTTACTTTGTCTTAAATTTTGAACTTGCAAAGTTCCAGTTGTATTTTCCCCTTTGAATTAAACTATTTCTGCTATTCATCAACTTCTTTGCTGCTGCAGTTAAAAAGAAGGCATGAACTTCTTGAACTGGGCCATGGTGCAGAGTAAACAAATCTCTTCTGTGCAGCGAAACAGCCTGGTGCCATAACTCAAATACAGAGTAACCTGACTCCGACCAAGGCGTCCAATTATCTGCCCTTTGGTAGGTGCACTGTGACCTAACACAGCATTGAGGTCTGCTTCCTATAAGTTTGGACTATTCACCTGTTCAGAAGATGTGCTACTCCTGCAGAGTTACTGAAATCCATCTGTGTATTTGGGCTTGTGTATAGTAGGTGAATGGAAGATTTTGAACGATCACTAGTACATTTCTGACTAGGTCTGATTGAAGTTTATTGTGTATAAGTGTATTTTTGTAAATGTAGTGAGAAGAGAAAAGGAGAGCTGAGATATGCAGGATGAGAGCAATAGAATTGCGGGACAGAATGGAGGCTAAGAACCAGTCAGCTCAGTAGTATTAATCTTGAATTTTAAAATCTTATTTTATTTGAAATATTTCTACCCAATATATAATTTAAAAACTCATTCTGAAGTACCTTTTGGACCCAATAGCCCTGTTTCTGATAAGATTTCCCCCATCTGAACTTATGAAATAGTGGACAGTGGTCTGAAAGTAGATTGTGGAATAATCTTTTCTAGATTGTACTGCTGTGTACGGCAAGAACATGGACCTATTCCCATGTGTATGGGAACAATTGAGCTGAGGTCACTGCGCTTTCTGAAGTTCGTGTGGCAAAGTTACAATGAATGCAAATGTAGGAAATAAAGATGGGTTTCTAATATATAGAAATGTCATATTTTTACTTAAATGCTTCTTAATATCTTTTACAATGTAGAAGTCAGGTAGACTAATGGTAGCAGCAATGCAAGTACAAGTTGTTGCAGAGTTTATTTTGTGCTGCATTAGGAGGGGCCCAGCAGCATCATCAGATAAGCATGTTGCAGTGTTGTCACATGTACCAAATAGCTGTTGTCTTTAATTCACTTCATTCATTTGCACACTTGTTACAAAATAAATATATGCAACATCTACCCTGCAACAAATGTAAACCTGGCTCAAGATGTGTTGCATGACTATCTGTTTAATTGTGGCAGTAGGCAAAGAGAAATAAATAAATCCAGTAAATAACAGAATTAGAGCGCGTCAAGAAATGAAGATAGGGGTCAGAAGCTATATGGACACCATTAGCTTCAAATAAATTGTGTAAAAATTGCCTAAACCATAGTAATATTTAAAAATGCACTTTTTATATTTGGGGAATTGAGCCTTTTTTTTTTTTTACAATAAACTTGCTTGTCTGCAAGGTCAAAAATATTTTGTTTCAATTATTTCTGCATTTTGCCAAGATATTTGAGGAGGTAGCTAGTGATTCAAGTTTTTCTTTTGTTAGTATTTGATTCCAAGGGAGTGGATGGTGTATTGGTGTGGAAAACGGTCTTCCATTGCTGGTTATGGATTCCAATAAATGGTGCTCTCGAGATTGATTCTAAGGCATGTTGTTAAAATTAGGTAGGAAGAGCTTTACTTTGCACCCAGCAGATTTGATTTCACACACTTTAGGAGAATTGGAGATATTTCCCCTTCCTAAATGTACCATCAGAACCTGGTAGTTATTCTAAAATACATTTAATTGCATTATCGAAATGTAAATGTTTTAAGATTCTTTAGTTTTAGATACAACATCCTCACACCTTCACATTCCATCTAAAATCCTCCCTTTTATTTCCACAGTTCAAGGGATTTGATCCCAATGAGTTGTGCGTAGCTACCCTACTTTTTGAGGGTAGCAGAGAAAAGGTTCTTCAACAGGAAAAGCATGTCTATGATATTGCTGCTAAAGTTGGGTAAGACTTCAAAAAAAAATCCTAGACTGTATAATGAGTTACCAGGTTGACTTTTCTAGTTCTGGTTAAATATACCTATTAGCAAGACATTCAAGTTCTAAAATAAATTCTACATCATTAACTTGCAATGTAAAGTGGAAGTCATTGTATATGAGCTGCAGTAAAATTCATAGCTGTTAAAGCTGTCCATAACCACTTTATGAAATTGTACAAAGGCTTTCTTCAAGACTACCTTGATCTTGAGTGATTTAATTTTTGCTGTACGAACATAATATAAGAAATAGGAGTGGGAATAGACCATACATCCCCTCAAGCCTGCTCTGTCATGCAGTAAGATCATGGCTGATCTTCACCTCAACTTCACTTTCCTGCCTGTTCTCCCATAACTCTTGACTTCACTACAGTGTCTATCTCAGCGCTGAATATAGACAATGACTCAACCTCCTGTGGAGTACAGAATTCCAAAGATTCATGACCATCTGAGAAGATATTCTTTCTCATCTTAAATGGATGACCCCTTATTTTGAAACTTTGCCTCTGAGATCTACATTTATCCATGAGGGGAAACATCCTGTCAAGCCCCCTCAGAATCTAATGTTTCAATGAGATCACCCCCTCATTCATCTAAACTCCAGTGAGTGTAGGCCCAACCAACTCGACCTTTCCTCATGAGACAACTCCTTCATCCTAGGAATCAACCTAGTGTACCTTCTCTGAACTGCCTCTAATGCAAGTATATCCCTCCTTTAAATGAGGTGAAAACTATATGCAGTACTCTAGGTTTATCTCACCAGCGCCCTGTACAGTTGTAGCAAGACTTCCTTACTTTTATATGAATACACAAATTAGGAGCTGAAGGTGGCCATTCGGCCCCTCTCGTCTGCTCCACCATTCAATAAAATCATGGCTGATCTGTTTGTGTCTCAAATTCCACACTCCCATCTACCCCAATAACCTTAGATTCTTGTTAGGCAAGGAAATCAATCTACCCTGCCTTAAAATTATTCAATGATCCTGCCTCCACCATCTTCTGAGGCAGAGAGTTCCAAAGTTGCACAATCCTCTGAGAAAAAAATTCTCCTCATCTCTGTCCTAAAAGGGCGATCCCTAATTTTTAAACAGTGCCCCCAGTTCTGGATTCACCCACAAGAGGAAACATCCTTTCCACCTTGTCAAGACTGTTCAGGATCTTATATACTTCAATCAAGTCTCCCCTCACTCTTCTAAACTCCAGTGAAAACAAGCCCAGTCTGTCCACCTTTCCTCATAAGACAACCTACTCA